>NW_026652282.1:84281081-84343157 GCF_009828535.3 Hylobates moloch | reverse complement strand
AAGGAAGGAAGGAAGGAAGGAAGGAAGGAAGGAAGGAAGGAAGGAAGAAAGGAAGGAAGAAAGGAAGGAAGAAAGGAAGGAAGGAGAAAAGAAAAGAAATACACAAAATATCATCACTGGATACTCCTAATCACATACTTGGAAGAGTCAAGGTTCTGAGTAACCAAACATGTATTTTATACCTGAGAACATTGTCAAACTAACAAGTAAGATGAGATTAGTTGGTTGCCGTTAATCGTACTGGATAAAGTTGCAGAAGAAAGGGATGAGCTCAGGGCTTCAAATTCCCAACACAAGTACTGTATAAATGTCTGCAAGTGGCTGAATTCTATCTCTGCAAGTGGCTGAATTACAATGTAAATTGAATTCCCAACTCTCAGGGTGTCTGATGTTAAAGTGAGAGCATTGATTAGGAGGGAATTGGATTCTGAAAGTTTAAATGAGGACATATGGGTAGATCCTGATGAAGCTGGGGACCTTCGTTAAGGAATTTAAACCTCTAAATTCAACTGAGTCTTCTTTGCCAGTAAAGACAGCCTTTCCATCCCTGTCTAAGGAGATTAACCCTGCCAGCATTAAAGACCAAAACTGAGTCCTCCATATGGAAACATTCCCCAGGGAAATTAACTAGCTACCCGGAGGCAGGTTGATTATGTTGGACCGCTACCATCATGGAAGGGGCATCATTTTTTTCTTATTGGAACAGACACTCTGGATATGGATTTGCCTTCCCTGGTTGCAATGCTTCTGCCAAAACTGTCATCCATGGATGTACAGAATACTTTATTCACCATTATGGTATTCCACACAGCATTGCTTCTCATAAGAAACGTACTTCACAGCAAGTGAAGTGCAACAATAGGTGCATGGTCATGGAATTACTGGTATTAAACCATGTTCCCTATTATCCTGAAGCAGCTGGCTTAACAGAATGGCCTTTTGAAGACTCAGTTACAGCATGAGGTAGGTAGCGATTTCTTACAGGCAACTCTATATAGGAGTAATGTTCTCCAGGAAGTTGTATGTGATCTACATCAGCAATCCAATATATGGTGCTATTTTTTTCATAGCCAGGTTTCATAGGCCCAGGAATCAAGGGGTGGAAATGGGAGTGGCATCACTCTCTATCACCCCTAGTGTTCCACTACCAAAATTTTTGCTTCCTGCCTCCATGATCTTATGCTCTGCTAGTCTGAAGATCTTAGTTCCAAAGGGAGAAATGCTTCCAGTAGGAAACTCAACAATGATTCCACTGAAGTTAAGACTGCCACCAGGCCACTTTAGGCTTTTCATGCCTGTGAATAAACAGGCAATGAACAGATTTGCTGTACTAGCTGGGTTTATTGGTCTTGATCAACAAGGGGGAAATGTGAGTCTATTCCACAATGGAAGTAAGGAACAGCTTGTCTGGAATATAGGATATCCCTTAGGGCTTAGTGCTACCATGCACTAGTATCCCTTAGTACTAATACTAGTACTAATATCCACTGGTATTAGTACTAGTACTAATACTAGTACTAATATCCACTGGTACTAGTACTAGTACTAATATCCACTAGTACTAGTACTAGTACTAGTATTCCTTACTGTTTCCATGCCCTGTGATTAAAGTCAATGGAAAGCTACAATAACTCAATTCAAGCAGGACTAATAAAGACCCAAACTCTTCAGGAATGAAGGTGTAGGTCACCTGACCTAGCAAAGAACCATGACTAGCTGGAGTACTTGCTGAGGGCAGAGGGAATATGGAATGGATAGTGAAAGAAACTAGTTATAAAAACCAGCTATGACCACATAACCAATTGCAGAAATGAGGACTGTAATTGTCATGTGTATTTTTTCCTTATTTCATTATGATTATGTTTGTGTCTGTGTGTATATAGCAAATATATTTGTATGTGTATATAGCAAATATCTTATTCCCTTTTCATATAATGAAATATGTATTAGCTTTACATCATATCATTTAAGTTACAGGATATCAAGGAAAAGTGTAAACATTGCCCAAGGACTTTGCGTCCTCTTCTGGGGAAAAGGTGCATTTTCAGTTGAACACAGGATATCTGTATCATGATAAGTGGAGGTATCGCTTTGTTATTGACTATATTTAGAGATTACGTATGGTTTAAGGAGACGTGTATGGGTGCCAAGGTGACAAAGGGTAGACTGTGATGGTTAATACTATGTGTAAAGTTGTCAAGGTTGTGATGTCCAGTTGTTTGTTTAAAAATTAGTCTAGATGTTGCTGTGAAGGCATTTTGTAGATGTGATTAACATTTATAATCTATTGACACAATGGATTGTTTTTCATTGTCTGGATGGGTCTCACCAAATCAGCTGAAGACCTTAAGAGCAAAACTTGAGGCTTCCTGGAGAAGAAGGAATTCTGCCCCAAGACATAGAAATCCTACTTGACTTTCTAGCCTGCAACATGCCCTACGGATTTCAGAATCAAGATCACAACATCAACTCTTACCTAACTTTTCAGCCTGCCAGCTTGCCCTAAAAATTTCAGGCTTGAAAATTTCACCCTTCAGTTCCCATCATGTGAGCCAACTCCTGAAGAATGAATCTCTCTCTCTCTCTCTCTCTCTTCTCTCTCTCTCTATATATATATATACACACACATATATATATATATACACACACATATATATATATATACACACACATATATTCCCCTATTGGTTCTATTTCTCTAGAGAGTCCTAATACAGAATACAACATATGCATTTATCTCAAGTCCATCTTGAAATCTCATTAAAATAATCAGAAATATAAACAGAAATGGAGAAGAAATAACAGTTCATGGAATATATTAACTAAATTTTGGAAGATCAGTGGATAAACATTGAATGACCTAGAAAAACAGGAAAAGCTGAAACTCCAATCTCCCGTTAATGATGATGATGAGTTAGGAGTATGTGATTCACTCCACAGAGCAATACGGAAGCTCAGGAATTTGAGGCACCAGTTAACTGCTGAAGGGTCCTCATTGGACTAAGAACAAAAGGATTAGTTGAAATTTTTGTTTTCTTTTTTTCTTGAGATAGAGTCTTGCTCTGTCACCCAGGCCGGAGTGCAGTGGCGTAATCACAGCTCACTGCAACCTCCGCCTCTCGGGTTCAAGCCAGTCTCCTGCCTCAGCCTGGGATTACAGGCGCCTGCCACCACACCAGCCTAATTTTTGTATTTTTAGTAGAGACGAGGTTTCGCCATGCTGGCCAGGCTGGTCTCGAACTCCTGACCTCAAGTGATCAATCCACCTCAGCCTCCCAAAGTGCTGGGATTACAGACATGAGCGGCCGCACCCAGCCCATTAGTTGAAATTTTTAATAAGGGGCAATTAGACCCCAAGATCTTCTCCTCCAGCCCCTATACTAGGTGAGTTCTCTCAGAAAACAGATGGTTTACTTTCTGGAGAAGTTAAACCAGAAAAGGTCTGAACTTATGAGTGCAGCTGAAGGTGGGTATAATAAGTTGTACTAAAAATAAAAGGAATAATTAAGTGAGAGTTTGCATATTGAAAGGTGAGACATTCTCCCCACTCAAGGTCCTTTCCCTTGCTCAGCCTCCTGAGCACTGTCAACTGTGCTTATACGCCCAAGGAAGGAGATTGGAGGATTCCTCTCCCTGTAAACTAATTAGCCTAATAAAAAGTACCTACAGGGGTTGAGGTGGGAGGGTCACTTGAGTCCAAGATTTCAAAGTTGCAGCAAACTATGATCACACCACTACACTCCAGTGTGGGCAACAGAATGCTCAGAAAAAAAAAAAGTATCTATGAAAACTGGCATTTGTGTGTGCCGCAATGATATAACTGGATCCCTCCTAACCCTACGGAGGGGCCCATTCTTAAAGATAAATATATGTTTGTTAGAGGACTAACATTGTTTTGGTGAGACCAAGACAAACGGCCATAAAAAGGAAGCCGAGAGTAAAATAGACAATACATGAAACAGAAGAAAGCCATAAAAATCTATAATATCCATAAATAGATAAGAAATATATAATATCCATGAGACGTGCGGAATTCTATTTTAAAAGAAACAATCAGAGGTCAGGAAAAGCTCTATGTATCAATAGAAGATCAAAAGAGCAGGGGGAAAAACCCCCAAATGTAGAACACAATAAGAAAGAGATTTTTTAAAATAGGAAAAAGATAATAAAATTATCATATGGGAGGTAAAACATAGAAATAGTACAAGTTCCATAACGAAAGAACAGAAAAATGGTAAGAAGAAACAATCAAAGTGCTAATACAAGAAATCAAAAAATCATTAAAGATCTAATGCAAAATATGTGTCACCAGATTGAAACAGCCCATTAAGTTCCTACCAAAATGAATAAAAATAGACTTACTTAAAATCATGATTTTTCTTTTCATAGCAACCTGCAAGATTAAAAAATCATATTATTGATAAGTTTCAAAATATTAAGGATGAAAAGAAGAACCTAAACATTTTCAGAGAGGAAAAAAATGTCATGTATAATGGACAAGAAATAGAAGAGCATTAGGCTTCTCAAATCACACACAACTAAATGATTTCAGAAGGATAATTTCAAAATTCTAAGACATGAACTCCCAATAAAATATTTGGGGATGAACTTAGCATTAGACTTTATTTCTTCCTAAAAATCCCATTAAAATTACAGTAAAGATATTTAAAGGTACAATAATAAAAAGAAAAGGATAGGAGACAACAGTAACACAATTTTAGAAGCTGGAGTACAGATGGGCACATTGCAATCAACTTATTAGATTTGAGATAGCTGCATCCTATCCCTAAAGTAGAGAAAGGTGAGAAGTAATCTAATTTACATCACAGAACCCCCAATCTCAGAGAATAGTATTCTCTAATAAGCAAGGGTGAAAATAAGACCAAAAATAGGAGGCTTGGTTAAATGTTTCAAAAACAGACCCTCACCCTTCCACTCCAAGTACCTCAGTGACTATCCCTCCCCGGCCCTGGCAGAAGACTGGAGATTATTGATTGAAGCAATGTTTGTCATTGGAGTGACTGGAAATAATCAAAATATTCATTGCAAGAGAGCTTTCTAAATAAAATTGGTACATTCACACAAAGGGAGATTATGCAGCTGTAAAATGCGAGTAAATTATGTACTCATGTGGAAAGACTTCCGTGATATATTAAGTAAAACAATCAAATAACCTAAAAAAAGCAAAGTGCAAGACAGCAGGTGTGTGAATATATGCATATATATATTCTATATTTTATCATTTATAAAAGGGGTAAAATAAGAATATTTACATTTCTGTTTCCTTACATATGCAAGATGAAATCCTGGAAGTATGAAAAAGAAACTAATAACAATAGTTATCTGTTTTCGGAAAAGGAGAACTGAGTAGAGGAAGAATGTTGGTTGGAGGAAGGTTTTTCACTGCATTTTTTATTATTAATTTGAACCATGTGAATGTATTACCTAGTGAAAAAGTAAATACATAAAAAAGAACTGGAATAACATCTGACTTCTCAACAACAACGCTGGAAGCTAAAATACAATGAAACAATGTCCTCAAAATTCTTAGAGAATTTCCAATTCAAAATTCCATCTCCAGCCAAGCTATCAATCAAGTGTTGGAGTAGAAAAATGACATTTTCAAGATAACCTGTCAATGTAGTAGGAAAACAGGAGGGGACAGT
This sequence comes from Hylobates moloch, assembly GCF_009828535.3. Taxonomy (NCBI): domain Eukaryota; kingdom Metazoa; phylum Chordata; class Mammalia; order Primates; family Hylobatidae; genus Hylobates; species Hylobates moloch. The sequence continues at coordinate 84,337,491 of NW_026652282.1, read as the reverse complement.
AACAGAAAAGCACAGGGGAAAAGATGGCAAGGTTAGTTAAAATAGAAAAGTGCTCAGTGCCTCATACCTGTAATCCCAGCACTTTGGGGGGCCAAGGCAGGTGGATCACTTGAGAACAGGAGTTCAAGGCCATCCTGGGCAATGTGGCAAAACCATCTACAAAAAAATACAAAAAGAGGAAGAAATGATATTTGACAAATTTGTATCATCTGTCATGATGTGATTCTTGAATATATTAAATCTTTTTCCTTTGAATACTGTATGCTGTTTGCTTACTTAAAATTTTTTTATTAAAAAAAAAGAAAAATGACTTTCAAACCTGAAAGATCTCAAAAGTGTGCTTTGCATATACACTTTCTCAGGAAGCTACTGGAAGATATGTTCTGTTCTGCCAAAAGAGAGCATAAACCAAGAAAGAGGGAGACATGAGATCCAGGAAACAGTGAATCTAACACAATAGTGAGCAAGGAAAGTCACCAAGATTATTGTGAAAAGAGATCCCAAAATAAAAGTTGTGTTGCACACCTAGAGTGCAACCAGTCTAGTTTAAAGCAGGTCCAAAGATTCCCAAGAGAAACTTTGTCCAGAAAATGAAATTGTTGGAATACCTAATTTATTTAAACATAATGGAAGAATATTTACATAATTGGGAGTGTATTTTGGAAATAAATTGGTGATAAATACATAGAAAAAGAGAGAGGGGAAGAAATTAAATCTAGAGAAAACAAAAAGTTGTGCAAGACAGGAAAAAATAATCCTAATGTACTATGTAACTCAACTGTCAATGACAAGTACATAGTCAACATAATACTGTCAATATAACTAAAATAAGAATAAAGCAATTGAGAGGGCAGGGTATAAGAAATGTAGAAATGTATGATTACAATAAGCAGGGGTGAGTATAAAAGAGTAGCTAAACTCATCTCCCATAGTGGGAAGTCAGTGACTTAAAACTCAAAAATCAAGAAACAATATAAGTATGTTATTTTGACATAGGTAGATAATGCCAAAATGACACATTAAAAGAGTTGAAATTTATTGCTTCTGGGTGTGGAAAATAGTGTTGAGATACAAGGATAGGGTGCTGTTTATCATAGTAAGCTGTTATATACTGAATCATGTCCCCCAAAATTTATATATTGAAGCCCTAAACCCTTAATGTGACTGTATTCAGAGATAGAGCCTTTAAGGAGGTAATTATGGTTAAATTGGGTACTAAGAATAGAGCCCTAATCTGATAGGATTGGTGTCCTTATAAGAAGAGACAACAAAGATCTCTATCTTCACGCCCACACAGAGAAAAGGCCATGTGAGGACACAACAAGAAGGTGGCCATATACAAGCCAGGAATAGAGGCTACACCAGAAACTTATGCTGATTGCGTCTTGATCTTGGAATTCTAGCCCGCATAACTATGAGAAAATAAATTTTTGTTGTTTAATCCACCCAACCTGTGGAATTTTGTTATGGAAGCTCAAGCAGACTAATATATTAGCCTTGTATGATTATACTCATGCATTGCTTAACAATAAAGATACGTTCTGAGAAATGCATCGTTCAGTGACACAGTCATTGTGTGAACATTATAGAGTATATTCACACAAACCTAGATAATATAGCCTACTACATACCTGGGCTATATGGTATAAACTATTGCTCCTAGGCTATAGACCTGAACAGCATGTTACTGTCCTGAATACTGTTGGCAATTATTACACAATGGTATTTACATATCTAAACATTTAAACATAGAAAAGATAATGTCTAGTGCTGCGACATCACAATGGCTACGACATCACTAGCTGATAGGAATTTTTTAGCTTCATTATAATCTTATGGGACCACCATCGTATACGCTGTCCATCATTGATGTTGTTATGCAGTGCATGACTGTATTGGATTTTTTAAACTATGTGCATATACAGCTTTGATTTGAAAAGTAAATTTTTAAAATTCTGAGGGAAATGACCTAAACCTAGAATTTTATATCCAATAATTATCAGTCAAGTGTAAGGGTAGAATACAGGCATTTTCAGACAGGCAAAATCTCAAGGTATTTATATACTATACACTCTTTCTCATAAACCTAGATTTACTTTGTCAAAATGAGCTCATAAATCAAGAAAGATTAAGCCATGGGATGTAGGGAAAGCAAGATCCAACATGAAAAAGAGACTAAGAAAATTCCACTATGATGACAAGGGAGTTTCTAGGACAATAGCTGTACATTAGGCCTGAAGAATAATCTTCCAAAATGGAGCAGGAATACAGAAGGATCCATGAACTCTAGGGAAAAAATTTATACAATGAACAACAATAATATATAATAGATGCCAATTTCTATGTACCAAGTATGACTCTGAGTGCTTAATCTTTTAATCCTCATAGAAATCTTATGAGATATGCCATTTCCCATTTTAAATATGGGGAAAGTGAGACAGAGAATGGAAGAGATTTGTTCAAGATCATGTAGCTATTACACGACAAACTCAGGATTTGAAGCCAGGCTGTCTAGTGGCAGAGTCCATGCACTTATCTGCCTCTCCTTCTAATGTCTCAATTGTGAAAAATCCTTACATAGACATAATGTAAACACTGAATATTGATTTAACATAATATAGTGATACAACAACAACAATATATTGGGAGAATATGGGAGAAGGATGGTTGTGTATAGGATGGGAGGTATAAGACAACTGAATCCTTCCACTGTAGGAAGTCCTAGCTGATACATAAAATTTAAAAATCAAGAAATAAAATGGTTAATAAAAAATATAAAGGCAATATCAGAAGAAATAGTTAAGAGAATTGTTAAGTAATCTGGAATTAAAAGTAATTTTAAAACTAAATTGAAATTAATTTGGAAGCAGAAATATGGGGTGGGGAAGGGTGAAGGAAGGTTCTGTAGGATTTCTGTAACTGTTATGGTACCTTATAACTATGAAAATTACATTTCAAAAACCAAGTTCTGAAATTGAACATAGAGTACTCCAATTCTGTGTAAAGAACTGGAAGCTTGAGAACCATTATGGACTGAATGGGTGTGTCCCCACAAAATTCACATGTTAAAGCCCTAACTTCCAGTGTGGCTGTATTTGGAAATAGGACCTCTAAGGAAGTAATTAAGGTTAAATGAAATCATAAGGGTGGGGTTCTGATTTTGTAGGATTAGTATCCTTATAAGAAGAGACATCAGAAAGTGTCTCTCTCTCTTTCTCTCTCTCTCTCAATGCACCAAGGAAAGGCCACATGAGGACACAGTGAGAAAGCAGCCATTGACAAGCCGTGAAAAAAGCCCTTACCAGAAACTTTTGGCATTTTGATCTTGGACTTCTTAGCCTGCAGCAAATAAGTTTCTGCTGTTTGTGAGCCACCCAGTCTGTGGTATTTTGTTGTACCGGCCCAAGTAGACTAATAGAAGAATATTATGCTAAGTCACAAAAGGACAAATCCTATATGGTTCCACTAAAATGAGGCACCTTGAGTAGTTAAATTCATAGAAATAGAAAGTAGAATAGTGCTTTGCAGGGGCTGGGAGAGCAGTGGGGGGAGTTACTGTTTAATGGGTAAACATTTCAGTTTGGGAGATGAAAACAGTTCTGGGCGGGGCGTGGTGGCTCTCGCCTGTAATCCCAGCACTTTGGGAGGCCAAGGTGGGTGGATCACCTGAGGTCAGGAGTTCGAGACCAGCCTGGCCAATATGGTGAAACCCCGTCTCTATGAAAAATACAAAAAATTAGCCGGGAGTGATGGCACGCGCCTGTAATCCCAGCTACTTGGGAGGCTGAGGCAGGAGAATCGCTTGAACCCAGGAGGCGGGGGTTGCAGTGAGCCATGATCATGCCATTGCACTTCAGCCTGGGCAATAAGACTGAAAATCCGTCTCAAAAAATAAAAGAAAAGGAAACAGTTCTGGAGATGAATGGTGGTAATGGTTGCACAACAATGTGAATGCATTTAATGTCACTGAACTGTACACCTAAAAATGGTGAAGATGGTAAATGTTATGTATCTTTTACCACAATTTTTTAAAGAAAAAAGAAGGACGTACAAGGACATGCATGATAACACTGATAGAAGGCTGTACTCTCGGTTTCAATTCTGCACTATTCTCTGCCAAAGCCCCACATGTACTAGGCTTCCTTAGTGTTCTGTACTCAGTTTTTCCATCTGTACTCCTCACTGAGGCTACCTGACTTACTCTTCTGTTATCATCTGTAATATGTATATTCAGCCCAGACATTTATTCTGAGCTCTAGACCCATACCTCTCAAATAAATACTGAGCTTCTCCACTTGGAAGTCCCACAGTGTCTTAGTTTGTTGTGTGTTACTATAAGAGAATGCCTAAGACTTAGACATTTATAAAGAAACGTTTTATTTAACTCAGTTTTGAGGGCTGGGAAGTTCAAGACTGGGCAGTCACATCTGACAACTTCTTTTTAGGGCATCAAAACATGGCAAAGAAACAAAAGGGGAAACAGGTACATGCAAAAGACACCAAGCACAAGAGGCAGACTCACTTTATAACAACCAACCTTCTCAAAGTAACTAATCCAGTCCCATGAGCACAAGAACTCTCTCACTCCAAAGAGACTGCATTCATACCCTCATCAGGACAGATTCCTCATGACACAAACACCTCTTAAGGGTACCACCTCCCAACACTGTCACATTGGGAACCCATCCTCAACATGAGTTTGGATGGGGATAAACCATATTCAAATCATAGTACATAAGCACTTCAAATTCGAAGAGTTCAAATCAGGATTAATCCTCTCCCTCTCCCAAATCTTCTCCTTTAACTCTGAAAAATAAAAGGGGAAGAGAAATGTTAATATCCCTCCCCATTCATTCCTCACTCCAGATTATATTATTTCCCCTACACTAAACTGTCTCAAGGACCAATCAGTTCATATGATTTTCAGAAATGGACCTTTTTGCCCAAGAAGAAGGATTGCATTTTCACCTTTGAAAAGTGGTGTTATATGATTCCTTATATGTGCATGACCCAGCAAAGCCACTGTACTCAAAATCTTAAACCAACCTCTAAGCCCTGAGTCTACTACTACAACAACACTACAGTAAGAATCTGGGGACCTGGGGCCAGAGTCAGACCCAGAACTGACTATAAGACTACCTATCTCTCCAAAACATTTAGAAATATTGTCCACTGCTACCCTAGCCTCATAACTAGGCAGGAGGGCTCTTAGAACTGAGCCAGAAGGCCCCCCTAAGTCCCATGTTTTGAAGGGTCTTGGGTCTAGAATCTCTCTCTCCTTCTCTCTCTCTCTCTCTCTCTCTCTCTCACACACACACACACACACACACACAAACTTATTAAAGAACACTTGGGTAGGAAGAATCAATATCGTGAAAATGGCCATACTGCCCAAGGTAATTTATAGATTCAATGCCATCCCCATCAAGCTACCAATGACTTTCTTCACAGAATTGGGAAAAACTACTTTAACGTTCATCTGGAACCAAAAAAGAGCCCACATTGCCAAGTCACTCCTAAGCCAAAAGAACAAAGCTGGAGGAATCACGCTACCTGACTTCAAACTATACTACAAGGCTACAGTAACCAAAACAGTATGGTACTGGTACCAAAACAGAGATATAGACCAATGGAACACAACAGAGCCCTCAGAAATAATGCCACATATCTACAACCATCTGATCTTTGACAAACCTGACAAAAACAAGAAATGGGGAAAGGATTCCCTATTTAATAAATGGTGCTGGGAAAACCAGCTAGCCATATGTAGAAAGCTGAAACTGGATCCCTTCCTTACACCTTATACAAAAATTGATTCAACATGGATTAAAGACTTAAATGTTAGACCTAAAACCATAAAAACCCTAGAAGAAAACCTAAGCAATACCATTCAGGACATAGGCATGGGCAAGGACTTCATGTCTAAAACACCAAAAGCAAAGGCAACAAAAGCCAAAATTGACAAATGGGATCTAATTAAACTAAAGAGCTTCTGCACAGCAAAAGAAACCACCATCAGAGTGAACAGGCAACCTACAGAATGGGAGAAAAGTTTTGCAATCTACTCATCTGACAAAGGGCTAATATCCAGAATCTACAATGAACTCAAACAAATTTACAAGAAAAAAACAAACAGCCCCATCAAAAAGTGGGCAAAGGACATGAACAGACACTTCTCAAAAGAAAACATTTATGCAGCCAAAAGACACATGAAAAAATGCTCATCATCACTGGCCATCAGAGAAATGCAAATCAAAACCACAATGAGATACCATCTCACACCAGTTAGAATGGCGATCATTAAAAAGTCAGGAAACAACAGGTGCTGGAGAGGATGTGGAGAAATAGGAACACTTTTACAACGTTGGTGGGACTGTAAACTAGTTCAACCATTGTGGAAGTCAGTGTGGCGATTCCTTAGGGATCTTGAACTAGAAATACCATTTGACCCAGCAATCCCATTACTGGGTGTATACCCAAAGGATTATAAATCATGCTGCTATAAAGACACATGCACATGTATGTTTATTGCGGCACTATTCACAATAGCAAAGACTTGGAACCAACCCAAATGTCCAACAATGATAGACTGGATTAAGAAAATGTGGCACATACACACCATGGAATACTATGCAGCCATAAAAAATGATGAGTTCATGTCCTTTGTAGGGACATGGATGAAGCTGGAAACCATCATTCTCAGCAAACTATCGCAAGGACAAAAAACCAAACACCGCATGTTGTCACTCATAGGTGGGAATTGAACAATGAGAACACATGGACACCGGAAGGGGAACATCACACAGCAGGGCCTGTTGTGGGGTGGGGGGGAGGGGGGAAGGATAGCGTTAGGAGATATACCTAATGTTAAATGACGAGTTAATGGGTGCAGCACACCAACATGGCACATGTATACACATGTAACTAACCTGCACGTTGTGCACATGTACCCTAAAACTTAAAGTATAATAAAAAAAGCGAAAAAAAAATTCCAAGGCAATAAATTAAGCAAATTGTCCTAAAGAAGAAGAAAAAATAAAAAATTTAAAAATAAAGAACATTTGAATGCCTGTGTCACATGGGATCTGGTGAAAGGCCATAGTTGTAGATAAGGAAAGGTACTAGTGCAACAGTGGTCGCTATCATAGAGGATCTGCTCTACCTGATCGTGCAACTGCTTATGCCCTCCAGTCCTGCTTGTGCTTGATCCCATATATAAAACTTCCATCTTGGCTGGACACAGTGGCTCATGCCTCTAATCCCAGCACTTTGGGAGGCCAAGGCAGGAAAGGCCCTTGAGCCCAGGAGTTTGAGATCAGCCTGAGCAACATAGTGGAGCCCAAGCTCTACAAAAAAAAAAATAAAAGATTAGCGAGGTATGGTGGTGTGTGCCTATATTCCTACTACTCAGGAGGCTGAGGTGGGAGGATCACTTGAGCCAGGAGGTCAAGGCTGCAGTGAGCCATGATTGTGCCACTGCACTCCAGCCTTGGTGACAGAGCGAGACCCTGTCTCAAAAAAAGAAACAAAAAAGAAACTTCCATCTCATTGCTGGGGCTACTCAACCTTATACCTTGGTGGATCTGACAGAACTCAGCTCATGAAGCAGTTCTGGCTGCATGGCCACTAGATGTTCTATAGTCAGGCATTTCATCTCTATCAGGATGCAGTAGCATGTCAGGAGCTGTTCTTAAAAGGTATATAATTTTCCATTCATATGACATGGCTTTGCTCCACAACCCTAGCTAAGCTGTGATTTCCCCATAGGGGCTTCCCATAGGGCCTTTCCCATAGGGGCTTCCAAAAACTCCACATGGCATCTTTTTCCAACACAGATACCTCTAATACTGAGATAGGACATCAGCAGGACTTGTTTTCCAAGCACTGGTAATGGCCCTGCTCATCAAAAACAGGATGCAGTAAAGACACCAGGAGATGATGAAAAAAGCAACCTCTGGTTGTCCTCACTGCTCATTATTAAAGACACTTCAACCAGTGCCATGACAGTTTACAAATGCCATGGCAATGTGCCATGGCAATGACCTAGAAGTTGCCTTATGTGGTTCCAGGAACTTTCCACTCCTTTTCTAGCAAATTCCAAAAACCCATTCCTTCATTAGCATATAATTATGAGTGGGTATAAATATAGCTAGCCAGCAGAACTGCTGCTCCTGCTCCCTCTGCTGCTCCAGAATGCTACTGTTGCTATATATTGCTGCTGCTGCTGCTGCTGCTGCTGCTGCTCCCGGCTGCTTTGCCTGTGGAGCAGCAACTTTGCTGTACACTGCTACTCAAGGCTCCTCTGCCTATGAGACAGCCTTGGTCTGTCTATGGAGCAGCCATTTTGCTATACACTGTTGCTCTAATAAACTTGCCTTCTTTTACCATCAGCTTGCTCTTGAATTCTTTCCTGAGTGAAGCCAAGAACCCCCCAGGCTAAGCCCCAGTTTTGGAGTTCACCTGAATCAGTACCATAAGGACTGTCTCTTGTATGCATCAAGTGGCAGAACTGCCTAAAACTGCATCCTGGACCTGCTATAGGGCCTTGTTCTGCTATAGTTCTCCTCAAAGCTGGCACTTTTTGTGTCACCCAGTATATGGGGTAAAACAGTAATTCCAGGTATGAAATGTGATATTTCCAGAACCCAAAGAGGCCTACCAGGCAGTGCACTTCCAGAAAATTCTCTGTGAAGAAGGTAAAAAAATACCTTAATTTGTCCTTCCCTTTGAGAGGATATTCTAGCATTCCCCAGGCCATTCAACCCCTAAAAGTTATACTTAAACCTCCTGGATCTTTGTAGGGTTCATCACCCATTCTCCATAGTGCGTGTGCCTTACTAAGGCCTCCAATGTGCTAGCCCCTTCCTACTTATTTTGGTCCAATTAGAATGATGTCACATACATTGTGGACTAGTACTATATTCTGAAGGATGTTCGAATGGTCCAGACCTCTTCAGACTATGTTATGACAGAGGACATGAGAGTTAGTAGAGCACTGAGGAAAAACTGTGTATGCATACTGTTATCCATTCTGTGTGAATATGAACTTTCCATTATGATACAGACAGGGAAAAAAACACATTTTCTAAATCAATAGCTGAAAACTAGGTACTTAAGGCCATGCTTTCTGCTGTAGCAAAGATATCATATCTGGTATGCCATTGCAAGTGTCTTACTACTTGGCTGAGTTTTCAGTAGTCTAGTGTCATCTAGGCTCTGTCCACATTTTGCAGGGGATTAAACTGGTGAATTAAACGAACATATGATGGAGACCACACCTCTTCATTCTCTAGTTCTTCAAAGGCAGCAATAATTTCTGCCATCCTCCACTCCACAGATGCCATATGTTTTCATTTACTATCTTGGCCAGGGAAGGTGAGGGCAGTTTCATAAGCTTCCACTTGGCCTTCTCATCTACAAATAGCTCTGACTCCACAGGCCAAAGAACTACTATAGGGCTTGTACCAATTAACCAACTATGTCTATTCTAATTATACATTCAGAGATCAAAAACATAACCACTGAGTGGGTCTGTGAACTCAGTGGGCCCACTGTGAACCCTACCTAGGCCAGGATCCCCCTTAATACTTGGCTCCCATGTGCCCCCATTCTAATAGGGGGGCCAATTAAGGCACTTTAGGTCTCTTAGTGTCAATATCAACTCAGAACCAGTGTCCATCTGTTCTCAAAATGTTTGAGTATTTCTCTTTCCTTGGTACACAGTTACCTGAGTAAATGGAAGGACTAGAGAAATCATTACTACGCATGCGTTGTAGGGTCCTTCTTCTTGGGCACTCAGCCTTTCCTTCAAACCATGTGTTGTGGATCAAAACCTGACTTGAGACTAGAAGCTGGATAAGTAATTATGACTTTTTATTGAGGCAACCTCCCTTAAACCTGTGAACACCTTTCATTTCTTTTGATTGTATAGAGTGCAGATTGTTGGCTGCCTATTTCCCCCCAGGACATTATGTTGTATTGACTGTCCATGTCCTATTAACTGTCTCTTAACCATCTACCCACTAGGGGTACTGTGTTCTATTAACCATCTCCATAGCTCTCTTCAGGTCAGGCCTCCCCACCTGCCACTCTGACCCTGCAGTGCATTGTGGTATTTACATCCATCTGACTTCTGACAGTTAAGTGCAGCCATCTTGCCTCTATTGTTTCAGAGACATCATCATTTCTATCAGTGATCCTTGTTCCATAAGATCCTTTCCTACTCTGAGCCCTGGCATGCAGAAGAGATCCACTACTGAACTTCTCAGTGATGCTGATGTCCCTCTCACCAGAATATTTCTTATAGCTTTGGTAAATGGTTTGTCCTTTGGATCCTCCTGTAAAATATAATCTTCTAGAGGGTTTTCTGGCCTTACATAATAGGTTTATCATATAATTATCACCTCTCTGAGTCTTTAATCCCTTTTTCCACCATCTTCTATGGCAACTCTGCCATTTACACCTCACTTAATGTAGGCCATGGCTTTTTCCATACTTTGAGGAGCCATTGTAGTAATGAGTTTGTGTCATTTCCTGTGGTTTTCTCCAGGGTATTAAATCCTGTATTCTTGGAAAGCACTTTCAAATTGATTAATTCTCTCATATTCAAGTTTATATTCCAGCTCTCCTGATCAAGCTCCTCAGAATTTGATGCCATACTTACTCCCTCAGCACCTTCTAGTACATGCTGGCTAGGTTACGTCCTGAAACTCTTTGTTGGTGTATTCTCTTTCTTTCCTTATTACACCCAGCACATCACCAGCTAGATTATGCTGTGGCTTAACCCTAGATATAGGCCCAGTGGCCAGGATAGGAGGTGAGGGCAGATTCTGAGGGAAACCCAGGTTATCTTACAGGCGAAAGGATTCCACATATTGAAGCAAGATGGAGTGTCAGCCCTTAATAGGGAGGAGTAGGACACTTCTCAAGGGGCTCAGGGGAATCTGGGGATATAAGATTTTTAGGGACATCAATCCAGATGTCCCCCATCCCAAGTATCAGAGTCCCATTCCTTCTTAACCATGGCACTGAACTCGGCATAGAAGACTTGTCTTGGTTAGAATTTTAACTTTCTTTGAAGCTTGCTTTTAACAAATCCTGAGTCTACTCCTCAGATTTCTCCACCTTCTACCTGGAAAAGATGAGAGCCTCTTTATATGTTATGAATAAAGCCCTCTGACTTTCAAACATAGCTTTCAATTGTTGATTAATTTAATTCAGCTTTTTGTTATTCTTTTCTAGAGCTCAATCCACTTAGCAACAGCCACCCAATTTTCTGGCCTTCCTTATATTTAATATATCCCATATTTCTCAAATGTCTGATACATGGCACCAGTTAATGTGTCCCCTTTTACCAGTATGCCACCCCAGTTAACCACCATTGAAAGTTTTAACAATTCCTCTGCTACCTTGTTCCAGAGGCCTTATCTACTCCACCTACCACCAATGATGGAGTCTTCATTGACAGCTGGGTAGCAGGTGATTCATCTCCAAAATTTCATCACAGTCTTTGCTTTCTCGAACCACTTCTTGTACCAACTGTTGCAGGTTGGCTTCCCAGGAAGCAGACCCAGAGATAGAGTTCAGCATGAAGGGTTTTTACTAGGGAATGCTCTTGGGATCAACACCTGTGGAAGGGAAAAGAAGGAAGCAGGATTGGACAGAGGGAGGAGTTAAGCTGTCCCAATTTGGGGCAAGGAGGCCATATCCATCAGTAATTGGATGTGAAATACCCCCAGGTAGGGGGTGTAACCTTGCGGGAGGTGGCTTTCTTCAGCTGAGGAAATTCCTGAAGAGGGCTGACAGCTGAGGACTATCTACTTGCCGCACTCCTAACAATTAAAATAATAAGCTTTTCATTCCTGAAGGGGGATCAGGGCAGCAGATGGTAGAATCCACTACAAGTGTGACGTCATTTTTTTACAGTACAGTAAGTTGGTGGCCATCAAATGCTAGTATTGAGAATGGTTTTATTTTTAAAATACCTAATATGATTTAAATTTTAAAACACTTATTGCTTTACAAATATTATTTATTTTAAATTTTAAGTTATACTTTCCAAATATGTAGACATAAATACGTGAGCCTCCATTTATACTTTTGCTCCAGGTCCCTCAAATACTATTGACCAGGCCTGCCTGGTATGAATCCATCCTCTTCCTTGTTGGTAAATTATGCATAAAATTCCACTTATTATATAAATATCATAAATAGAGATGAGTAAAAAACAAATGAGGCCAGGCATGGTGGCTCACGCCTGTAATCCCAGCACGTTGGGAGGCCGAGGCGGGCAGATCACCTGAGGTCAGGAGTTCAAGACCAGTCTGGCCAACATGGTGAAACCCCGTCTCTACTAAAAATACAAAAAAAATAGCCAGGTGTGGTGGCAGGCGCCTGTAATCCCAGCTACTCGGGAGGCTGAGGCAGGAGAACCGCTTGAACCCAGGAGGCAGAGGTTGCAGTGAGCCCAGACCGCGCCATTGCACTCCAGCCTGGGCAACAGGGTAAGACTCCGTCTTAAAAAAAAAAAGAAAGAGAAAAAACAACAAATGAAATCACCCATCAGTCTACCCACAGAAAACTATTAATATTCTCAGAGTATGTAGCAAGATAATTTAGATATATACTTTTTCTTCATTAAATGTATGGCATGTGCTTTTACAGCCTATTTTTCCCACTTAAGAGTATATGCTGAATTTCTAATGTAAGCACATGTAGATGTCCATCAACATTTTCAATAGTGGCATAATATTTAAATGTGTAGCCATACATCAATTTGCTTAGCCAACTACCTATCTTGAGATACTTGGGTCATTTACAACTTTTCACCCTTCAAAACAGTTTGAAGATGCACAGCTTCCTACAAGCCAACTATGTGATTATGTCCTAAAGATACATTTCTGCAAGTGGAATTACAGGGTCAAAGGATATGCGTATATTCCAATGGACCTTGTACCAGTGTATACTCCCACCAGCAGTTTGAGAGTGCTCCTCCCCCAACACTCTCACCCTCACTATGGGGTGGGAGAGAGGGAGATCTTCTATGTGTATCCCAACAACACTCTATGGTTCCATAAAGGCCCCACCTTAACCAACCTTATAAAGGAAATCTGATACAAGCACTAAAACTTCTTCTTTCTTCTAGTATACTTTCTTATTATTTCAAAGTTGTAACTGTTTACTTACATGGACACCAGAATTGGCCAAGAGGACATTTTTCTGTCAAATGCCCCAAGGACCCTAAAATAAAATTGGTCCTCTCTGTATGTCTCCAGAATACATCTCAGCACTTATTGGTTCAAAGGGCCTCTCGCGTCCATCGTCTCCTTACCATTCCCATGGCCTCCAGTAAAATTTCACACCTTTTTTATCTCATGCCTGGACTAACTTGTGGTAGCTTCCTGTTTTTCCAATCTCCAGTCACCACTCCTATCCCCGCCCCAGCTTGGACTCCTGCTGCACATAAATCTACCATATCGTTTTCCTTTCATCTTGTCATTCCTCTGGTCACAAAAGGCCTTGATGTCTCCCAGGGGTGGATGCAGTAATATTCAGACACCCCAATTTAGCAGTTAGGGGTGCTCCATGAACAGGACTCACTTCTACTGCCTCTCTCTCTCTCTCGTCACTACCCTCCCTACACTTTGCACTCCATGCAGGCCAGCATTTCTCTCTGGAGAAGGATTCCCATCTCCATGCCTTTTTTCCCATCACTCCTTCCATCTTGAGTGCCCTTCTGATTCTTTTGTATCCTTGAAGCCCAGCTTACCTAAGGGTCCCCCTCCTTTGTAAAACTTTCCTTGAGCACTGTTGCCTGCAGCAGTTTCTGCCACCTCTAAACACTGATAGGAGGCATCTGGCCATGATTGGAAGCTCCCAGTTTTACTACTATCTTTTTGTTTCCATATATCTTGCCTTTCCAAACAGATCATAAACTCAAGGACAAGGACAATGACTTTTTTCTGCTGCTTAAAACACACAACTTTATTGATGACATAAAAATAAAGTCTTAAATGTATAAACATAAGTCCACACAAAGGACCAAAGATTACCTTACTTATGAAGAATCCATTCAGTTTCTGCTCATGAAGCATACTAAAAATATCTCAATCCAGACAAGATAAAAATCAACACGTGTATTTTTCGTACAAGCTTGAATTCATTTGGTGTTCATAAAATGGTCCAGCTATAGACCATCATAAGTAACATCAGTTTCAAAGTTATAATGCAATTTACAATGTGCATTACTTCCAGAGTGCAAAACCAAAATATTACTCAAATTTGTTTGGGAATATACAGCCAATCAGAGTTTACTTATTAATAGCTCAACTCTCTCTTTCACCTCAGGGTCATTGCATTCTGCTGCTAAGGCTCGAAGTTTCTTGGCACATGCTTTAGGTCGTTGGAATAGGAAATAAAGGGAATTTTTACTGAATTTGTCCTGGGTAAATGCTTTTGCTCTTCTTTTAAAATGGTAATTTATATTTTCAAATAGTGAAAGAGCATTAAGAATATTCTCCTTTGTCTCTTTCTTGCTAAAAATGTTAATCAGTGATGTCGGTGCATTGGCAATGAGCAAGTCTTTTGTCATAGATGGATTTTTAGAGAAATTCAAAAGCATTCCCAAAACATGGTCTTTAGTTTCTCCACTTCCCACCGTTAACAAACGAAGAAATTCTGAAATATAATTTGTAACCATATGCTGATATTCACTGGTAATAGTCAGATGCCTTATCAACCTTAGTCCAGCCAACTGCACATTTGAATTCAAGGGATAGGTGACGGTGTCTTCACATACTTGGTTTAAGTAAGTTTTAACCTTCCTATGGTTTTCAGCAGCCACTGAGATATTATTCAGTGCATTTAAAGCCTTCTGCCTAACACTGGGGTAGGGATTATTCAGCAAGCTTTCGATAACTGAAATTCCACCTACATTACGAACAACTTCATGAGAATAAGGATAATCAGCACTGTTATATAAAGCATTATTGGCTATTTCATGAACAGAAGGATCTTCAGTCATCTCAATCATGCAAATGAGTTTTTCAAGATCTCGTGGATCCATATTAGCTTCATGTTTACAGCGGCAAGACCAGGGCCGAGTTTTTTCCCCAGTCCTGGTTTGCTTTCTGGACTCATCTTCAACTGGGAAGCTGGCCTCACTTTGGTGTGCAAACTTAGTTTCCGACCAGATCATGGCTCCATCCCATGACCCCATTCCTGCCCCAGGGACCATGGACGGATATGTGCCTCTTGACTCAGATGACTTTTTGGCTTTAGCCTTAGGTGCAGATTTGTCCTCACTTGTGTTTTCATTACCAGCACAGAACCAAGACCCTATATCAACTCCACCAGCAGCCTCAAACTTATCCTTGATGCTGGCGTTATCCCCAGCTCCAGACTCAAAATTGGCATCTTTCCCACTCTTAGATCTGAACGTATTACTGTTCTCACTCTCAGCCCAAAACAAAGACCTTAAACTGATCTCCTCAATATCAGGGCTGGACTCTCTACTTAGCTCATCCTCTCCCAAATCCCTAGCCAAGGTCCAGGACTCTACACCAGCCTCTTCCCCAGCCCCAAGCCTAGACTCTACAGTGGTTGCATCTCCATCCCAGAACCAAACCCCAGCCCCAGCCTCAGCCTCAGCCCCAGCCCCAGCCTCAGCCCCAGCCCCAGCCCCAGCCCCAGCCTCAGCCCCAGCCCCAGCCTCAGCCTCAGCCCTAGCCCCAGCCTCAGCCTCAGCCTCAGCCTCAGCCTCAGCCCCATCCCCAGCCCCAGCCTCACCCCCAGCCCTAGCCCCAGCCTCAGTCCCAGCCCCAGCCTCAGCCCCAGCCCTAGCCCCAGCCTCAGGCCCAGCCTCAGCCTCAGCCTCAGCCCCAGCCTCAGCCCCAGCCTCAGCCCCTACACAGGAGCCCATATAAGCCACCTCCTCAGATCTAATCCAGGAGCCACTACTAGCCTTGTTCTCAGCCTCAATCCTAGAACAAATGATGGCCTCTTCCCCAGCCCCTGATCTGGATGTAGTAGTGGCCTCATCTTTATCATCAGGCCTGGACACAATATCAGCTTTTTCCTCTGTCCAGCACCAAGACCCTATAACGGCCTCAGCCCCAGGCCCAAACCAGAATCCTTCGTTGGCCTCCACCTCAAAACTGACCTGGAACCTTCCACTGGCCTGGTCCTCAGATCTAGCCCAGGATCCTCCAGTGGCCTGGTCCTCAGATCCCATCCTAGACCCTCCAATGGCCTCATTCCCAGGCCTAGACCCAGCCCAGGATTCTCCACTGGCTTGGCTCCCAGCACCAGCCCAGGAGCCTCCTCCACAAGCCTGATCCTCAAATTCAGGCTTGGAACAGTCACCAGCCTGATCCCCAGGCCCAATCCAGGACCTTCCACTGGACTGATTCCCAGTGCCAGCCCAGGACCCACCACTGGACTGGTCTGCAGGCCCCGGCCTAGCTCCCCCAAGGACCTGGCCACCAGCCACACCCCAGGAACCTATTCCACTGGACTGATCCTCAGACCCTGGCCTGGAGCCTCCACCAGTCTGGTCCCCAGCACCAGGCCAGAACCCCCCTCCAATGGCCTGATCCTCAAATCCAGGTTTGGAACAACCACCAGCCTGATCCATAGCCCCAGCCCCAGTCCAGCAGCTTCCACTGACCTGACTCCCAGTGCTATCCCAGGACCCAGAACTGGACTGGTTCGTGGGCCCTGGCCTAGACCCTCCAACATCCTGGCCACTAGCCCCACCCCAAGACCCTCCATTCGTCTGACTCCCAGGGCAAACACAGAACCATCCACTGGCCTGGTCCCCAGTGCCAGCCCAGGAATCTCCATTAGACTGGTCCCTAAGCCCCAGCCTAGAATCTCCAACAACCTGGTCCCCGGCATCAGCCCAGGACCCTCTGCCACTGGCCTGATCCTCAAATATAGGCTTTGGCCCAACACTAGCCGGATGCCCAGCCCCAGTCCAGGACCCTCCATTGGCCTGGTCCACAATCCCAACTAAGAATCCTCCACTGATTTGGTCCCCAGAGTTAGCCCATGACCTTCCACTGGACTGGTCTTCAGGCCCCACCTTGGACCCTCCACCAGCCTGGCCACCAGTCCCAGCCCAAGACCCTTCTTCAGTGGTCTGATTTTCAAATCTAGGCTTGGACCCACCACCAGACTGATCAAGTGTCCCAGCCCAGGCCCCACCACTGGACTGATCTACATGGCCCAGCCTAGACCCTCCACTGGCTTGGTCTGCAGTGTCAGCCCAAGACCTTCCACTGGACTGGTCCTCAGGCCCCAACATTGACCCTCCACTAGCCTGGCCACCAGCCCCAGCCCAGGACCCTTCTCCACTGGCTTGATCCTCAAATCTAGGCTTGGACCCACCACCAGATTGATCACTAGTCCCAGCCCAGGACCCTCCACCGGCCTGATCCACAACCCCAGCCCAGTATGAAACACTACTCATATTCCCAGCCCCAGCTCCAGCCCAAGACCCTCCACTGGCTTGGTTCTCAGCCCCAGTCCAAGACCCTCCAATGGCCTCTTGCCCAACCCAGGACACCCCACTGGCCTGTCCCCCAGGCCAGGACCCATCACTGGCCTGACCCACAGCCCAAAGGTCTCCAATGGTCTGATCCCCAGTGAGAGCCCAAGACCCTGCACTGGCCTGGTTCTCAGCCCCAGTCCAGGCTCCTCCACTGGCCTTGTCCCCAGCCCAGGTCCCCTCACTAGTCTGACCCCCAGCCCAGAGCCCTCCACTGGCCTGCTCCCCAGCTCTAGCCCAAGTCCCAATACCAACCACATTCTCAGCCCTGGCCCCAGCCCAGGACTTAACACTGGTCTCATCACAAGCCACAGCCCAAGACCGAATAATCCCAGCCTTATCACTAGCCCCACTCCAAGACCCAATACTGGCTTCATTCTCATCATCAGCCCAGGACACGCTATTTTCCCAGTCTCCATCCATGGTCTGAAACCTAAATTTGATCCACCGCTCAGCAGCAATCCAATCTTCAACACCAATCCCATTCCAGTAGTAGTCATGGATGTTAGGCTGAGTCTTTCTGCAGGCTTGAGTGCCTGACCCACCCTCACTCTCAGAAGTGGGCATGGCCTCAGTCTCAGGCTTTGCATAGACCTCATCTTCTGCTGTGGCTTCTGCCCCAGAACTGGGCATAGCCTTGTCCCTTGCCCCAGGCAAGGTCTCACCCTGGGAACCGGTCACAATCTGAGGCTGGGCAGAGTGCCTTGTACCTGCCCCAGTCCCTGCTTTAGGCACAGCATTGGTATTGCCCTTGACCTTATTCCTGGCACCAAGCAAGGTCTCACTCTGGGAATTAGCAACAGCTTGGGGCTGGGCAGAGCCCACTGTATCTGCCCCAGCCTCTGCCTTAGGCACAGCATTGGAATTGCCCCTGACCTTATTTTTGGCCCCAGGCAAGACCTCACCCCGAGAACTGGCCACAACCTGGACCTGGACAGAGCCCATTATGCCTGCCCCAGCCTCTGCCTTAGAAACAGCACTGGAATTGCCCTTGACCTTATTCCTGGCACCAGGCAAGGTCTCACGCTGGGAGTTGGCCACAACCTGAGGCTGGGCAGAGCCCATTGTATCTTCTCTGGCCCCTGCCTTAGACACGACATTGGGATTGCCCTTGACCTTATTCTTGGCACCAGGCAAGACTTCACCCTGGGAATTGGCCACAGCCTGGGGCTGGGCAGAGCCCCTTATATCCATCCCAGCCCCTGCCTTAGACACAGCATTCCAATTTCCCCTGACCTTATTCTTGGCACCAGGCAAGGTCTCACAATGGGAATTAGCCACAGCCTGGGGCTGGACAGAGCCTGTTGCACCCATCCCAGCTTCTGCCTTAGACAGAACATTAAGATTGGCCTTGACCTTATTTTTGGCACCAGGCAAGATCTCACCCTGAGAATTGGCCACAGCCTGGGGCTGGGTAGAGTCTGTTGTATATGGCCCAACCCCTGAATTAGACACAGTAGTGGGATTGCCTCTGACCTTATTCTTGGCACCAGGCAAGACCTCACCCTGGGAATTGGCCACAATCTGGGGCTGGACAGAGCCTGTTGTATCTGTCCCAGCCCCTGCCTTAGACACAGCATTGGAATTACCTTTGACCTTATTCTTAGAATCAAGCAAGGCCTCACCCTTGGAACTGGCCACAATCTGAAGCTGGGCAGTGCCCACTGCACCTGCCCCAACTTCTGCCTTAAGCACAACATTGGGATTACCCTTAACTTTATTCTTGGTACCAAGCAAGGCCTCACCCTGGAAACTGACCACTGCCTCAGGCTGGGCAGAGTCTGTTGTACCTTCTCCAGCCCCCACCTTAAGCACAGCATGGGGATTGCCCTTGACTTTATTCTTGGCACCAGGCAAGACCTCACCTTGGGGATTGGCCACAACCAGGGGCTGACCACAGGCCCTCTGGTCTGCCTTAGTCCCGGCTTTAGAAGTGGCATTAGGATTGCCCCTACTATCAACCCTGGAATCAAGCAAGGCCTCAGCTGGGGTCTTGACCCCAGCCTGAGGTTGTGTACAGGTTTTCATGTCCATCCCAGCCCCTGTCTTACACTTGGCTTTGGCTTTGCCCCTAGCCTTACCTCTAGTATTAGGTAAGGCTTCACCCTGGCTCTGGGCCATACCTTGAGCCTTCATATCCACCCCAGCTCCTTCCTTAGGCATGGTATTGACATTGCCCTTGACCTTAATTCTGCCATCAGACAAGGTATCAGCCTGAACACTGGCCACAAGCTGAGGCTGTGTACAGGACAACATGTCTGTCCCATCCCCCACCTTAGCCATAACATTGGGATTGCCTCTGCTCTTATCCCTGGCATCAGGCAAGGCCTCAACCTGGGAATTGGCCCTCAAGTTTGCCCTGGCCCCTGCTTTAGTCATGGCATTGGGATTGCCTCTGTTCTTAACCTTGGCATCAGACATGGCCTCGGCATGAGTACTGGCAACAGCTTGAGGCTGAGCAGCAGCTCTCATGTCAGCTCCAGTTATTGCCTTAGATATGACATTGGTATTTCCCCTACCATCAACCCTGGCACCAGACGTCACCTCAGCCTGTTTCCTGGCCACAGTCTGAGGTTGTATACAAGCTCTCACATCTGCCCCTGCCCCCACCCTACACATGGCATTGGTGTTACCCCCGGCATCAACCTTTGCCCCAGGAATGGCCTCGGTCTGGGTTTTGGCAACAATTTGAGGCTTAGCAGAAGCCCTCGTGTCTGCCCCAGACTCTGCCCTAGACATGGTTTTACAATTCCCCACGTCCTCAACCCCAGTACCAGGCATGTCATCACCCTGGATCTTGGCCACAGCCTGAGACTGTGCACAGGACTTCATGTCCACTCCAGCCACCTCCCTGGACATGCCATTGGGATTTCCCCTAGCATCAACTGTGGCACCAGGCCTGGCCTCAGACTGAGTCTTAGCCACACTCACAGTCTCTTCCAGAGCTCTTGTCTTGGTTTCATCCACAATTCCAGTCTTGTTCGTGGCCCCCATCTTGGCCACTTCCCTGGGTACTGCCAAGGTCTCGCTCTGTGTAACCATTACTCTGTTAATCTCTGTCTCTTTTTCAGCCAATATATGAGTTTCAGCTTTGGTCTGGGTCATTGCTTCTCTCTTGGCCTCTGTCTTGGCAACCACTGCCCAAGCTTTAGCCTTGGTCTGCGTCACTGCTTCTTTCTTAACTATTTTGCCAGCCTCAGCGTCAGTTTGGGTCACTGCTTCTTTCATGGCCACTTCCCTGGCTTTGGCCTTGACCTCTGTCATGACCAGTGTTCCAGCCACCACTTTGGACTCAGATTGAATCTCTGGCTCTGCCCCAACCATTGCCTTGGCCTGAGAGTTGGCTCTGTGTATGGCTATAGCAGTGGCCTTGGTCTCTACTTCAGCCCCAGGCCCACTTCTTGCTCCAATTTCTGCTCCAATCTCGGCTTGGGGTTTAGTCTTAATCTCTGCTTCACTTATGGCCAAGGTCTGGCTCTGTACCCCAACCACAGTCTCCATCTTAACTGTGGATCCATTTCTGGCAAGTGTCCTCACACTCTGGGCTCTTCCCTTGGTAAATTTGTAAATGTAGTAGCAGGTGCCAGCCCAGATCACCAGTCCTGCAGTCACCCAGCCCACTTCCTGAATGCGGCCCATGTAATCACCCCTGCTGAAAGCACGAACAAGGTATGGTAGAGCACACTTGGGCTGGGGTAAAGAGAGTGGTAGTTGTGGGTGTAGGCCTGTGAGGGTGCTGGTCTTCAGCCACTCAAAGGCCACTACAGCTGCCTCCGGAGGTGGACCTAGAAGTGGAAGAAGGAAATAGACTAAAATTTCTCTTCTGATTTTGTTGCATCATACAGATAGATACACAGAGGAACAGAAAAGGGTAGAACCATGTGCTTGGTGGAAGAGAGGATGATTAGCAGCCTCTCCATTCCTCTTATTTCATCCTCTCTCCACCTTCCCCAGTGCCCAGTAATTTTCATCCAAGATACTTCTATACACATTTCCATACACCAAATGAACAGTGGAAAGGATGGTAGGAGGTCTGACGATAAATGGGAGCAACCAAGAAGCCCCAGACTTTGATTTCTACTGGACCTACTCTGGTCACCTGTCTACAGGGCCCCACCCTCATACCAACCTGTAATGATCCGAGACAGTTCCCTCCTCTCCTCTTGCTTCTCTTGGCAATACACCCTAAAGTAGATATGTAAATTCATGAGATCTCTGGACCTAGAGACAGACAGACAGATGGAGGGGCAGATGGGAGTAGACAGTTTGTTCTTGATGGGACAGGCATATTATTAGCAAACTACCTTTCTACGCTTCTCAGTCCACCCCACTCCCCAAGACACTATCACAGTCTTTTCCCTGTACCAGAATTAAGGTGAGGGTATGGAGTAAACGACAGGGATGGTGGGAAAGGTGGCTGGAAAAGGAGAGACTGAGGATCCTCATCCTCCAGACTGGTTACTGGTCCTTACTGGATGCACACTGGTCTCCACCAACCCACTCTAGAGGTCCACCCAGGAAGTCCCCACACTCTTACCAGTCTATACTGATCAGGAGCAATCTCCTCTTTGTTTCTTTGCTTCCAGTGATCTTAAGCCCTGCAGCAGACATGCAGGCAGATCTATGGACAAGTAAACAAAGAGTAGGTAATGGAAACCGAGTCCCTGGTAGAACAGACAAGCACCCTGATCCCTGACCCCAATGTCTGCCTCGCCAGAGCCCAGGTTCAATATACTAATGTGTACCATCTCATGGTCCCTCCATCAAGTCTTCCCCCAGTCATACTCCAGCCCACCCTTACCCCCATATTCCTATCATTTCCTGCACTGAAATCCATAGGAGGCATGGCAGCACTGTGGCAATCCAGCACTCCACTGAGACCCTCTTAAATCTCACCCACCTCCTATGCCCACCCTCTCTTGTCATCTCCAGAGACTACCCCCACTTCACACCAACCTCCATGCTTCTAGATTGGTCTCCTCCTCTTTCCCTTGCTTCCAATGGTAAACAGCCCTACTGCAGGCCTATGGGAAGACCTTGGAACAGATGGAGAAAAAGAAGAGAGTGGACGTTAAGTACTTGTGACACTGAAGATCGGAAAAACACACCCCTGTACCTGCCTGCCTGGAGATGGAGAAAAAGAAGAGAGTGGACGTTAAGTACTTGTGACACTTACCATCTAAGACATAGGTCCCTGTACCTGCCTGCCTGGATTTAAAGACCCATTTGCTGGCAGAAAAAAAAAAAAAAAAAAAAAAAAAAAGCCTGGGGCTTCCCCAGCACTGAAATGGGAAGGATGGAAAAGGGAGGCAGGAAAAGTAAAAGGCAACAGACAGAGGCACATTATTTTATTTTATTTTATTTTTTATTTATTTTGAGACAGGGCCCCACTCTGTCACCCAGGCTGGAGTGCAGTGGCACGATCATGGCTCACTGCAGTCTCGACCTCCCAGGCTCAAAAGGTCATCCCACCTCAGACTCCCGAGTAGCAGGAACTACAGACTGTGCCAACATGCCCAGCTAATTTTTAAATTATATGTAGAGACGAAGTCTCGCTATGTTGCCCAGGCTGGTCTTGAACACCTGAGCTCAAGTGATCCTCTTGCTTGGGCCTCTCAAAGTGCTGGGATTACAGGCAAGAGCCACTGGGCCCGACAAGGCAAATTATTTTAAAACCACCTGTAGGGTTCTAGGGATTTCCCCAAAAGCCCACCATTTCCTTCACCAAGATGGTCAGGTAGGCAGAGGGATCTGGAAAACTGAAGGATGGCAGGAGAGATGGGAGCCCCCAGATCCCATACTCTAGAACCACAACCTACTGCTGTCCACGTCCCTTTCAACCTATCTCTAAGAGTCTCCAGCAGAAGAGAAAAGCTATAGGGGAAGCCTTTTGCTTCTACAAAATCACTATCCTTCCCCGCCAAAGGCTATCTAAAAAAAAAGTAATATTCTTTAATACAATTTATCTTTTTCTCAATATTACCTGAAATGCAAATAAAAGCATCTGTAGAAAAGTTTGCTGTCTTTATTGGTCTTCAACACACAATTTAAAAGTCCTAAGCTTGGTAAGTAAAATGCAGTTTAGGGAAAGTCCCCAAGTTAGCCCCACCCCACATCCCAATCAGACAGCGGCACCTAAGTTCCTGTCATAGAATTTATATAGAACTCCAATGGTTTAGATAGTGCCTGTACTCACACTAACCTCCTTGATCCAGTGCAGTTTTCTCCTCTCCTTCCTTTCTTGTCGCCGCAAACAGTGCCACACCGAACTACTGTCCGACAGACAGGAGAGAGTAAAACCACTTAGTGTTGGTCTAGAGCCCAGGACATAGATCCCAATACTCGCCTTTCCGGGTTCAGGAACCTGGTTATCAAACGTCCCTCCCCACAGTCTGAGACACCACCCTTACCAACCCCACCGTCCAGTCTCTAAGGCCCACCATTTTCTCTGCAAACGCCACCGCGGCGCATCCCTTCCACTAAATTGAGCACGAAGCGAGCGGGCATGTGTGGCCAGTGATTAGTGCAATGGGCATCTCAATCTCTGTATTTCCCTCTGGCGGAGACAATCTCCCCACAAATCAAAGCCCACGGTTCGCCTACACAGATGTAGGCGGGGGCAAGGGGGCTAGAGAGAATCAGAGGCAAAGGCTCCTTGTACTTGAGGCAGCATAGACCACCGCCCCCTCAAGCCCCGTAACCGCTGCCGGGGTCAGTGAGCTTCTGCCGGCCTGGCCAGGGCGCGCGGGCCCCGGGGCCCTTACCTGCTCCGCTTTCCCCGGGCCCGATGCCAGCCCGCCGAGCGCAGGGCAGCGGGGAGCTGGTAGCCAGATGCGAGTGACGACTGCACCGAAGGCTGCGTAGCTCTGCAGCTCCGGGTCACGTGAGGACCGCGCGTCACCGCCGAGCTCGCCCTCCTCCCCACCACCCCCTACCACCCACCAAGGGCCGGCGGCCAGTCACCAGGAACTCCCCCCTCCTCCACTCCGCACGCACAGACATCCCCCTTCTCTGGTCTGTGCTCGCTGCCCCAGTGCGCACGCCGTTGTCACTCATCTCCGTCCTCTCCAATCTGAGGGCCCGCAAGTGGCATCATCGCCTTGTGGTTGGAGTTTACCCATCTTCAGTTACAGGGGAGGGTCTGCATCCCCCTACCCACTCCCGGCCCTTGGCTGTGGCCTTTTATGTTTCTTCTTTGAGTAATCATTTCTTTCTCTCTTAGGCTATAAGACCAGCACTCCCCACCCGCCCTCTACATGACCTGCCCTCTCTAAGTACAATGCTTGCACCAAATGGGCTGTGGAAGGGGGTATCAGGAAGGAAAGCAGAAGGTGCAAGTAGAGCTTTAATTTTCTTTTTTGTGTTCCTTTTTTTTTCTTTTAATATGACATTCTTTTCTAATTTTGTAATCAGAAAATACAGTATAGCCATTTTCATTTGACACAAAAAATATTCAGGGTGTAAAAATAACAAAAGACTCATTCTTTGGTTTACATTATTTTGTGCCACAATTTAAAATGTCTTATAGTTACTGTAAACTATTTTACAGTTTTCAAAACTGACTAGTAATTCTTGACATTTTAAATACAAAATTGTCCTAAACAAAACCAGCACGTTTTCAATATGATCTATAAGTTAATCTTTGGAAAAACCTTTCGTTTTCTAATCTTGACAATTTTACACAGGGGATTTGTAACTTTTGAGGTTTTGGCTGAACTCAGCGTCTTTTTTCAGGTGTCTAAGACCTTCTTCAGAGAAGACTCCTAGAGGATATATTTAAGATCCAACTCCTGATGAGCCTAGTGCTTTACTAGTGACTTACCAAATTAACCTGCTTTACTAGTGACTTCCCAAATTAACCTGTTTTCCATTCAAGGGGCTTTATTTGGATTTTACATAAGTGTGTAATCAGATCAGCCTCACCACACCCATGGAACGACCAACTGCTAGAGCTTGGATGGAAAGGAGGCTTAACAGGTGGAATTTTCATCCATCATAACACTTGAGATCTCGCCAGTGTCTGCCATTCATGTACTACACATTACCCTAGCAGTGGCGAGTGTTCAATATTTTCCAGTGGAGATGGTGGTGAGGGTCTTTGGATGACTGTGAATCACTGCAACACACCTGATGTCCGTGTCATTTTTTTTCCCTCACAAGTGGAAGGGCAATGTACAGGATCCCAAGCAATGGCCAAGAAAAAGAAGTTTTTTCATGTCCTGCCTTGTGTTACAACTTCACTGCACCTCCCATACAAGCCCCTCAGAATAATCCCAAAACTCAGGGACCAAGCATGCAGAAGTTAGTCCCCATGCATCCACCTGTCCCCACTGAGGAGTCATACTCCAAATATAGACCCTCCAGGCAGCCTCTTTCTTAGAACATTGAAATATGACACCCCAGAGGGAGGGGCTCCACTGTGAGGGGCCCCTGTGTGGAGGAGGTCCTTTCAGGGGCCAAGAAAGGAAGTCCTAGTGTCTTACAATCTTACTAATGGCTTTTCAGAACTCAATTGCCAGTGACAAACTTACTTTCTCCACCAAAGGAAAATATTGATAAATTAATTGCATAAAAATTTTTAAACTTTGGTAAAGTAAGAAAAAAAACCATAAACATTGACTGTCAAAAGGCTGACTTGTAATAATCTAAAAGCTCTTACAGATCATTAGTAAAATGATCAACAACCCAACAGAAAATATGCCAAAAGACATGAACATATTTGTTCACAGAAAAGAAATACAGATTACTAATAAACATATGAAAAGATGCTCAAAGAAATGCAAATCAAAGCAACTATGCCTTACCATGTTTCAAGCATGATTTTCTCAAAGTTTAGAAACTTGATAACATTGTTGACTGGCTTGTCAGGAAATGGACACTCCTCCACTCTGTTGGAGGCAGATATTGATGCAACCTTTTTATATAGGGCAATTTGGCAAACTCTATTAAATGATAACTATAATATTTCACAAATTATTTAACCCAATAATTCTATTCTTTGGAATTTAGCCAACCTATATACCTACACAGTTTCACAAAGATATATATACTAGAATTTTTTTTTTTTTTTTGCAGTGCTTGTAAGGTTTAAAAAAACTGACGCAGCCAGGTGCAGTGGCTCACACCTGTAATCCCAGCACTTTGGGAGGCCAAAGCAGGTGAATCACGAGGTCAGGAGTTCAAGACCAGCCTGGCCAAAATGGTGAAACCCCATCTCTACTAAAAATACAAAAATTAGCCAGGCACGGTGGCAGGTGCTTATAACCCCAGCTACTCGGAAGGCTGAGTCAGGAGAATCGCTTGAATCCAGGGGATGGAGGTTGCAGTGAGCCGAGATCACGCCACTGCACTCCAGCCTGGGTGACAGAATGAGACTTTGTCAAAAAATAAATAAATAAATAAATAAACCTGACGCAACATAAAATGGCTATTGATAGGGGAGAGATTAAATAACTCATGTTATATTTACACAATGTGGCTGATGGAGTTAGGTCTGTGTATCCCAGTGGAAAGATAATTGGGGTGTTTTATTATTTGCTGTTTATTTTACATACAAATTCCACAAGAGTACAATTCTAGTATAAAATTCAAACCCAAGGCCAAGTGTGATGGCTTACGCCTATAATCCCAATACTTTGGGAGTCTGAGGCAAGAGCATTACTTGAGGCCAAGAGTTTGAGACCACCCTACATAGGTTTCCCGACATAGGGAAACCCTGTCTATTAAAAAAAAAAAAATAGCTGGGCTTGGTGGTGCATGCCTGTGGTCCTAGCTACTTGGGAGGCTACTTGGCAAGAGGATTGTTTGAGCTCAGGAATTCAAGGTTACAGTGAACTATGATTGCACCACTGCTCTCCAGACCGGCAATGGCATGAAACCCTGTCTCTGAAAAGAAAAGAAAAGAAAATTCAAACCCAGAAAAAGCACTAGTACCACTTTAACTCCCCTGTCCTCACCCAAATCACAGTTACCTCTCCATTTTAAGTTTGGTGTGTTAACCTTTTGTATACATGATATACACATACATGTCTTATTAAAATATATAAATGAGATCTTTTTATATATGGAGTCTTGCTCTTTTACTCAGGCTGGAGTGCAGTGGTGCGATCTTGGCTCACTGCAACCTCCACCTCTCAGGTTCAAGCGATTCTCATGCCTCAGCCTCCCTAGTAGCTGGGATTACAGGTGCGCACCACCATGTCCAGCTGATGTTTGTATTCTTAGTAGAGACTGGGTTTCACCATGTTGGCCAGGCTGGTCTCGAACTCCTGGCCTCAAGTGATCCAACCACCTGGGCCTCTCAAAGTGCTGGGATTACAGGTGTGAGCCACCAGGCCTGGCCAGGATCATAATTAACATACTGTTTTGCAACTTGCTTTTTTTTTCATTTAAAATTATGTCTCAAAGAGCTCTACATACCAGTACATTTAAAGCTGCTTCATTCTTTTTAACTGCTGCATATTATGAGTTCTGGATCTGGAGCTAATAAAGCAAGGTTACAATGAACAATCTAGCACATACAGCTTTGCCAACAGGTAGAAGAATTTCTTTAGGATATTCTACTATAAATATAATTATTTGCTTAAATGTATGAGATTTTATACATTTGATATTGCCAAAAGAAGGATGTGGGATTTTATATAGTTATTGGATATACCACCAAACTGTCCTCCAAAAAGGCTTGCCCAATCTATACCCCCATCAAACATAAGACAGGATCTATTTCCCTACACCCTCATGCACACTGTGTACAAATGTTTCTCAACTTATAATGGGGTGATGTCCAAATAAACTCATAGGTTGAAAGTACCATAAATCTAAAATGCATTTAATACATCCAACCTACCAAACATCATAGCCTAGCCTACCTTAAAAATTCTCGGAACACTCACACTAGCTGATAGTTCGGCAAAATCATCTAATGCAAAGCCTATTTTATAATAAAGTGTTGAATATCTCACATAATTTATTGAATACTATATTGAAAGAAAAGCAGGATGGTTGTATGAGTACTTGAAGTACAGATTTTACTGAATGTGTATTGCTTTTGCACCATCAATTAAAGTAAAAAAATCATAGGTTGAATTGTCATAAATTGGGGACCGTCTGTATTAGTAATTATTGCCAATATAAGAGTCAACAAAAGATTGTCCTTTTTTCGTTTTGTTTTGAGATAGGTTCTCACTCTGTTGCCCAGGCTGGAGTGCAGTGATGTAATCACAGCTCACTGCAGCCTCTACCTTCCTGAGCTCAGGTGATCCTCCCACCTCAGCTTCCCCAGTAGCTGGGACTACAGGCACGTGCCATCACGCCCAGCTAATTTTTGTACTTTTGGTGTAGGCGGATTTTTGCCATGTTGCCCAGGTTGTTTTCAAACTCCTGAGCTCAAGCAATCCACCCGCCTTGGCCTCCCAAAATGCTGGGATCACACAGGTGTGAGCTACTGCACCTGGCCAAGATTGTCCTTTTAATTCACATTTTCCTAACTATTTATTATCTTGAGCATAATTTCACATGCTTAATATCCATTTGCATTTCTTCTCTGAGTATTAGTTAACATCCTTCGAGTATTTTCCTCTTCAGCTGTATTTTTCTCACTGGTTTGTAGTTCTTTACACATTTCTGTATATTCGTTATTTTTCTATTACATAGGTTGTACATATATTTTCTCAATCTATCTCTAACATCTTAATTTTATGGTATTTTTGATATTCAGAATTTTTACTTTTTTAGACAGGGTTTCACTGTGTCGCCCAGGCTGGACTGCAGTGGCGTGATCATAGCTCACTGCAGCCTTGAACCCCTGGGCTTAAGCGATCTTCCTGCCTCAGTCTCTTGAGTAGCTAGGACTACAAATGCGTGGCACCACGCCCAGCTAATTTTTATTTTTTGTAGAGACAGGGTCTCACTATATTCCCCAGGCTGGTCTCAAACTCCTGGTCTCAAAAGATCCTCCCACCCAGACCTCCCAAAGTGCTGGGATTACAGGCATGAGCCAGGGCTATAATCCCAGCACTTTGGATTCTGGAGCCATGGCACCTAACTCCAGAATTTTTACATTATGATGTGGTCAAAACATTAACTTTTTCTTGTATGGCTTCTGGGTCATTGCACATATATATATGTGTGTGTGTGTGTGTGTGTGTGTCTCCAAACCCTAGTACCATTCATATAATAGTCCATTATTCCCCAATAAATTTAAAGAGCTAACTTAACCATATGTTAAATTCTCATTTATACTCAGATCTGTTTCATCGATTGACTTTTCTGTTTCACTGATAATATATAGATATATAGTTATAAACTGCCTCAATATCACACTTTTACATGGTGTCGTTTTGTAGCAAGTTTTGGTGTCGGGGAAGACAAATCCTTCATTGCCCTGCTTTTTCCAACTATTTTTGGATATCCTTGGGCATTTCAAGTGAAGTTCCAAGTTTCATTTTTAAAAAATCTTGTTGGACTTTTCATTAGGATTGCATCCAATTTATAGATTAAGCTGGGTGTGGTGGGTCATGCCTGTAATCCCAGCACTTTAGGAGGTCACGGCAGGTGGATCACTTGAGGTCAGGAGTTCAAGACCAGCCTGGCCAACATGGTGAAACCTCGTCTTTACTAAAAATACAAAAATTAGCCAGGAGTGGTGGCGCACACCTGTAGTCCAAGCTACTCGGGAGGCTGAGGCATGAAAATCACTTGAACCCTGGAGGTGGAGGTTGCAGTTAGCCCAGACTGTGCCACTGCACTCCAGCCTGGGCAACAGATTAAGACTCCGTCTCAAAAAAAAAAAAAAAAGAATTTATAGATCAACTTAAGGAATAATTAAAATCTTAGTAATAAACTATTTTCACCCAGGGTAATGTAGTATTTTTAAAATTTATTCACATCCTCTTTTGTGCTCTTCAGGAAAATTGTCATTTTTCGTGTGTGTGTGTGTGTGTGTGTGTGTGTGTGTGTGGTTTTCTTTATAGATTTTATACATTTCTTATTAGCTGTATTCCCCAATATTTCATAGTTTTTGTTAATATTGTGAATGTGGCTTTTTGTACAATATATTCTCTCTACATTTTTTAGAAAAGTGATTTCACTATTTTTATAAAAATGATGCATGCTCATTATAAAGAAGCAATGCAATGCAATAAAGTACACAGAATAAGATAAAATATCATCTCAGATTCTAGCACTGTGAAATAACAAACTTTCAAATGACAATCAAACTTCCCAGGACATGTTACGCTCTTTAGATCTAAACATTTTATTCTTTCCTAAGAATATAGATATATGTGTGTGTATGTATATACATATATAGTACATAGAGTTATTTCCTTTAATTTCTTCTTTTTCATTTCCCGTCAATGTAATTATCTGAAGCCCTTCCTCTGTCCATAATTCAACTTTTAGCCACATGTTTCTATTTCACTCTATTTATAATTTATTCTATAATGTTGTTTTGTCCTAATGGGTTCTTTAGTTTGCAATCTTCCTTTTTACCTAATTCTGCTGTTTTCACATCTCATCCGTGTATTCTTGTTTTATTAAGTTCATATTCTTATTAAGTTGTTCTATAGCTTAAAGTACTTGGAAATTTCCTTCTGTTCTTTGTGGTATGCTTTTTTCTTGTTTAGATTCTTTGTCTTGTGCTTGCTGTATCTTATATGGCTTCTGAGGAATGGAAGAGCCTGGTTACACTGCACCACAATGCCCAGTTCTGGAATCTCCTGTTTCTTTACTTGGCTGAGATATTTTGAAGTTTATGTCATTGGAATGTGCCCCTTTCTTTGGTTGCTGATGATCATCTCCACTCTTCTGCCGTTTTGTTTTTTCTGCATTTTGTTAAATATTAGGAGAGATCCGGTGAAATGGTATCTTCCCTCTATTCTAACATAGAAGCTTCTTATCCATTTTCCATTTGTGTATTGCTGGTGCAAAGCAAAGCTACAATTTCTGAATGTTGACCTTGTATCAGGCCACCCTAATTAATTTGTATTATTAGTTATAAAAGTTTGTCAGTTGATTTTCTGTGATTTTCTCAAAAGACATTTATATTGTCTGTAAATGACAGTTTAATATTTTTCCTTTCTGATGTTTTATACTATTCTTGTTATCTTTTCATCTTATTATACATAACAAGAAGTCCAGAGTAATGTTGAATAGTAAAGGTGATAACAGACATCCTTATAGTCAGAGTCTAGCTCCTGAATATAACAGGAATGCTTTTAATGTTTCATCATTAAGTACAATATTTCTATGCATCTCCTACACAAATCCTTTGCCAAGTTAAGGAAACTTCTATTCCTAGAATGCCAGGACTTGTTATCAGGAATGGATGTTTAATTTCAACAAAAAATTTTATGGTTCCTATTGAGATAATCATATTTTAATGATTTTAATATAGTAGATTACAATAAAAATGTTTAAATATTGGACCACCTTTGAATTCTTGCAATAAACCTCACACAGTAGTGACAATTTTTTTTTAATAAACTGCTGGATTTCAATTTGCTAATATCTGGTTTTACATTTTTGTAGATGAGATCAATTTATAGTTTTCTTTTTCTGTGTACCATCCTTTTTCAGTTTTTGGTATTATAATATAATTATACTAGCCTTATGAAATGCGTTAGGAAGTTTTCTGTGTTCTGGAATTAGTTTATATGACAAGAGAATTTTTCCATTCCTTAAAGGCTTGGGGAAGAACTTTTCTAAAAATAATAGTCTGAGCACGGTAATTGTCTTTCTTTCCTTTTGTCGTTTGTTTTTAAGCAGTAAGTTTTTTTTTGTTTTTTTGTTTTTTTGTTTTTTTTTGAGACGGAGTCTCGCCCTGTCACCCAGGCTGGAGTACAATGGCATGATTTTGGCTCACTGCAACCTCCGTTCAAGTGATTTTCATGCCTCGGCTACCCGAGTAGCTGGGACTACAGGTGCATGCCACCATGTCGGGCTAATTTTTGTATTTTTAGTAGAGATGAGGTTTCACCATGTTGGCCAGGCTGGCCTCAAACTCTTGACCTCAAGTGATCCACCAGCCTCGGCCTCCCAAAGTGCTGGGTTTACAGGCGTGAGCCACCATGCCCGGCCTGAAGTAAAATTTTTATCTCTTTATTGTTCTATTCAAGTTTTCTACTTCTTGAGCCAGTTTTGATTAGTTGTATTTTCTTAATATATGATCCATTTTGTCTGAAATTTCAATTTGAGTGTTATAAAATTCTGACTTGTATTTTCTTATATTTTTCCTATTGCCTTTTATATCCATAATTATAATTCCCAATGTTGTTTATTGTCTCTTTTTCCTTTGATCAGAATTGCCAAAAAAATTTTCTCAAATAACTTCAGTTTGCATCAGTCAATTGTATTGTGATTTTGTATTGTGATTTTTTCTTCTTGTCTTTTCTTTCTTTTTTTCTTATCTTTATTTTTCCTTCTACTTCCTTAAGATTCAATTTACTGTTCTTTTTCTATATTCTTGAGCTAAATGTCTAGTTCATTTATCTTAAATCTTCCTTATTTTCAAATATGTATGTGAGTGTATAAATGACCCTCTTTAATAACTCTAACTTCATCCCAGGTTTCACATCTGGTGGGTTTATTTCCATCCTCATCTACATAATTTGAAGTCATGATTTTTATTTCCTCTTTAACCCAAGAGTCATTTAGAAGAGTCTTTTTGTTTTTTCTTAAATTTTGGATTCAGTGTGGGGACTGCATTAATGCCTAATTTTATTTCATTACATTGTGTCACCTTCTCTTCAAGGTATTTCTTAATTGTACAATTAAAAATATCCCTGCAGCTTCTATGGCATCATTGAGTTTGACTTTCTTTCCTTTTTTAAATTTTTTTTATTTTTAATTTTGTGGGTACATAGTAGATGTATATATTTATGGGG
Organism: Hylobates moloch; assembly: GCF_009828535.3. Taxonomy (NCBI): domain Eukaryota; kingdom Metazoa; phylum Chordata; class Mammalia; order Primates; family Hylobatidae; genus Hylobates; species Hylobates moloch. The sequence goes on along the minus strand of NW_026652282.1, from coordinate 84,304,059 downwards.
TACATGAAATGTTTTGATACAGGTATGCAATGTGAAATCATTATAGGACTTATCACTTATTCATTTACTTATGTATTATTTGATTCCTCTATCTAGGATGTAAGCTCCTTGGGAACTGAAACATTGCTTCTTATTTGCTACCACATTTCCAGTACCTGAAACAGGGCCTGGAACATAGTAAGCACTCAATAAATATTTGCTAAATAAATAAATTATGAATAATAAATATGACCCCTATGAGTACTCTTTCTACTTTTTTAAAAAAGAAATTGGTGGGATTTAACTGTTGAATAAGCATGTTCTAATACCTGGGCACTTTTTAAAACCAAGTGCATTTGAAAAGAATGTTATTTTCTGTTGTGTAGAAAGTTGTTTATATTAGAGAGATTAGTTAAAGCTCATCGATTGTGAAATTTAAATCCTCTATCTTTTTGCTAATCTATGGATTATTGAAAAAGGTGTGCTAAGCCTCCCAACTATGATTGTAGATGTAACAATGTTTCCATATATATATATATATCATATTTTGCATTGCATATTTTGAAGCTATAGTTAACTACATAAAAGATTGTGTTATATTTTCTAGGTAATAGAACCATACTTAATAATAAGCATCCTTCTGTGTCCTTTAGTCCTTTCAGTCTGAAATTCTACTCTGTCTTATATTGATAATGCAGCTTCTGCTTTCTTTTTATTAGTTTTTGCCTGGTTTATCTTTTTCCATCTTCTTATTTAATACAGTATAGAGGTATATTTTTATTTTTAACACAATCTGAGAGTCACTGTCTCTTTTTAAGTGAATGCAACCAATTCACATTGTTATTACAATATATTTGGATTTATTTATGCCATTTGTTTTTGCATTTTCTGTTTACCATGCTTTTTTGTTCCTTCCCCACACCCCCCTCCCCCCCGCCCACCGCCGGCTTTTTGTTAGTCAATTTATTTTACCTATAGTGGTTTGGAGGTTATGCATTCTATATTTATTACACTCCCCACAACTTTTGTCAGCCCTGATAGCTTTTTTCTTTTGCAGATACCTAAAAAGAAGTCCTTTTATTTATTTATTTAGACAGGATCTTGCTTGTTGCCTAGGCTGGAGTGCAATGGTGCAATCACAGTTCACTGCAGCCTCCATCCCAGGGCTCAAGGATCCTCCCACCTCAGCCTCCTGAGTAGCTGGGACTACAGGCATGCGCCACCACAGACAGCTAATTTTTTTATTATTATTTTTCATAGGGATGAGGTTTCACTATGCTGCACGGGCTGGTCTTGAACTCCTGAGCTCAAGATATCCTCCTGCCTGGGCCACTCAAAGTTCTCGGATTACAGGCATGAGCCACCGTGCCTGGCCCTACCAAGCAGTCCTAATTTCTATTCTCCATTCTCTCTAAATCTGATAGCCTGTTCCATAAAACCTGTTTCAGAGGGACAAATGCCTCTTCCATGTTCCTAGCATACTAGAAGTAGAAGCCAAAGCCATAAGGTTTCTAGCATAAAAAATGGGGGAATAGCTTCATGACCTTGGGGAAGGCAAAGATGCCTTAGAGCATAAAAAGCATTAATAATAAAAGAGAAAATGGATAAATTGGGCTTTATCAAAATTTATATGTTTTGTTCATCCATAGACATTATTAACAAAATGTATAGGTAATGTACAGGCTTGGAAAAATACACGTATAGTACATGTAGCTGACAAAGGACTTACATCCAGAATATATAAAGAACTCCTACAAATCAACAATAAAAAGAAAAATCCATTGTAAAAGGGGGCACAAACTTGAATGGACACTTCACAATGGTAGATATCTAGTCCTCAACATCTTCAGTAATCAGAGAAATGCAAATAGAAAATACAATGACATTCCACCACACTTCTACTAGAACGGCTGAAATCAAAAGACTAATGGCACCAAATGTTGGTGAGAACATGGAGAAACCAGAATACTAATACATTATCATCAGGGGTGTAAAATGGTACAGCCACTTTGGAGAAATCTTTCTCAGGTTCTTATAAAGTTTAACATTCGCTTACCATACAACCCAACAAGTTCACTTCTGAGTATTATTTAGCCAAGAAAAATGAAAACATGCCTACACAAAGACTTGTACATGAATGTTTATATCAGCTTTATTCATAATAGCTAAAACTCAGAAAACAATAAGACAATGGATAAATTGTTGTACCTATATACAGTAGAATACTATTCAGCAATAAAAAGTATTAAAGTACTGATATATGCAACAACATGAATAAATCTCAAAAACAGTATGCTGGCCCAGCACGGTGGCTCACACCTATAATCCCAGCACTTTGGGAGGCTGAGGCAGGTAGATTGCTTGAGCTCAGGAGTTTGAGACCAGCCTGGCCAACGTGGCGATATCCCGTCTCTACTATTAATAAAATTACAAAAATTAGCCGGGTGTGGTGGCACACACCTATAATCCCAGCTAATTGGGAGGCTGAGGCATAAGAATCACTTGAACCCAGGGGGTGAAGGTTGCAGTGAGCCCAGATTGTGCCACTGCACTCCAGCCTGGGTGACAGGGTGAGACTCTGTCTCAAAAAGGAGAAGTTAAAAAAAAAAAGCCAGTATGCTGAGTGAACAGAGCCAGACACAAAAGAGTATTGCAGGATTCCATTACGTGAAACGTAAAAACAAATGAAACTAATCCGTGGTGATAAAAATCAGAAAGTGGTGTTCAGGGAAATAGACGGGAATCTGACACTGGGCAGGCAAGCCCCAAAATTGAGGCTTAGCCCAGGAGGGTTCTTGGCTTCTCCCAGAAAAGAATTCAAGGGCCAGCAGGTGACATTAGACAGCAACTTTTATTGATGCGGCAGTGTACAGCAGCAGCAGAGGTACTGCTCCTTGCGGAACAGGGCTAACCCATAGGCAGTGTGCCCAGAGTAGCAGCTCTGGGGCAGTTCTGCAGCCATACCTATACCCACTTTTAATTATATGCAAATTAAGGGACAGGTTATTCAGAAATTTCTAGAAAAGGGGTGGTAACTTCCAGGTGTTGCCATGGCCATGGTAAATTGACATGGTGCACTGGTGGGCATGTCTTATGGAAAGCTGCTTCAGCCCAGTCCCTATTTTAGCTAGTCCTCAATTTGGTCTGGTGTCTGAGCTCCACCCCTGGAGTAGAGTCCCACCTCCTACCTCAAATTGACTAGAAACAGGCACAAGGGACCTTTCGGGATGATGAAAACATTCTACATCTTGTTTTGTGTGGTGGTAACATGGGATTATACAATTGTTAGAATTCTTCAAATTGAACATTTAAGATGTGTGTGATATATTGTATATAAATCATACTTCAATATACCTTAATTCCCTCTCCAGAGAAAGCCACTTTATTAGTTTGGTGTGTATCATGCCAGACCTTTTTCTATGAGTTTCATGCATATATATGTACCTATAGAAATATTGTTAGAGGGTATCAAATGGTACATATGTTTCACAACTTGATATTTTCATTCTACAATATATCTTGGGGCTCTTTTCTTGTCAATAAATGTTGATCCTTTTAACTGTTGTATTGTATTCCATAGTGTGGCTATAGTATGGTTTATTTAGCCATTCCTCTACTGATGGACATTTAGGTTTTCTTTCATTTTAAGCAATAAAAAACTGCAAAAATTATCTTTGCAAATTTTGACAATTGGATAACTGATAAGTGGTATAACAATGTTGCAGATTACATTTCTGTTAAGTAGTGAGGTTGTGCCTCTGTTCACGTGTTTATTGGTTACTTGTAGCTCTGTAAATTGCCTGTTCACATGCTTTGCCTGTTTTCCTGGCACAAAAGATATTATCTTTATCTTACTGATTTTGCAGAAGGGCTGTATTTAGTATAGATAGTACTTGTTTCTCTGTTTTATATGTTGCAAATATTTCCTCCTAGTCTGTAGCTTATTTTAATCTTGTTTATGTTGTCTTTCTACATACTGAAGTTTTTCCATTTTGATGTAGTTAAATGCATCAGTCTTTTTATTTATGGCTTTTTTCTTCCCCAACTGAAGCCTATGAAAAATACTCTCCTAGATCGAGAACATCTTGGCTAACACGGTGAAACCCTGTCTCTACTAAAAATACAAAAAATTAGCCAGGTGTGGTGGCGGACACCTGTAGTCCCAGCTACTCGAGAGGCTGAGGCAGGAGAATGGCGTGAACCCCGGAGGCGGAGCTTGCAGTGAGCCGAGATCGCACCACTGCACTCCAGCCTGGGCGACAGAGCCAGACTCTGTCTCAAAAAAAAAAAAAAAGAAAAGGAAAATACTCTCCTAAGGACAGGCATGGTGCCTCACACCTGTAATCCCAGCACTTTGGGAGGCCAAGGCGGGTGGGTCGTTTGGGACTAGTTCAAGACTAGCCTGGGCAACATGGTGAAACCTCATCTCCACAAAAAAATACAAAAATTAGCCAGGCATGGTGGTGCGTGCCTATAGTCCCAGCTACTTGAGAGGCTGAGGCTGGAGGATCACTTGGACCCAGGAAGGCCAAGGCTACAGTGAGCCATGATCACACCACTGCACTCCAGCCTGGGTGACAGAATGATACCCTGTCTCAAAAAAAAAGGAAGAAAAGAAAAGAAAAGAAAAATACTCCCCTATACTGCTGTAGTACTGTTCTAAGTTCTAAAAATCTATTTGGAACTTAATAAGTGGCATAAGATAGGACTCTGATTTTTTTTTCATATGGATACCCAGATTCCCAGGAGCATCTGTTGAAGAGATCCTTTCCCCTATTAGAACTTAAAATGCAACCTTTACCATACACTTAACTAAATGCCATATACTTTACCCATATATGCCTGTATGAGAATATATAGGTTAAACACAAGGATCATATTGTACATACTATTCCGTATTATGTTCTTCCTCAAATTAATTATAAATTTAGCACTATCCAATCAAACCAATTCATCTTAACTAACACCCAAAGCAACAGTTTGAACTGGAACATAATTTCTTGTATTTTCTAAATCTGTTGGACTCAACAAAACAATGACTAAGTGGAGCAACGGTTTCATTAGAGGAGAAGAATTAGGCAGTTACCTGCCTTTCCAGCAGAAACCACGTTTTCGGTAACCAAAAAGCCCAGTTAATGAGGGAAAGTGCTTCCTTCTAGATTAGGAGAATGTTAACTAATACACATAGAAAAATGATAGAATTCAAAAATTATCATTTTATGACACCGTCCCCCACCACCATGAAATAATTGATTCAGAAAAGGATCATGCATGGATGGATGCTTGTATCATCAGGTGCTATAGCCATGAGGGAAAAACATAACTTTACAAAAGAGGAATTATATCATCATCACCAGCTTAACCCAGTTTGATTTGTTTGGTTGGGATTTTTTTTCTAGCTTCTTGAGATAGATGCTTTGATGGTTTCTTTCCAGCCTTTTTAAAATTCATAGGTTTTGGCTGGGTGTGATGGCTCATGCCTGTAATCCCAGCATTTTGGGAGGCCAAGGTGGGCAGATCACTTGAAGCCAGGAGTTTGAGACCATCCTGGCCAACATGGTGAAACCCCATCTCTACTTAAAATACAAAAAATTAGCCGGGCATGGTGGCGCACGCCTGTAATCCCAGCTACTCAGGTGGCTGAGGCACAAGAATCACGTGAACCCGAGAGGTGAAGGTTGCAGTGAGCCGAGATCACACCATAGCACTCCGGTCTGGACAACAGAGCGAGACCCTGTCTCAAAAGAAAAATCATAGGCTTTTAAAAATCAAGTGTATTTTTTAACTATATTCTTAATATTCGTGTATTTCTCTATATATAATTTTACCTAAATTTTTAAAAAGACAAAGATAAAAAGGATTCAACATGGAATAAGACAAGGCCACTACTATCTCATTTGTTGCCTTTGCATAAATGAGACAAAAGAGATTCTTCTAGGAAGATGCCACCCAGTTGGCACATGGCTTTGTGCAAATTAGCAAAAGAGATTAATTACAAATTAGCAAAAGGGATCACTTTAATCAGGTTTACTGGTGTATAATTTACACATAGTAAAGTTTGCTCTTCTAGGGTATAAAGTTCTATGAGTTCTGGCAAGTGTATGTAGTCATGTAACTACCACCATGATCAAGATACAGAATATTTTCATCACCCCACCAAGTGCCCTTGTACCATATAGTCAACCCTCTCTCTTCAGCCTCAGCACCCCTAAAAAACCACTGATCTGATTTCTGTCCTATAATTTTTGCTTTTCTCGGAATGTCATATAAATGAAACAAGACTTTTTATGTCTGAGATTCATTTAACATAGTGCTTTCGAGCTTCATTCATGTTGTTGCTTGTATTAATTGCTTGGTCCTTCTTATTGCTAAGTAGTATGCCATTGTATAGTACAATTTATTTATTCACTCACCAGGTGATGGACACTTGGGTTGTTTCTAGGTTAGGCCAATTACCAAGAAAGCTGCTATAAATATTTGCATGCAAGTCTTTGTGTGGACCTATGTTTTTATTTCTATTGGGTAAATACTGAGGAGTGGGATTGTTGAGTCACATGGGAAGTGTATGTTTAACTCTATACAAAACTCTTTTCCAAAGTGGCTATACCATTTCACATTCCCACTAGAATCATATGAGAGTTCCAGTTGCTCCAATTCTGACATGCACTTGGTTTTGTCATTTTTAAAACCACTCTAACAGATGTAGATATTCTAATCTTTTACCTGTATTTTTTAAATTCAGTTGTTGTTTTCTTAATATTGAATTGTGAGAGTTCTTTATATATTCTGGATAAAGTCCTTTATTAGCTTTGTTAAGTTACAAATATTTCATCCCTGTCTATAGTTCAGCTTTTCATTTTCTTAACAGCATCTTAGAAAGGGCAGTAGTCTTTATTTGGGTACATCCAGTTTATTTATTCACCATTTATGGTTTGTCCTATTTGTGTTCTACCAAAAAAATGTTTGCCAAACACAAGATCACAAATATTTTCTATTATATTTTCTTCTAGACATTTTATAATTTTAATAATTTTAATAATTGTTAATAATTTTAAAGTTGTAGCTTAATTTTGCAATAGCTAAAGGATATACGCTGTGTTATTTCAACCTTTGCTGTTTGTTGAGACTTACTTTATGCCTTTCATGTAGTGAAATTTTGTAGATGTTCCTTGTACCTAAAAATAAACTATATTCTGCAGTTTTAGAGTCCAGGGTTCTACATTTGTCAGTTATGTTAAGAATACTTGTGCAATTCAAATATTTGATATTCTTACTTATTTGTCTTATTTTACCAATACTGAGAAAAGTTTATACAATGAAACATCATGTGGCAATAATAATGAACAAACTACTGCTGCATGTAACCAAATGGATGAATCTCACAAACATAATGTTGAGTTATATTATTAAAAGCTGTATTATTAGATGCATGCAAATTTAGAATTATTTGATCTTCCTGCTGAATTGACTCTTTTATCATTATGAAATGTCCCTTTTTGTCTTTATTACCACTTCTTGCTTTAAAGTCTACTTTATCTGATATTAATACAACTACATCAGCTTTTTTGTTAATATTTGCATGGCATATCTTTTTCCATCTTTTTACTTTTAGCCTTCTGTGGCTTCATATTAAAAATGGATGTTTTATAGGCAACATATAGTTATTTTTTAATACATTCTGACAAGTTTTGTGTCTTAACTGGAATGTTTAGGCTGCTTACCTATAATATATATTTATAGATGGTATATTTGGTATATTGGGGCTTAAATCTACCATCTTACTATTTGCTTTGTATTTGTTCTTCCTGTTTTACATTGCTTTTTCTCTTTTCTCTTGCCCTCTTTTGAAATGCATAATGGTTTTTTATAATTCCATTTTCCCCATTATCTTGTTAATTATAGATTCTATTACTATTCATGTAGTGGTTACATTAGAATAAAAAATACATCCTAGACATTACTCAAGCCTAGTATAAATTTTACCACATTGTCTGACTATAGCACACTCCTAAATAAGTATTAGATCCTTTGCCTGCATTCCGCACTCCATCTGTGATTCCAAAGCCTGTGAGATTTTCTATATATATTACTGCCTTGGAGACCAAGTGATGTTGGTCATACACCTTGTCCCTTTAGCACAAAGAAAGGGATTTTATCTCCATCAAGAGAGATACATAAACTGGTACCCATATGTATGCATCATTTCATAATATATGTGTACCATTCCAAACAAATGTAACATAGCCATATCCTGAGCTCTAGAAATCTAGAAATCCATCATCTAAAAGGAGTAGATGATGTAAAATTGGAGTTGTGCGTATTGGAGTCAGAGTAAGATGGAACCTGGAAACGTTTTCACCCTCTCTTGACCTATCTTCATTTATTTTATAGGTATAACTTGACATTCTTGAACCTACCACTTGATGTTAGCAAATCCTAGAAAGGGATGGGCTGTTCTAGTTGTGGTATTGTGGGTGTTCATTCCCATTCTCTCTGTTTTAATATATTTTCTAAATGTTCTACAATGAACACATTTTATTTATTTATTTACTTATTTGAGATGGAGTTTCGCTCTTTTTGCCCAAGCTAGAATGCAATGGCGCTATCTCGGCTCGCTGCAACTTCCACCTCCCAGGTTCAAGTGATTCTCCTGCCCGAGGCTCCCAAGTAGCTGGTATTACAGGTACCCGCCACCACGCCTGGCTAATTTTTTCTGTATTTTTCATCGAGACGGGGCTTCACCATGTTGGCAAAGCTGGTCTCGAACTCCTGACCTCAGGTGATCCACCCGCCTCTGCCTCCCAAACTGCTGGGATTACAGGCGTGAGCCACCGCACCCAGCCTGAACACATATTATTTAAATCTTAGAAAAAATAGGCTGGGCGCAGTGGCTCACGCCTATAATCCCAGCACTTTGGAAGGCCGAGGCAGGTGGATCGCTCGAGCTCAGGAGTTGGAGACCAGCCAGGGCAACATGGCAAAACCTTATCTCTACCAAAAATACCAAAAAAAATTAGCCGGTCATGGTGGTGCACACCTGTGATCCCAGCTACTTGGGAGGCTGAGGTGGGAGGATCCATCACTTGAGCCTGGGAGGCGGAGGTTGCAGTGAAGCAAGATTACACCACTGCACTTCAGCCTAGGTGACAGAGTGAGACCTCCTCTCAATAAATAAATAAATAAATAAAATAATAAAATTAATACTACACATAGTAGGCACTTAATTGTAGCGAGCACTTTATCCATTACTCTTTGTTATAGAGCAAAATAATACTGTTCGTTATCACTACCAAGCTACCACTGGGTCTCTTACTTCTATAACCCCAGTGTCTTTCCCGAAGACAAGACTGGTTCTCACTTTCCCTGAGGTTCAGTTTCCACTTCTTTAAAATGAGGATAACAATCCCTCCTCAAAGGATTGATCTAAATATTTAACGTTATCATGTGTGGGCAGGGACCAAAGTCTATGCAAATTGACCCCTAACCTAATGGAGAGGCACACAAAAAATACAAGAGTCCCTTGAAAGAGCAGCCGTGGTACAGTTTGCCAAGAGCACTTGCAAGAGAGTGCTGGAAATGTAGTCTGGACCCATGGGATGAGGAGCCTTGCATGCCAGCTGGGAAAGAGTGCATAGTTCTCTTGGGTGGGTAGTGGATTGCCTCTGAGGGTGTTTGTGTGACAGTATTAGAGCTAACTTCAGGGAAACCATTCTGAGCAGCTGTATGTAAAGTGGCCTGATTCGGGAAGTCATTATAGGCGTATGGTGTTTGAGGACTTGAACCACCTCCTCTCTCCAGGGAGTGCTCTACAGTGTGGACACAGGCAACCTTGATGGAGAAAGAGAGACAGAATGGAGACAGATGCCACCTGGTGATTAGAATCAGAGTTGCAATTATGAAAGTCAGGACAGAGGGCTTTGCAAGGGAAGAAGGGAAGGAGGGAGAGGCTTGGACTTATGGGCACCAGCCAGATCTTTCTGGAATGACCACCCACTGGCAGCAACCCTCTGAATATAGGACTTTCTGTGGTCTCTAAGCCCTAAAACTAGACATCCACTTCTAGCCTGAGCTGAAGGGAAAGCTGCATGTGTGAGTGTGTGATTATTTGGAGTGAAGAAGTTTGAGACATAGCAATACACACATAAGTAGATACATCACCAAATCAGTTGCTTTAATCTGCTCTTTTCCCAAGCAACCAGTATATTGTACACATATTTCCAAAACATAATATATGCGTATCTAATTTTTTTCAATTGGGGTTATATATTTTTGCTCTTTACAAATTTTTATCTTTTTTTTTTTTTTGAGACAGAGTCTCACTCTGTCGTCAGGCTGGAGTGCAGTGGTGCAATCTCGGCTCACTGCAACCTCGAACTCCCTGGTTCAAACGATTCTCCTGCTTCAGCCTCCGGAGTAGCTGGGATTACAGGCACGCATCACCACGCCCAGCTAATTTTTGTATTTTTAGTTGAAACAGAGTTTCACCATGTTGGCCAGGATGGTCTCCATCTCCTGACCTTGTGATCTGCCCGCTTCAGCCTCCCAAAGTACTGGAATTATAGGCGTGAGCCACTGCGCCGGCCTACAAATTTTTATCTTAATAAATGTTCCTGATTACAAAATTTCAAACAAGCCAAAAAGGTGTATGTATAAATTAAATTTATCCTGTCTATTTCATCTGCCTGACTCTCACTCCGACCCAAAGATTTTCACTGAAAATAGGTGCATGTTCTCCAGATGTTTATGTACACGTAATTTACTACTGTATAGCTACATATAAAGAAAAATATTTACATAAAATATATAAAATACACATATTCTTCAAAACTGTAGTCATACATATTCTTCTGCAATTTTCCTATTTCACTTAATATGATATCTCTGATTTTAACTGACATTTCATTAGCAATGTTTACTGACATAAATATTGCTCTTTCAGTGAATTTTTTTTTGACATCATTGACCCACTGTTGGTCAGTAAGTCTGCCTAACATATCACAAATATAAGCCCCATTAGTTTGCAAATATTCTCTCTACTTTTCACATAACTTTTACCTTTTTCTGCAATACACAGTTTTAAATTTTTCAATAATGTTAATTAAAATTATACAGTTTTATAAATTTAAAATTATTACAAAATAAAGTTTAGTTTTAAAAATAAATAATAAATCACACCCATTAGGATGGCTAATATTTAAAAAAAAAGAGAGAGAGAAAATAGTAAGTGTTGGTGAGGATGTGGAGAAATTGGAACTCTTGTGTATTGCTTGTAGGAATATAAAATGGTGCAGCCACTGTGGAAAATAGTATGGCAGTTCCTCAAAATATTAGGCATAGAATTACCATATGATCCAGAAATTCCACTTCTGGGTATATAGCCAAAAGAAATGAAACAGAGATTTGAACATATATTTGCACACCCATGCTGACAGCAGCATTACTCACAATAGCCAAAAGGTAGAAACCACCAAATGTCCATGAATGGATGAATGGATAAACAAAAGATAGTATAGCCATACAATGGAATATTATTCAGCCTTAAAAAGGAAGGAAAGTCTGTTACATGCTGACTTTGAAAACATTATGCTAAGTGAAAGAAGCCAGACACAAAAGGGCAAAAGCTGTATGATTCCACTTATATGAGCTACCCAGAGTAGTCAAATTTATACAGACAGAGAAAAGGATGGTGGTTGCCAGAGTCTGAGGAAACAGAGAATAGGAAGTTATCATTTAATGGGTATAGAGTTTTATTCAAAATGAAGAGTTCTGGAGATGGACAGTGGTGATGGTTGCACAACAATGTGAGAGTACTTAATGCCACTGAGCTGTACACTTTAAAATGATTAAAACGGCCGGGCGCGGTGGCTCACGCCTGTAATCCCAGCACTTTGGGAGGCCGAGGCGGGTGGATCACGAGGTCAGGAGATCGAGACCATCCTGGCTAACACAGTGAAACCCCGTCTCTACTAAAAATACAAAAAAAAAAAAAAAATATATATATATATATAATGATTAAAATGGTAAATATTGTTATACAGTACAAATAAATAAATAAAACAGTTCATTATAACAGAAATTGAGCAATACCCTGGAGAGCATCAGGTGCCAGCACCCAGAGAAATCAGAGCATTCAGAGCCCTGGAGGCTTCAAACAGAAAAGCTTTAGAGTAATTTCAGTTTTCACTATTTAAGCCTCTCCTAACTACCAGCCCACACTCAAGGATAGGGATTATGCAAGTGCATGAACACTAGGAGGCATGGCTCATTGAGATCACCATCTTAGAGGCTGCTTACTTCATTTGTCCATCTCTTTATATTGGCTACTGGGAAGGCTTCTTATATCATAAGAATTAGCCACATATATTAATAGTTTGCAAATATTTGCTGTCATTTTAGACAAGCTTTACTGATTTTTTTGCCATATACTGTGTTTTAAATTTTTCAGTAATAATATAATTTAAAAGTAATACAGTTCACTATTTTAAAAAATTAAGCCATACCCCGCCCAGCATCAGTTACCCAGACAGATTGGAGTACTTAGAACCCTGGTGGATTCCAGACACCATGGGGAAAGCTTTAGAGTAATTCCAGGTTTCACTACTAAGCAAGCATTTATAAGACAGTTTCCCTGATTTACTTAACATCTCCTAACTTCCTATACCCTGATCTGAATTACGGATTTAATAATAAGTAACTTGAATAGCTAAGATCAAGGGAGATCCCAGGAGCCTGGAGCTTAATCCCTCACCCACCAGGCTCCCCAGGGTAAGAGACGTGATGAAATCACCAATGCCCACATGAGCTGTTCTAAGGGCAAGTGACTGGTTTCCTTACATTTTAGGAGAATGATATAGTGTCACCCCCTGCCTGAGTGAATGGCCCAGGTCATGGGCCTAGGTACACTGCAAACTCTGACCCCTTTGCTTTGACTCCAGGCCATGTACTTCCACCAATCCGCTCAGCTCAATGCAATTCTCTATGTACCTTGTAAAGAATAAATGCTGTTTTGTTTATTTGTTTGTCTATTAGCCAGACCAGTAGTTCTCAGACTGTGGTCCCTAGAGCAGTAGCATCAGCATTACCTGGGAACTTCTTAGAAATGCCTATCTTTGAGTCTCACCCATATGGTCTGAATCAGAAACTCTAGGGGCAGGGCCCAGCAATTAGTGTTTATACACCTACAGATGATGCATGCTGAACTTTGAGAGCCTCTGCTCCACTCCATAAATGACTGATAGAGTTTTATATGTTATCACCTCTTGTGAGCCTCAGTCTCCTCAGTGGAGGTGACAGATTCCCCTGCTTTACCATAGTGGTGTGAGCAAAAAATGGGAAAACCTGTGCAGATAGTATCTGGTGATACTTCTGCATCGTAAGAGTAATTACCTTCTGGGGCTGAGAAAAAAATAGAAAATCCCTATGCCATTTCTTTTTTAAAAAATTGTGTTTCCTTGTCCTCCTTATTTTACCTTTTACTTGACTCTTAAGAGAGAACATAAGGAGAAAATCAACAAAGAATGTCTGGCACATAAAAGGACTTCACCAAATGTTAGTCCTGGCCTACCCTGCTTTCTTTCTCACATAAAGAGAAGACTTTGATATAAACTGCATAGAGCTATTATAGCTATTATAGCTACATAGCTATTATAGATAGCATCTGGAAATGTAAGCAAGAAATGAAATATACAGGTAGGCCAGCTTCGTGAAGGCCCACAGGCACCCAGGCACCTAGGCACCTGCCCTCCCCACTGCAGCCATTGCCAAGATTTATAAGAAGAAAGTCAATTCAGCTAAAGAGGTGCTAAATAAAGAGCCCAAGAGAAGATCTGAAGGTAGTAGTTCAAACCCGCTCCTGCAGAAGTTAAAATTAAATCATAAACAAAAGGCAAAGTAAAAGGATAAACCTTCAGTAAAAAGTACAAATATAAGGGAAAGGAAGGGCAAAAGGGAAACTCACTGGAGTGGCTAAACAAGACACTAAAGACGGCAAGAAAGGGAAAACATAAAAGGTGAATCCAGCCTCTGATGCAGCAGGATGGAAACAAGCCAAGTCTGAATAGCATATTTATACCCAGTATTATCAGGGGTCCCAATACTTCCCTTCTTCTACAATATGGGGGAATGGTTTTTATCAAGGACTTTGAAAATCCAGTTTTTTAGTAGCTCCAGGAACACATTTTTAAAAAGGAAGAGATTCTACCCCATTCCACTTTTATTTTAATTTTATTTTATTTTATTTAGATAAGTATCAATGCTTTATTTAGAAGAGGAAATCATGCACTAGCTGCCTATTTTTCTGTAAAGCTAGAAATTAGTAGGATAGTGAGCCGGGCATGGTGGCTTACGCCTGTAATCCCAGCACTTTGGGAGGCCAAGGCGGGCAGATCACCTGAGGTCAGGAGTTCGAGACCAGCCTGGCCAACATGATAAAATCCCGTCTCTACTAAAAACACAAAAAATAGCCGAGCGTGGGGGCGGGCGCCTGTAATCACAGCTACTCGGGAGGCTGAGACACGAGAATTGCTTGAACCCGGGAGGCAGAGGTTGCAGTGAGTCAAGATCACGCCATTGCACTCCATCTCAAAAAAAAAGGTGGGAGGAGGGGGATATTGAATTAAAGGAAGCTTTGACTGTCTTACGTGTCAACTTAACATTCCATAGGTTGGATGCAAGGGTAGTTTTTATTTCCTTTTATATGAAGCATAACGAAATGGTAATTTAGAATCACAATTTTGCAGTTAACATGTCATAAATATTTCAAATTACTTATTTATGATATTTTACTAGTTACCAAGCAAGAAAGCTATCAAAGGCTAGTGGGGTTGTGTCAAAAGCATTCAGGAGCCAACTTGAAAATGATTGCACCAGCAAATTTGAGCATCATTAAAAATAACAACTGCAATGAACTGATGAGTCAAAACACATCAAATATGTTAAAACTCTAAGAATTCATAATAATACCGAAAAAAATCTTTATTGGCTACCTTCGAAGGATGATGCCCCTCACAGTCACCAGTTATTGGGAGAAATTTTCCATTTACAGAAGGTTTTTTAGGCCAGGCACAGTGGCTCATGCCTGTAATCCCAACACTTTGGGAGGCCGAGGCTGGTAGATCACCTGAGGTCAGGAGTTTGATACCAGCCTGGCCAACGTGGTGAAACCCTGTCTCTACTAAAATACAAAAAATAGCCGGGCATGGTGGTGCACACCTGTAGTCCCAGCTACTCAGGAGGCTGAGGCAGGAGAATCACTTGAACCCAGAAGGCAGAGGTTTCAGTGAGCCAAGATGGTGCCACTGCACTTCAGCCTGGGCAACAGAGTGAGACTCCGTCTAAAAAAAGGGGGTTTTGGGGGGTTTTGTTTGTTTGTTTTTGAGACACAGTCTCGCTTGGTCGCCCAGGCTGGAGTGCAATGGTGCGATCTCGACTCACTGCAGCCTCCACCTCCCAGGTTCAAGTGATTCTCTGCCTCGGCCTCCCGAGTAGCTGGGATTACAGGCATGCACCACCACACCCAGCTAACTTTGTATTTTTAGTAGAGATGGGGTTTCGCCATGTTGGCCAGGCTGGTCTCAAACTCCCGGCCTCAGGCGATCTGCCCACCTCTGCCTCCAAAAGTGTTGGGGATACAGGCATGAGCCACTGCACCAAGGCCATTTTTTTTAACTAATAAATGAAGAAGGAATTACAGAAATTGAATATCACCATCTTACAAATCCCTAAGGAAATAATGAATCTAGGCTATGACCATTGATGGCCACTAACATCACAAAAAAAAAAAAAAGAGCTTCAGTCAGATAGTATGTACCTCTTGAAAGAAATACAAACAACACTTATGAAATATTCCTTCCATAAAATCAACCCTGAATCAGAACAAGCCTCTAGATCTCCCAGTTTACAGAAAAATAGGAAACAAAATAATATGTTAATCAATACCACAGGGATGCAGTCAGTAAATTCCAGAATGTGGAAAATTTTACAGGCTAAATAACCTGTTTTCTTCAACAAAGAAGTTGAAATAATTTTAAAATAAAGCTGGGTGTAGTAGCGTATGCCTGTAATCCCAGCTACTTGGGAGGCTGAGGCAGAAGGATCACTTGAGCCCAGAAGTTCAAGACCAGCCTGGACAACATAGCAAATCCCCACCTCAAAGTAAAATAAAATAATTTTAAAATAAAAATACACAGAGAATCAACAAATTAAGAGAAACTTTTAAAAAGTCAATAAAATACAATATATGGACTTTGAATCCTGTTTTAAACAAATTATAAAGGAAAAATTAGACAATTAAGAAAATTAGAACACTAAATGAAGATTTAATAATTTTAAGGAATATCGTTAATTGTTTGATGAATAATAATAATACTGAAGTTATGGATGTTTAAGTCCAAACTCTTTAGAAGGATTAAATGAGATTAGTTATGAGTTTATAATTGTTGAAGTTGGTTGGTGAGAATATGGCAATTCATTACTATTCTATTTTTATGTATGTTTGAAAAAGCCCACAATAAAAAGAAGTACATATCTATAGTACTTTAAAATTCAACAATCAAAAAACAACACCATTAAAAATGGGCAAAGGACATGAACGATACTTCTCAAAAGAAGACGCCTATGAGGCCAGCAAATAGATGAAAAAGTGCTCATCATCACTAATCATCAGAGAAATGCAAATGAAAACCACAATAAAATACCATCTCATACCAGTCAAAATGGCTTTTGTTAAAAAGCAAAAAAAAGAAAAACAGGTGTTGATGAGGCTGCAGAGAAAAGGGAACACTTATACACTGTTGGTGGGAATGTAAATTAGTTCAGCCACTATGGAGAACACTTTAAAGATTTCTCAAAGAACTAGAGTTGAATGACCATTTAACTCAGCACCCCATTACTGAGTATCTATCCAAAGGAAAATAAATTGTTCAACCAAAAAGACACACACACCCATGTGTTCATTGCAGCACTACTCACAATAGCAGACATGGAATCAACCCAGGTACCCACCCACCAACGGTGGATTGGATAAAGAAAATGTGGTACATATTCACAATGGAATGCTACACAGCCATTAAAAAAGAATGAGATCATGTTCTTTGCAGCAACACCAATGCAGCTGGAGGCCATAATCCTAAGCAAACTAATGCAGAAACAGAAACCATATGTCTCGTATTTTGACTTATAAGTGGGAGCTAAACATTGGGTGCACATGGACATAAAGATGAAAACAATAGACACTGGGGACTACTAGACGGGAGGCTGGAGGGGGGCGAGGGTTGAAAAACTACCTATCAAGTACTATGCTCACAATCTGGGTGGTGAGATGATTTATACACCAAACCTCAGCAACATACAATTACTCATGTGACAAATCTGCACATGTACCTCCTGAACCTAAAATAAAAGTTGAGAAAAAACCATTTATATTCATATATCTTCTTTTTATACACAAAATCATAATAAACCATGGAGGAGCATTATCTTTTTGTGCTTTTGTTAACATGCACATTGTGATGGTTGTGTAATTCTTAAGTAGATTATAAATTATCTTTAAAAGAGTTTAGTGGTAATAATCTAAAATTGTGTCATTACTTACTACAAATATGCTCTTTGTGGAGTATCTAATAACATGCTTTGCTTAGTAACTTGAAAAAAAATACAAATAGATTCAATTAATGTCCTTACTAAGATTTAAGCTCATCACAGACATAAATGCAGCATTGGTCTAGTTTGATGGAAATGATTTGGCAAAAGCAATAATGGGATCAGAAAAGAGAGTATAATTAAATGTGTTCTGTAATTAAATGTTTGCCTACTTGGAGACTTAGGACTGTGCACTTCCACTCTAATTCATAACTTACTGCCAAAGCACCATGTTTCCTATTACCTTGGGTCATTTGTACCTGCCATCCTTCTACCTGGAATCCTCTCATTTGTCCTCTACATTTGATGGGCTAACTTCTGCTTATCCTTCAAATCTCTTCTTTCCCATTGCAATGGACTAAATGGGTCCCTCCTTCCCTCAAAAAATCCATATGTTGAAATCCCAATGCCCTGTGTGATAATATTAGGAGGTGGAGACTTTGAGAGGTAATTAGGTAATAAGCATGGAGCCCTCATGAATGGAATTAATGTCCTTATAAAAAGAGGCCAGAAAGCTAGTTTGCCCTCTTTCTACCATGTGAGAGTACAGTGAAAAGTTAGCAGTCTGCAACCCTGGGAAGAGGGCCCTCACCAGAGCCCAACCATGCTGGCACCCTGATCTTAGACTCCGGAAAGATGAGGAATAAACTCTTGTTGTTTACAGGCCATCCAGTCTATAGTACTTTGTTATGACAGCCCGAATTGACAAAGACATTCACTTTGGGAAGGATTCGCTACCTCAGTGGTGTGCTTAGAGTCAGCTTGGCCTGACTTACAAGAGCCAATTATGAACATCTCTTCCCAATTCTTTGTTCAGTGACATCAAGATAGTACCTTGAAATTGGCCATGATGAGCCGGGCGCAGTGGCTCATGCCTGTAATCCCAGCACTTTGGGAGGCCGAGGTGGGCGGATCACGAGGTCAGGGGATCGAGACCATCCTGGCTAACATGGTGAAACCCCGTCTCTACTAAAAAAAAAAAAAAAAATAGCCGGGCGTGGTGGCGGGCACCTGTAGTCCCAGCTACTCAGGAGGCTGAGGCAGGAGAATGGTGTGAACTCAGGAGGTGGAGCTTGCAGTGAGCCAAGATCGCACCACTGCACTCCAGCCTGGGCGACAGAGCGAGACTCCATTTCAAAAAAAAATAAAAAATAAAAAGAAATTGGCCATGATGGAAGTATTTACATCATGGAAGTCAACAAACACTACAGATCAGAGCTTTTATTTTTTCCAGAGAACTGATTGTTAAACATTTTCCAACACACCACTGCCCTGCTCCTTCCCCACCCCATCCCAAGTGTGAGTTAAATGGCTCTGCTCTAGGCTCTGATAATGCCCTAAACTTACACCCATCACTATGTTCTGTAGGTTACTTGTCAGTCTTCCCCTCCAAGCTGAAATTTTCTTGAGGGTAATGATGCTATATCTCTAAAATCTTATTCAACATCTGGCTTACAGAGGTATATACGGAAGTTTAAACTTTCTAAAACTCTTCATGGTCCAGGCTCCCTCTCTCTCCTCCCTATCAAGCAGCAGATGCCTATTGTACTTGCCTCTCTGATTCACCCTCTTCTAGGCTGCCATTGCTCATCATCTTCTTATAATTAACATCAAGGGACTGCAATAGCATGCAGATCCAGTAATACCTGGCATAGCAGATTTCCAAATCCACTCATATACAGGAGATAGAAGTGGTACCACAAGCAGAGTTCTGGTGTAGAGGAGAACCCCTGTAAAACAGCTGTGACCAGAAGCCTCAGAGTTCTAGCACAGCTAGCCATCCTTGTCCACGACTACAAATTCTTAGACTGCTGGAAGCACCCCGGGAATTTCAAGAGTATTTAAGTCTTGCTATTCCACAGTCTTGCTACTCAAACTATGATATGAAGACAAGCAGTATCAGCACCACGTGAAAGCCTGTTAGACATGCAGCTTAGGCCCCACCCAGGACCTATTGGATAAGAGCCTGCATTTTAACCACATACCCCAGGTGATATGTTTACACATTTCAGTTTGAGAAGCATGGGTCTATAGAACATCAAATTTACTGAAACTGAGCAATTAGGGGCTTAGAGCCATGGAGTTCAGAGTATTAATGTTAGTGGCCCTTCATAATAACAAATACTATTTTTGTGTCATGAGAATATGGTAAAGATTTATATTCATTTTGTCATTGAATCAAAAAAGAACTCTATGACTTAGCAAGCTCAAATCAATGTAACCCTGAATCTTGAAAGTGCACCATCTCAAAATGAAGCACCATAATAAACACCACAGTTAAACAAAGCCTGGATTTGAGTCCTTCCTGTTCCACTCACTAGTTGAGTGATCCTAAAAAAAAACTAAGCTTTCTAACTGTTCATCTCCTCATCTGTAAAACGGTGATAATAGTACTTTATTTTCAGGTGGTAATGAGAATCAAATAAGAAAACCTATATAAAGTAATCGGTGTGTTGTAATTACTCATTCAATATAAGTTCTCTCCCTCCCTACTACCTCCTTTCTGAAAAAAAAATAATAATAATAACAAAACAAACAGCCCAGCTGGGCGTGGTGGCTCATCCCTATAATCCCAGCACTTTGGGAGGCCGAGGTGGGTAGATCCCTTAAGGTCAGGAGTTCGAGACCAGCCTGGCCAACATAGCGAAACCCCATCTCTACTAAAAATACAAAAATTAGCTGGGTGTGGTGGTGTGCACCTGTAATCCCAGCTACTCGAGAGGCTGAGGGAGGAGAATCACTTGAACTCGGGAGACAGAGATTGCGGTGAGCTGAGACTGCATCCCTGCACTCCAGCCTAGGCAACAGAGTGAAACCCTGTCTCAAAACAAACAAACAAACAAAAAAACCAGCCCAACCATGTCATGGAGAACCTCTGGAAATTTAACAGCAAAAAGGAAAATAAATAGTATTTTGTACATTATGTGATAACTGAATACTATTTCTGCATGATATAATGAGTTGTTCTGATGGGACTAGGTGTGAAAATAAAATATAAAAGCAGTTGGAAGCCTCAAGACATTTAAAGACTTGAGAGAGATGTAACTGTGATCTGAGTCATGTAGCACGTATTTATAACTTCTGCTTCTTAGATTACAGATTAACTCTCTTCCTCATTGTTCTTGTTCTGTAAATAACTAGGAAAGATCAGAGACTAGACTTGCCCCTTCCAATCACTGATCTTTGTTATAGACCAACTGCCTCCTTTATTGTCCTGCGTCTAACTCAGATCGGATAACACCCCCAAATAGGCACCTCATGACAGTTATATATTCGGTGTGGAATGTTAAATATACCTTTCCTGAAAGAAAAAGACCACCTTGACCAATTGTATCATTGTAATTATACATTAAGGCTTCCATAGAAAGACACTGAAATTCTGTTAAACTTCCCTGAACCTTATCTATATAAACGATCTTGAACTTCTACTCTTTGGAACACTGACTTGCATTCTTTGAAATCTGTGCTTACTGGGCAGGCTGTCCTCAACCTTTTCACTTGAATAAACTCCCAAACTAGATTGTGATCTTTTTGGTTATTTTAGGTTGACATAGAGTTGAGAGAAAAAACATTACATTCTTTTTAAATGAATTGGTAGGATTTCCTTTCATTCTTTGGACTTTCTAGATCAGTGTCCAGAGTAAATATTGTATTCATTCATGCTCTCCGGGAAGCACATTTTGGTCTTGTGTCTTCACCTGTCAAAATACATACATGGAGAAGGACAGGGCAAGATGGCTGAATAGAAGGCTCCACTGATCATCTCCCCAACAGGAACACCAAATTTATCAACTATCTACACAAAAAAGCACCTTCAAAAGAACTAAAAATCAGGTGAGTACTCACAGTACCTGGTTTTAACTTCATATCCCTGAAAGAGGCACTGAAGAGGGTAGGAAAGACCATCATGAACTACTGATGGCACCTTTCCCCCATCCCCTGGCAGCAGCCACATGACATGGAGAAAAAATTCATGTGCTTTGGAGAAGGAGAATGCAGTGATCATGAGACTTGGCATTGAACTCAGTGATGCCCTGTTATCGCAGAAAGCAAAACCAGGCTGAACTCAGTTTATGCCTGCCCACAGAGGGAGCATTTAGACCATCCCTAGCCAGAGGGAAATTACCCATCCCAGTGGTCAGAACTTGAGTTCTGACAAGCCTTGTCACCACAGGCTAAAGTGTTCTGGGTCTCTAAATAAACTTGAAAGACAGTCTAGGCCAAAAGGACTGCAATTCCTAGGCATGTCCTAGTGCTGAACTGGGCCCAGAGCCAGAAGACTGAGGGTCACATGACCTATTGAGACACAAGCCAGGGAGGCTAAGTGAATGCTTATGCCACCCCACCTCCAACCCCAGGCAGGCAGCTCACCGCTTTAAAGGAGACTCTTCCTTCCGTTTCTGTAGAGGAGAGGGAAGAGTGAAGAAGACTGTCTTGCATCTTGGATACCAGCTCAGACACAGTAGGATAGGGCGCTGGGCAGAGTTGTGAGGCCCCTGTTCCAGGCCTGAGCTCCCAAATGACATTTCTATACACACAGTGGGCCAGAAGGGACCCCACTCCCTTAAGGGGAAAGACTCTGTCCTGGCAGGACCCATCATCTGCTGACTGAAGAGCCCTGGATCCCCGAATAACCAGCAGCAATATCCAGAAAGTACACTATGGGCCTTGGGTTCTGAGATGTGCTGGTTTCAGGAGAGACCCAGCACATTCCCAGCTGTGGTGGCTATGGTGAAAAACTGCTTCTGTTTGAGAAAAGCAGAGGGAAAAGTAAAGAGAACTTTCTTTTGCACCTTAGGTATGAGCTTGGTCCTTGGAAGTAGAGCACAAAGTGGGTTCTTGGGGTCCCTGATTCCAGGCCTTGCCTCATGGACAGCATTTCTAGACCTGCCCTGGGCCAGAGGGAAGTTCACTGCCCTGAAGGATGAGTCTCAGGCATGGAAGCACTCACTACAAGCTGACTGAACAGCCCTTGGGCCTTAAGTGAACATTGATGGTAATCTGGAAGTACTTCCCCATGAGCCTGTGGTGGCAGTGATCATGCAGTGAGGCTTATCTGCCTGTGGGAAGGGGAGGGAAGAAAGACACAAGCCTAACTGGCTTTGCCACCTATTGATTGTAGAGCCCTAGGGCTTTGAGCAAACATAGGTGGTAGCCAGGTAGTGGTTACAGAGGGCCTTGGGCAAGACCCAGTGCTGTGCTGGCTTCAGGTCTGACCCAGAAAATTATCAGTGGTGCTGGCCACAGGTGTACTTTTCTCACTTAACCCCCAGCTCCAGGTTGGTCTTGAACTCCTGACCTCGTGATCCGCCCGCCTTGGCCTCCCCACCAAAGTGCTGGGATTACAGGCGAGAGCCACCGT
>NW_026652282.1:84237821-84266115 GCF_009828535.3 Hylobates moloch | reverse complement strand
AATAGATGCAATAAAAAATGATAAAGGGGATATCACCACTGATCCTATAGAAATACAAACTACCATCAGAGAATACTATAAACACCTCTATGCAAATAAACTAGAAAATCTAGAAGAAATGGATAAATTCCTCGACACATACACCCTCCCAAGACTAAACCAGGAAGAAGTTGAATCTCTGAATAGACCAATAACAGGCTCTGAAATTGAGGCAATAATTAATAGCTTACCAACCAAAAAAGGTCCAGGACCAGATCGATTCACAGCCGAATTCTACCAGAGGTACAAGGAGGAGCTGGTACCATTCCTTCTGAAACTATTCCAATCAATAGAAAAAGAGGGAATCCTCCCTAACTCATTTTATGAGGCCAGCATCATCCTGATACCAGAGTCTGGCAGAGACACAACAAAAAAAGAGAATTTCAGACCAATATCCCTGATGAACATTGATGCAAAAATCCTCAATAAAATACTGGCAAACCGAACCCAGCAGCACATCAAAAAGCTTATCCACCATGATCAAGTGGGCTTCATCCCTGGGATGCAAGGCTGGTTAAACATACGCAAATCAATAAATGTAATCCAGCATATAAACAGAACCAACGACAAAAACCACATGATTATCTCAATAGAGGCAGAAAAGGCCTTTGACAAAATTCAACAACGCTTCATGCTAAAAACTCTCAATAAATTAGGTATTGATGGGACGTATCTCAAAATAATAAGAGCTATCTATGACAAACCCACAGCCAATATCATCCTGAATGGGCAAAAACTGGAAGCATTCCCTTTGAAAACTGGCACAAGACAGGGATGCCCTCTCTCACCACTCTTATTCAACATAGTGTTGGAAGTTCTGGCCAGGGCAATCAGGCAGGAGAAGGAAATAAAGGGTATTCAATTAGGAAAAGAGGAAGTCAAATTGTCCCTGTTTGCAGATGACATGATTGTATATCTAGAAAACCCCATTGTCTCAGCCCAAAATCTCCTTAAGCTGATAGGCAACTGCAGCAAAGTCTCAGGATACAAAATCAATGTGCAAAAATCAGAAGCATTCTTATACACCAATAACAGACAAACAGAGAGCCAAATCATGAGTGAACTCCCATTCACAATTGCTTCAAAGAGAATAAAATACCTAGGAATCCAACTTACAAGGGATGTGAAGGACCTCTTCAAGGAGAACTATAAACCACTGCTCAATGAAATAAAAGAGGATACAAACAAATGGAAGAACATTCCATGCTCATGGGTTGGAAGAATCAATATCGTGAAAATGGCCATACTGCCCAAGGTAATTTATAGATTCAATGCCATCCCCATCAAGCTACCAATGACTTTCTTCACAGAATTGGAAAAAACTACTTTAAAGTTCATATGGAACCAAAAAAGAGCCCGCATCGCCAAGTGAATCCTAAGCCAAAAGAACAAAGCTGGAGGCATCATGCTACCTGACTTCAAACTATACTACAAGGCTACAGTAACCAAAACAGCATGGTACTGGTACCACAACAGAGACATAGATCAATGGAACAGAACAGAGCCCTCAGAAATGATGCCACATATCTACAACCATCTGATCTTTGACAAACCTGACAAAAACAAGCAATGGGGAAAGGATTCCCTATTTAATAAATGGTGCTGGGAAAACTGGCTAGCCATATGTAGAAAGCTGCAACTGGATCCCTTCCTTACACCTTATACAAAAATTAATTCAAGATGGATTAAAGACTTATATGTTAGACCTAAAACCATAAAAACCCTGGAAGAAATCCTAGGCAATACCATTCAGGACATAGGCATGGGCAAGGACTTCATGTCTAAAACACCAAAAGCAATGACAACAAAAGCCAAAATTGACAAATGGGATCTAATTAAACTAAAGAGCTTCTGCACAGCAAAAGAAACTACCATCAGAGTGAACGGGAACCTACAGAATGGGAGAAAATTTTTGCAATCTACTCACCTGACAAAGGGCTAATATCCAGAATCTACAATGAACTCAAACAAATTTACAAGAAAAAATCAAACGACCCCATCAAAAAGTGGGCAAAGGATATAAATGGACACTTCTCAAAAGAAGACATTTATGCAGCCAAAAGACACATGAAAAAATGCTCATCATCACTGGCCATCAGAGAAATGCAAATCAAAACCACAATGAGATACCATCTCACACCAGTTAGAATGGTCATCATTAAAAAGTCAGGAAACAACAGGTGCTGGAGAGGATGTGGACAAATAGGAACACTTTTTACACTGTTGGTGGGACTGTAAACTAGTCCAACCATTGTGGAAATCGGTGTGGCGATTCCTCAAGGATCTAGAAGTAGAAATACCATTTGACCCAGCCATCCCATTACTGGGTATATACCCAAAGGATTATAAATCATGCTGCTATAAAGACACATGCACAAGTATGTTTATTGCGGCACTATTCACAATAGCAAAGACTTGGATCCAACCCAAATGTCCAACAATGATAGACTGGATTAAGAAAATGTAGCACATATATACCATGGAATACTATGCAGCCATAAAAAATGATGAGTTCATGTCCTTTGTAGGGACGTGGATGAAGCTGGAAACCATCATTCTCAGCAAACTATCACAAGTCAAAAAAACAAACACCGCATGTTCTCACTCATAGGTGGGAATTGAACAATGAGAACACATGGACACAGGAAGGGGAATATCACACACCAGGGCCTGCTGTGGGGTTGGGGGAGGGGGGAGGGATAGCATTAGGAGATATACCTAAGGTTAAATGACGAGTTAATGGGTGCAGCACACCAACATGGCACATGTATACATATGTAACTAACCTGCACATTGTGCACATGTACCCTAAAACTTAAAGTATAATAAAAAATAAATAAATAAATTGAATAGAATAAAAAAAAATATTAGTCCCTTCCCACCCTATACTCATTTTGATGTTTTTTAAGAATACTCTGACCATGGCTGGGCGCGGTGGCTCATGCCTATAATTCTAGCACTTTGGGAGGCTGAGGCAGGCAGATCACGAGGTCAGGAGTTCAAGACCAGCCTGGCCAACAGGGGGAAACCCTGTCTCTACTAAAACTACAAAAAATTAGCCAGGCATGGTGGCGCATGCCCCTAATCCCAGCTACTCGGGAGGCTGAGGCAGGAGAATCGCTTGTGAGGCGGAGGTTGCAATGAGCAGAGATCATGCCACTGTACTCCAGCCTGGACGACAGTATGAGACTCCATATCAAAAAAAAAAAAAAAAAAAAGAATACTTTAACCAGGCACAGTGGCTCACACCTGTAATCCCAACAATTTGAGAGGCCAAGGTGGGCAGATCGCTTGAGCTCAGCAGTTCAAGATCAGCGTTGGCAACATAGTGAGAACCACGTCTCTACTAAAAATACAAAAAACAGCCAGGCATGGTGGCATGTGCCTGTGGTCCCAGCTACTTGGGAGGCTGAGGTGGGAGGACTGCTTGAGCCCAGGGGACAGAGGTTGCAATGAGCCAAGATCAAGCCACTGCACTCCAGCCTGGGCGACAGAGCCAGACCCCATCTCAGAAAAAAAAAAAAAAAAGTGGATAACCACCCAAGATATCTTCTTTTTAAAAATAAAAATAAAAAAGAATGCTCTAAGGCAAAATGTTTTCTGAGGTGGTTTCAAAGCCCATAGGCCCACCGTGGTCTCTGCCCCAATAGTCCAGATGTGCATAAAGCAAGCGGGTTTTGCAGGAGAATAATTTTTTTTGCATCATGATTAATCACCACTTCTAAGCCCTGTCCTGTTTTCTGTACTCAATTGATACTTCTCCACACTATGTCATTTATCAGGGAATAGTAATAATGACTGACATTTATGGAGCACATTCTACGTGCCAAGCACTGGGATTCATTTATAGACATTTTCTCATTTAATCACCACAACAACCCAATGACTTGGTATACCTCTGATCCACATGGATCAGATGAGGAAACAGATGTGACAGATGAGGAAACTCAGACTCAGAGAAATTAAGTACTTTTCCCAAAAATGTTTTTATGAAGACCTTCCTATTGCACAACACTGTCCTAAGTACGTGTGTGTGTGTGTGTGTGTGTGTGTGTGTGTGTGTGTGTGTGTATGGTTTTTTTTGTTTTGTTTTGTTTTGTTTTGTTTTGTTTTTTGAGACAGAGTCTCGCTCTGTTGCCAGGCTGGAGTGCAGGGGCAGGATCTCGGCTCACTGCAACCTCCGCCTCCCAGGTTCAAGCGATTCTCCTGCCTCAGCCTCCCGAGTAGCTGGGACTACAGGCAAGCGCCACCACAGCTGGCTAATTTCTGTATTTCCAGTAGAGACGGGGTTTCACCATATTGGTCAGGCTAGACTTGAACTCCTGACCTCGTGATCCGCCTGCCTCAGCCTCCCAAAGTGCTGGGATTACAGGCATGAGCCACTGCACCCAGCCCTATATGGTAAATGTTTTAGAAGGCTGGTGTCTCAGAGGATGTGATTCACCCTATCCAGCAAAGCAGAACTCCCTCACATGAAACCACTATTAAGTGTTAGAGAACACGGGACTCATCTTCGCTTCAGTCCATTCCAGAGGCAGGACATATAGAGTCAAGAGTGGTCATAGAGGGCTTCAAGGCTAAGGTGTCATTCAGTGAACCTGCCTACAGTCATAAGAGGGAGAATATGCAAACATTGAAACAGATGTTTATGGGAATTTTTAAATGAAAACAGGAAAATGCATATGTTATAATGTCAATTTTTAAAAGAGTAATTCAAGATTATATATTCAAGATTTGTTGAAAAACTGGAGGAAAATATGCCAGAATGTCAACAGTAATTTCCTCTGGCTCATTTGTTTTCGTATAAATCTTTTTGTACTTCCATAAATTTCTTAAGAAAACATTGTTACTACATGATCAGCAAAACATACACTATTAGCAAAACTAGAAAAGAAAACAACCACTATATATGCCTTTAAGAAACATGGTGCAGGCTGGGCGTGGTGGCTTACGCCTGTAATCCCAGCACTTTGGGAGGCTGACGTGGGCGGATCACGAGGTCAGGAGATCAAGACCATCCTGGCTAACACAATGAAACCCCGTCCCTACTAAAAATACAAAAAATCAGCTAGGCGTGGTGGCGGGCGCCTGTAGTCCCAGCTACTCGGAGGCTGAGGCAGAATGGTGTGAACCCAGGAGGTGGAGCTTGCAGGGAGCCGAGATTGTGCCACTGCACTCCAGCCTGGGTGACAGAGCGAGACTCTGTCTCAAAAAAAAAAGAAACGTGATGCATAAACTTTTGTAATACCAAATGTGGGGCAATTTTTTAACTGCTTATCAGTGAATTAGGAAACTCTGTGAACTTCTGGGAAGGAAGTGTAGCATACAATAGAGCCAAAAAATGATGCTCAAGATGGAATGCAGAAAACATGTATTGAGAGCCACCTCTGTGCAAGGCGCAGTTAATCTTTAATCCACACCTAAGTCATAGTGATATGTGTCTGTTCTTGTTTTTGTTTGCCTTATCCTGGGGAGTGAGACCCAACTCTTTCACTCCCCCAGGTATACTATGTATCTTCACAGCCCCTCTGAAATGGCAAAGAGTTCCAGTTTGAAGTCTGACCTTCCCAAGTGAACAAGCTGTTCTTACAGCTTGGGAAGAAATAAACATGTGCCAAAAGTAGGTTTTGTATACAGAGACAAGCACGACCATCTAAGACCCAGGAGTGCAGGGAATGGAGGGCAGAAGCTGAAAGGGGAACATCTGAGCCTTAGACCCTTCGGAGTCCACCTTCAGAGAAGCCTTCCAAGATGCTGCTGCCTAGAGCTGAGAACTAGGAATCCTCCTGGCAGTTAATGAACTTCCCAGGATCCCATGAATTGGATACAATCCATATTCTGTAAATATTTATTTTCTTCCTTCTGAGACTCTATCCTCACTTCCTACCCTGACCTCAAAGCTGCTTGCTAGTAACACAGGTCCCTAGCAGGGCCATGCCTCATTTGTGGAAGATAAATAGTTCTACTCTAGCATCAACAACAACCCCTCACACAATGTCTAGCAAAGAGTCAATGCTCAACAAATATCTGTTGAATGAATGAACAAATGGATAGATGGATAGACAGAGGTTTGGTTAAAGCCTTATCTGGAGATTATGGGCCATCAGTGTTTGATTTGCTTCTGTGGTTAAGCCGAGTTATTTTTGTTTCAAGAAGATAGTTGGTTAACAGTGACTGCAATGGGGCTAAGACAGAGAAAGGCTAGACTATTTGTCACATGCTCTTTAAATCTGAAGCAAAAAGAAATAAAATCAATGGATGGGGATAAGGGATATTGCTTCTGTCACATATTAGCTGAGTGGTGGTCTAGAAACTGGTTCTCTTTTCCAAAATCAAGTTTTCTCATTCTCCAAAATCCAATAGTGTTTATTACCTCAGAGTTGATTAGACCTCCTTAAAAACAACTAGCCCTATGTTTGACACAGAGCAATCATTCAACAAATATCAGTGTTCTTTCCACCAAAACTTCCCTACAGAAGATAACTTTGATATCAACTAAATAGCACAGCTAGCTAAAAAGCTCTCAAAAATGAGTCAGTAAGGAGAGAAATAAATAGGCATCTGTGTTATGGTTGACATTCACTGTTATTTCTATGTAGTAGGAATGAGTCATCTGGTAGAGTCTGGGGTAGGAAGAAAAACCATAGCCCTATTTTTATTTACTCAGATGTCTGTAATGTCTTATTACGTCTGCTCAAGGAAAGATATAGAACATTTGTCAGTGCCAGACCTATCACCATACAAGATATAAGATCTTGGTGAAGTCAAGATGCCTCTCCTGCCTTCACCTCTATAACAGGATAGCAACAACTAGCTGTCTCAAACCAACCATCCAGGAATGTTGTGGAAGCCAATAAAAAAGCCTTCTCCATTCTTATATGGTAAGAAACATGTTATGTGAGCCCAAGGACAGATTTAAAAGTCATATTGCAAGTATAAGTCCTCCCCCTAGTTGTTATACTAGTAACAATAAAAAGAGTTATTTAATGTCTAATGGAGCAGGGCTAGATGTCATCCAAGAGTCAAAAGTCACAAGTTCACAATCTTGGGAAATAAGAAAGCCATCCAAAATTAAGTGGCCTCTCGGTGGCAGGCAAAGTGCTTTACCAATATTATCTCATTTAATTCTTAAGACAATTGGCTGGGCGCGGTGGCTTACGCCTGTAATCCCAACACTTTGGGAGGCTGAGGTGGGCAGATCACCTGAGGTCAGGAGTTTGAGACCAACCTGGCCAACATGGTGAACTCCCTTCTCTCTTTTTTTTTTTTTTTCAGATGGAGTTTCGCTGTTGTCGCCCAGGCTGGAGTACAATGGCGCAATCTCGGCTCACTGCAAGCTCCGCCTCCCAGGTTCACACCATTCTCCTGCCTCAGCCTCCCGAGTAGCTGGGACTACAGGCGCCCGCCACCATGCCCAGCTAATTTTTGTATTTTTAGTAGAGACGGGGTTTCACTGTGTTAGCCACGAAGGTCTCAATCTCCTGACCTCGTGATCCACCCGCCTTGGCCTCCCAAAGTGCTGGGATTACAGGCATGAGCCACCGCGCCCGGCCTGGTGAACCCCCTTCTCTACTAAAAATACAAAAATTAGCCAAGCATGGTGGCGCATGCCTGTAGTCCCAGCTACTCGGGAGGCTGAGGTTGGAGAATCACTTGAACCCGGGAGACTGAGGTTGCAGTGAGCCAAGATCACGTCATTGCACTCCAGCCTGGACAACAAGAGTGAAACTCCATCTCAAAAAAAAAAAAAAAAAAAGACAATCTAGGAGGGAGGCATTATTATACCCATGCTCTGGATGAGAAAACTGAGGATCATAGAAGATAAGTCATTGTATCAGGATCAAATAGCTAACAAGTGGTGCAGCAGGGATTCAAAGGCAAGTCTGTCTGACTCCTATGACGCCAGCTGTTAAAGAAATACCACAACAGAGCTGGGCACAGTGGCTCATGCCTGTAATCCCAGCAATTTGGGAGGCTGAGGCAGGAGGATTCCTTGAGCCCAGGAGTTCGAGACCAGTCTGGGCAACATAGGGAGACCCCCATCTCTACAAATAACTTAAAAAATTAGCCAGGCATGGTGGCACATGCCACTTGGGAGGCTGAGACAGGAGGATTGCCTGAGCCCGAAAGGTTGAGGCTGCAGTGAGCTGTGATCACACCACTGCACTCCAGCCTGGGTGACAAAGGCTCTGTCTCAAAAAAAAAAAAAGGAAAAGAAATACCAAAACAGAAGTGAAGGCCCAAAGATACGTATCTAATTCAAGTACAAGGGAAAAGGAAGAAATGTTTACTCCTAAGAGCTATTCTTTAACCACAGACTTCTTCGATCCTGCTTTCCTGAATAAACTGTACATTTGAAGGGATGTGAACATTTAATTGGCAGGGTTAAGTGTAGAGTCAGCATGAGTGCCTGATGTGGCATCAACTCTCTCTCAAATGGATACAAAAAGTAGAGAACAGAGAGAGATGGAGAGAAAAAGAAATATAGGAAAGGGTCAAAGGAAAGGGAAAGGAGACTGACAAAAGGAGCTAAACTTTGTCTTAACCTTTTTATTGAGATACAACATTCACAGAGTAACATGCATAAATCTCAAATGCACAGCGTAATGAAATTGATATATGTATATACTGGTGTAACTAGACCAAGATATAAAACATCCCCATCACCTCATAAGATTCCTTCATGCCCCTTCCTAGTTAATCCTCACCTCCTGAGGTAACCACTGATCTGAGTACCGAAAATGTATATTAATTTGCATTTCCTATACTATATAAATGTAATAATACAGTATATACTCTCTTTTTTAATGACATCTTTCACCCAGCATAATTATTTTGAGATTTGTCCATGTTGGTGCATATATGAAGGGTTTATTCCTTTTTATTGCTAAGTAGTATTCCCTTGTATGGATATACCAAAGTTTATCTACTCACTTGTTTATGCACATTTGTCTGTTTCCAGTTTGGGGCAATTATAAATAAAATTGGTAAGAACACTAGTGTACACGTCTTCATATACACATAACCTTTAATTTCTCTTGAAATGAAATTCCTAGGAATGGAGTTGTTGAATTATAGAATGCTATACTTTGGATATAGTTTGTCCTCACCAAAACTCATGTTGAAATTTGATCCCTAATGTGGCATGTTGGGAGGTGGGGCCTAATGGAAGGTGTTTTGGTCATGGGAGCAGACACCTCATGATTGGCTTGGTGCCATTCTCACAGTAGTGAGTGAGATCTCCCTCTTTCAAAACTGGATTCATTCCCTTAGGAATAAATTAGTTCCCACAAGACTAGGATTTTATAAAGCCAGGATGCCTGTTGGGTTTTGCCTCTTCACGTGTGTTCACTTCCCCTTTGACCTTCTCTGCCATGTTATGATATGTCAAGAAAGCTCTCGGCCAGGAACAGTGGCTCATGCCTGTAATCCCAGCACTTTAGGAGGCCAAGGCAGGCAGATCACCTGTGGTCAGGAATTCAAGACCAGCCTGGCCAACATGGTGTAACCCCATCTCTACTAAAACGACAAAAAAAATTAGCCAGACATGGTGGCACGCACCTGTAGTCCCAGCTACTTGGGAGGCTGAGGCAGGACAATTGCTTGAACCTGGGAGGTGGAGGTTGCAGTGAGCCAAGATTGCACCATTGCATTCCAGCCTGGGCGACAGAGCAAGACTCTGTCTTGAAAAAAAAAAAAGAGAGAGAGAGAGAAAGCTGTCACCAGAAGCTGAACTTGAACTTCCCAGCCTGCAAAACTAAATAAACCTCTAAATAAACCTCTTTTCTTTATAAATTACACAGTCTCAGATATTCTGTTATAGTAACACAAAATAAACTAAGACACAAAGTAAACATGTTTAGCTATAGTAGATTTTAAAAACACTGAGTCTTAGACCTCTATTCCCTTCCTAGCCTGGCTTTTTTATTTTAGAGATGTTAACTTTATTTTTCCCCAGAAAATGAAAATTATATGTACTCTCTATAGAAAATTGGAAAATACAACAAACTAGAAGGAAAGGAAATCAAAACTCTTGTAACATAGGGTTCAAATAAGCGCTCTCCTTTCTGAGATTTGGCATTGACTCAAGAATGCAGCTAGAGAGTTTCTGGAAAAGTCACTGGACGGACCGTCAAGCATAAAACCAACTTACAAATCCACGGAGATGATCTCTGTGAAAGAGTCAGAGTCTAATATACTGAAAGGTTTGGTTTGAACAGAGCCTCTATTCAGGCCCAGAAAGGCAAACAACTCCATGTTCACTGCCAGCCTTCCTAAACATTCTTACTACATAGCCCAGTGGGCAAAGAAACACAAAGCACAGTTTATTCCTATTCTGCAACTGAGCTTGTGCCTACTGAAGAAAAAAAAATGCTTAGATCACATTTTAACATGTACTACACCCATACAATGGAATACAATGTAGTCCTTAAATGTGATTATACAGATCTATGTTTATCAATGAAAAAGTATGATCAGGACCTATTTTTAGGATATATATTAGAGTGATGGTTAAGATCATGGGCTTTGGAGTCAGACTACCTGGCTCCAAACCTAGCTCTTTGTCCTTAAACAAATGACACAACTTCGCTGTACCTCCATTTTACCATCTGTGACAAGGGGGTGATAATAATAATACCTACCTCATAGAGCTGCTTTGGGGATTAAATAAAACACTAGAACACTTAGAGAAGCACTTAGAAAAAAATAAAGCTTGGCTCATAGTAAATTTACCATCAACAACCAGAAGTGAACCATCAACATTTCTCAGCAGTCCTTCTATTTTTCTCTGGTCAACCTACAACATGCTCTCACCCTTACAACTCATTGAACCTTCTCCATTCTCTTCAGCCTTCCAACTCCTCCTCCTTATTATCTCTACATGCAGATGACCACACCCTCATTTATAGAAAAAATAATGGGGTTGGGGGAGCCTTCAGAAGGAAGTTGTCTCTCATCTTCCTAACACCAAACATAAACCAACTATACCTGTACACTTCCTACCAGCAGTTAGTTCCTCAATTAAGACAGAGATGCTCTTGCCTTCTAGTGAACACTGATTCCTCCACCTATGCTTTCGATTCCAGATGCTCCTCTTTCTTAGCAAATGTACACTATGATTTATCCCATCTCTCTGCTGTATTTGTAATCACTCACTCCCTACAGACCCTTAATTGTAAACTTTACACATCCACAAAATTTCTCCATTAAAAAAAGTCCTCGGCTGGGTGCAGTAGCTCAAGACTGTAATCCCATGTGTCTCTATAAATCATGCTGCTATAAAGACACATGGGATTACAAGCGTGAGCCACCAAACCCAGGGCAAAAGATACTCTCATCACCTCAGAGATTCTAAGGGTTTTAAAAGCTGTAATTCGCGAAAATGAGGATGAAGACTACCATGGTTTGAATGTCTGTCTTCTCCAAAACTCATGTTAAAATTTAATTGCCCTATGGGCATGGTGACTCACGCCTGTAATCCCAGCACTTTGGGGGGCCGAGGCAGGTGGATCGCCTGAGGTCAGGAGTTCAAGACCAGCCTGGCCAACATGGTGAAACATTGTCTCTAGTAAAAATACAAAAATTAGCTGGGCATGATGATGGGCGCCTGTAATCCCAGCTACTCAGGAGGCTGAGGCAGGAGAATCGCTTGAGCCCAGGAGGTGGAGGTTGCAGTGAGCCGAGATTGTGCCACTGCACTCCAGTCTGGGCAACACAGTGAGACTCCGTCTCAAAAAAACATATATAAATAAAATAAAAATGAAAAATTTAATTGCCATTGTAATGAAACCACCTTTGCAAAATTATAACTGAGGAAATAATGACAGTGAAAGAAATCAGACCTAACCAACTCCACCTTGCTTCTAACCTTTAAGCTGTCCTTGTTCATTCCTGGGCATAGGTCAAACTAACTTTGGGACGGAATTCAGTTTGTGGTTTGATTCTGAAACAAAATTGATCATAGGCCTTTCCCCAAGAAAAGACCCCCTTCTTTCCTGGGTACTAGTCTGCCTGTGCAGGACTAACAAATTACCTACAAGATTAGAAATTACAGTTTAGGGGTCATGCAGCCTGCGGCTCCAAGAGTCTGAACCTCCCCCAAATTGCTCCTGGGGATAACATCACTATTGTGAAACCTAAGATCAGTGCCTGAGATACTTTTCGGACCCTGGACTTGATGGAGCAGCTGACACCACCCAGACCTGTAATCTGGCTCAACCAGTTCTGCCATCTCACCCAGAACACAAAACTGCAAGAAAGAGTCACTTCGACCCCCTATGATTCCATCTCCAACCTGACTGATCAGCACTCTGTACTTCACAAGCCCCTACCCGCCAAGTTATCTTTAAAAACTCTGATCCCAGCCAGGCACGGTGGCTCACGCCTGTAATCCCAGCACTTTGGGAGGCTGAGGTGGGTGGATCACCTGAGGTCAGGAGTTCGAGACCAGCCTGGCCAACATGGTGAAACCCCATCTCTACTAAAACATATAAAAATTAGCCTGGCATAGTGGCGGGCACCTGTAATCCCAGCTACTTGGGAGGCTGAGGCAGGAGAATCGCTTGAACCTGGGAGGCAGAGGTTGCAGTGAGCCGAAATCACATCATTACACTCCAGCCTGGGCAACAGAGCAAGACTCTGTCTCAAGTAATAATAATAATAACTGATCCCCCAAATGCTCTGGGAGACTGATTTAATAACAAAACTCTGGTCTCCCGCACAGCCGGCTGTGTGTGAATTACTCTTTCTTCATTGCAACTCTCCTGTCTTGATAAATCGGCTCTGTCTAGGCAGCAGGCAAGGTGAACCCATTGGGCGGTTACAGTAACAGTATTAAGAGGTGAGACTTTTAAGAGCTGATTAAGCCATGAGGGCTCTACCCTCACAGGTGGGATTAATGCCATTATAAAAGGGCAAGATCAGTCTCCTCTTGCTCTATCTCTTGGCCCTTCTTTCTGTCTTCTGCCATGTCAGGATCTAGCCTTCCTCCCCTCTGGAGGACACAGTGTGTGCAAGGACCATCTTGGAAAAAGAGAATGGCCTCACCAGACACCAAACCTGCCCACACCTTAACCTTAGACTTCCTAGCTTCCAGAACTGTAAGGCAATAAATTTCTGTTTATAAATTACCCACTCTCGG
The DNA here is from genome assembly GCF_009828535.3 of Hylobates moloch. Classification (NCBI taxonomy): domain Eukaryota; kingdom Metazoa; phylum Chordata; class Mammalia; order Primates; family Hylobatidae; genus Hylobates; species Hylobates moloch. The sequence goes on along the minus strand of NW_026652282.1, from coordinate 84,252,935 downwards.
GTATTGTTATAGCAGCACAAAACAAACTAAAATAAAGACTAAATGTGTACTTCACAATATCACACTCCCTTCCTCCCAATTCCAATCCATTGCCAAGTCCTTCAGATTTTACCTCCTAAGAAACCCTAAAATATACCAATCCCCTCCATGTAAACCATGGCTACTGTAGTGCAAGCTACTATTACCTCTACTCTAGATTGTTGAAATGGCTCCTAATGAAACTCTCCATACATTCTGACTCCTTCCCACTCCTTTATCCACACTGTAGCCAGGGCAATATTTTCTTTTTCTTTTCTTTTTTTTTTTTTTTGAGACAGAGTTTTGCTCTTGTTGCCCAGGCTGGTGTGCAATGGCATGATCTCGGCTCACCACAACCTCCGCCTCCCTGGTTCAAGCGATTCTCCTGCCTCACCCTCCCGAGTAGCTGGGATTACAGGCATGTGCCACCAGGCCCGGCTAACTTTTTGTATTTTTAGTAGAGACGGGGTTTCACCATGTTGGCCAGGCTGGTCTCGAACACCCAACCTCAGGTGATCCACCCACCTCAGCCTCCCAAAGTGCTGGGATTACAGGCGTGAACCACTGTGCCCAGCCCCCAGGGCAATATTTTCAAAGACAAATCTGATTCGTTCTCCCCATCCCACAGGGCTTCCAATGGCTCTTAGGATATAGACTGAATGGCTTAAGATGGCTTGTAAGGCCCTGCATGCCCTGACCCACCACACTGCTGTCCCAACTGCCTGCTGAACTCCAGCCACTTTCATTCAGTCTCTTTTACTCACCATGCCATCTCTGAACACATAGCCTCAAACCAGCTCCTCCAACTCTCACCTCCAATCTAATTAGCCACTATTCTTCCTTTAACTCTCAGCTCAATAATTGCTTCTTTGAAGCAATTCCTGACCACCTTGACTAGTCGAATTTTATAGGCTCTCATTGCACCATGTACCCTCTTTTTCATGATACTTGTCCTCATTGCAATTACACACTTGTATGGCTATTTGCTTGCTACTTGGCTCCCCACTGTACTATGAGCTCCTTGAGGACAGGAACTTAATAGGTGTTTTTCCTCAAATTTCCTCAGCACCCAGTACAATGCCTGGCAATAAATTGGTGGTCTTTTTTTTTTTTTTTTTTTGAGACAGAGGCCCACTCTGTCACTCAAGGAGTGCAGTGGCACAATCTTGGCTCATTGCAACCTCCGCCTCCTGTATTCAAGTGATTCTCCTGCCTCAGCCTCCCAAGTAGCTGGGATTACAGGTGCACACCACCATGCCCAGCTAATTTTTGTATTTTTAGTAGAGACGGGGGTTTCACCATGTTGGCCAGGCTGGTCTTGAACTCCTGACCTGATCCACCCACCTCAGCCTCCCAGAGTGCTGGGATTACAGGCGTGAGCCACTGCATCCAGCCAATTGGTGGTCTTTTTAAAAAGAATTGTACGCTGGCAGGTCAGGCTAATATATACTACTAGAAGCACTGTCTGAGAGTGCCTTCTGCCAATGGGAAACAGAGCCAGACACTAGTCAAAAGCAGTAAAGACATATTTTGAGTGCTGTTATAATAGGAGAAAAGAGACTTTAGTATAGAACTAAGCTCAATCCAAAGACAACTAGGACAAGTGTGGATTCACAGTCAGGCGGCAGAGTGAGGGAGCCAGTAGAAAGAAAATCCCTAAGGGGAGAGAGACATCAAGGGTAGGGGGATTCTTGCTTAAGGCAGGACAAGGTGATCAGGTATCAAGGGTGAGGGAATTACTTAGCAGGACTCTTGCTAAAACTGGGCTAGGCAAGCCGAGGGCAGGGCCCAAGGACAAGGTGTAGTTGAAAAGAAGGCTCAGAGGAGCCTGTCCAAAGTTTGCTCAAAGAGAGAGTCTTTATTACTTCCTCAGGCCAGTGTATGTTTCTTTATCTTTATGTCTTACTTTGCTGCTAGTCTCCCCACAAAATAGATCATATTCCCACTACTCTTTACTTATTATTCCATAAGCATTTTAAGAGCTTCTTTGAGTTATAATTTATATTTCATAAAGTTCTCCCCCTTTTCAAGTGAAAATTCAATAGTTTTTAGTAATTTATAGAGTTGTGCGAACTATCACCACAATCTAAGTTGGGACATTTTCGTTATCTCTAAAAGATGCTCCATGCCCATTTGCAGCCACTCCCAATTCCCACCCCATAGCTGCTTTTGAAAGCCATCATATTTGCCTAAGGATGAAAGGTACAGCCTCACTGGAAAAGCAAAAATCAAAACTACCACGCGTGAAATAATTTGAGAACCACCAAGCACTAATTGTGCATTTCTGATTATTTGCTCAAAAACATTTAAAGACAAGTCAATGTGAACTAAGGAGTGGGAGGAGGTTTCAAGGAAAAGGTAGAACATTTTAAGGTTTTTCTGCAGAGGAAAAAGCGAGCAAAAAAAAAAAAAAAAAAAAAAAGGAAAGGAATTTAAGTTGAAAAATACTCCAACAAACGAACCAACATGTTTTCAGAACTTTTTGAAGTTCCAGTATGGTGCTGTCATGGTTGGTGAGCTGTCTGTCCTTGATCCAGTAGGCAATGCGAGTTTCTAGAACAGAAGGATAAGGATTTATCACAAGCCATAACAGTTGAAGCAACACTCAACTGAAAATAAACATGTATTGAGCGCCTACTGTGTGTCAAGTAAGGGGGTCTGCGTAGGAAAAAAAAAATGGCTCCTCGCAGCTCCCCTTGCCCCGGCCAGGTGGCTGCGTGCCCCCTTCCGCCTACTCCCTGGACTGCCCTGGGGCTGAGAACGCCCCTGGCGCGAGAAGCTGGACTCCCCTGGGGACCAGCCCGAGATCACTCGGAGCCGGGGCGCCCAGCACAGGCCAGACGCAAGGAGGACCGAGCTGGGGCCGGCCCTTCCTTCCCTTCTCCTGTCGCACGCCTCGGCCTGTACCCGGTCCCACCTGCCGCCCTCCCGCTTCTCCCAGTGGGACCGAAAAGAGCCCGAAGGGCCTGGGAGGGCGGGTGAGGTTCCCAGGCCTTTCCAGATGCCCTGCCGTGTTTGGCAAAGCGATTGTCTTCCCTCTTGGAGCTCCGCGGACACCCGACCCCTCTTCCTCTCCCTCGCCACCTTCCGTCATTCGCCACGCTGGCCACTTCCCCTCTGCTGCCTCCCGCTGAAGCCCCAGCCCGGCCGCGGCCGCCATTTCCCGGCAGCCTCTTCCCTGTCCCTTTCCCTGAAAGGAAATGTACTGGGGCGGGGCGGGGCGCTGGGTGAGGGTCTCGAGAAAGCCGCCAGGGAGAAGGAGGGATGGATTCTTTCCAAACTCTCTCCGCTCTCCCGAAGCCCCCTACCTCACCCTTTCTCCCCGAATTCTTGTGGGCTTGGGAGCGAGAGAGGAGGAGCTGGTCCCAGCGCTAGTCACCGCCACCCTCACCCCACAGATCCTGGGGCACGGGTACTCGTACACCACCCCTTAAGGATCCCAGCCACGTCCTCTTTCCTTCGCCAGAGCTCATTTCCTCCTCCCCTCCAGCTTCCTGCCCTTTCCCCAAGACAAAGTTGATGTTTGCCTTCCCTGAGACTCAATTTCCTCATCTCTAAAGTGGGATGACACGTAAAGACATCTTGTATATGTGAAACATGCCCTGTGCAAAAGAGGGGGAGCAGGAAGAGGGATAGAAGGAGAAAAGGGACCCTGGAAAAAGCGTCCTTGGAATGTACGGATAGATGTTCTAAAGAATGTATCAGTCAGAGCATTAGGATAGGTCAGTGGTTCAGAAAATAATTACTGAATATATTATTTTGATTCTTAGATGTTATCTCTCAGTACTTGTCTCTTCTTTCAGAAGCCTAACATTCTCTTCTCAGAGGGCCAGATCGATGTGTGTTCTGTGCATTTATCTGTGCTGACCACTGCTGTGACGGAGGGGGTGGGGCGTCCATTCACAGGCTGCAGGCACAGGGACAACATAACTGTGGAATCCTAATTAGAAAAAAGGAGTTAGGCTGGCTGGAGCAGGGGAAGGCAAAGAGAGAAAGCAAATAAGCTGTAAGTTTGTCTTTCTTCATGGTCCAGAACATATAAACAAAAAGAGGAAGCAGATAAGCTATAGGTCTGCTTTTCTTTATGGCCCAGGACATGTGGCTTCCTGCGCAGATAACATACATAACTCACAAACTTCCTGCTCACTATCAAACGCCTCAATCTATCAAACACCCCAGCTGACAGAAGAATGCAAGTTAGCTCCCTACTGCCTTGGTTTTCTCAATCAGCCCAAAAACCATCCTATAAAATCTCCAGCAAGCCTTTGTTTCTTTGCAGTCGGCTCCTCTCTTGCAGGCTGCCCGTTGCCTTCTCGAAATGTATTTTCCTACTTTCTCTAATAAATCTGCCTTTGTTTACCTACAACTGTCTTGGTAAATTATTTTACCCCTGCACCACCAGCCCAGTTAGTCGACACTCCCCCGCGACGATAACCCCTCACCTTCCTAGCGGAGTCCTGCACCATGCTAACCTGGGCCCCTTGGACATGCCTGTTTTGCACTCATGAGAAGATAGTTTTGGTCAGTGTGGGAGCAGCTTGTAAAGGGCTCTTGTGACACTCCCAGCCTGGTATAAGGCACAGCAAGTGGAATTTCCTTCCATCAGCAGCTGTTTTGCAACAGCCCTCGAGGCCCATCTTGGAGAAATCTTCGTTTTAGCTGACAGCGCTAGGAATTCTACCTGATGGAAAAGGAGTTTGATTTATAAACATATTCGCAATGCATTTTCATATCACTTTGCTGGGTAGAGAAGGCAGAGAAGATATGTCATGCTTACACATAGGATTGTCTCTGTTTTGATTACCTCCTTTAGGGTTGGATGAGTGAATGCAGGAATCAATGAATGGGTGGATAACGGAATCCATGTATCCATCAGCCAGTAGTTTCCTGCAGCAGAACCACCCTGAGCACTTGTTAAAACACAGCTTATTGGCTGGACAGAGGTTCACACCTGTAATCCCAGCACTTTGAGAGGCCGAGGCAGGAGGATCTCTTGAGCCTAGGAGTTTGAGACCAGCCTAGGCAACATAGTGAGATCCCGTCTCTATAAAAATCATTTTAAAAAATAACTGGGCTTGGTGGCACTCGCCTGTATTCCCAGCTACTCGAGAGACTGAGGTGGGAGTATCACTTGAGCCTGGAATTCAAGGCTGCAGTGAGCTGAGATCGCTCCACCGCACTCCAGCCTGGGCAACAGAGCAAGACCCTATCTCAGAAAAACACAACAAACAAAACACAACTTGTTGGGCTCCACCCCATTTCTGATTCAGTCTTTGGGGGAAAGGGGACGAGGCGGGGGGGCAAAAAGAATCTGCATATCTCACAAGGTGGAGGTTCATGCTGTTACTGATCAGGCACCACACCCAGAGAACCACTGGCACAAGCCATCAGATACTTAGACCATGACAATTGTGGCTGCAAATTTTCTGCCTGATCCTGCCAAATAGCTCACACACGCAGTTGAAAATAAATCCTCTGACTCAGTGTTTGGGGGGTGTTGTGGGTGGGCTGCCCACTCGACCTCCCATCACTTTCCTGGGTAGTAGAGTGTTGGAGCACGAGTGGTGGTGTGTGTGCACGCCTGTGCACACCAGCTGTACTGCTGTCCCTTTGCACACCTCTAGTGCTGACCGCTGACCTTCTCCAGGTTCTCTCTCCTTTGCTCCCCAAAGCCCCTCTGAGTTTTCTTATCCAGCGAAGAAAAGTAAGTGAACATCTAAGATCACAAGGAACCCTCTATTGTCTCCTGGGATTTGGTGCCATCTAGTGGCTAACTTGAGAATCTTTGCTCAGACTTAGAGAAACTTCTGGAAAATTAAGTAACCTGGGAAGGCAAAAACACCTACTTGTTTACCCTCTGAGAAAGGCTTCCTGAAGGGCAAGGACTGGCTCAACATGATAGGAGTCAAAATGGATTTCTTGCTCTCCTGAAAGCTGTGATAAAAATTAGAAGTCATCAAAGAATCTCAATCACGTCTCACTGCATCTTCAGCTTGAATGATTTTCTAGAATTGATTTTCATTTCCTGAATGAAAGGGAGTCAGGTAATACCAACTTGGTATTTGCCTCCCATCTCACTTCTCTGGGCCCCAAGCCCTGAACAGCCCAAGTATAGCAACCAAGTTCCCAAGGGGTCAGTGAAACTACAAAGAGATATGTAGTTCACGGTACAGTTGGTACTGATTAGAGGGACATCAGGGCCTTAAAGTCATTGAAGGTTGGAATTGTTAATGACCACTGTGATCCAGACAGAAATCTAAGATATCAGCACACAATGCCACAGGAGCTCAAAATCCTCATGAGAGGTGCGAGGTATTGTAAATACATGGTTTGGACTTTAATAGAAAATTTAAACTACTTGTTATGGGAACAAAGGGGAGGCAATCAGGGATCATAAAGGAAGCTGCTCCTTAAAGTTGCTGTTTGGGGAACTGTGACGGGTCTCAAAACGTGGTGAGACCAGCAGTATCAGCACATTCTCAAGCAACATCCCAAAACTACTGAATTGGAAACTCTAGGGATGGGGCCTAGAAATGAATGTTTAAACAACCCCTGCAGATGATTGTGATGCACATGAAAAGTTGGAGAACCACTGGTTTAAGATAAGCTTTAGATGCCCTAAAATACACCTGAGAGTGTTTAGAGAATCTACTAATGAATTCATGGAGGAGACAATTTATTTCCATAACATAAACCTGCTTCTTTTTTATGTTGTTTTTAATGCATAATAATTGTAAGCCTACTTCTTTTTTAACATACAAACGTGCCCTCTAGTTTGTGGTGAAATAAAAAGGATTATTTATTTGCTTTCACTTCTTTGGATTTTAGAGAATACTATCTTGGTAAGTACAGTCTCCAAAAGTAGCAAATAATCCTGTAGACGTGGTAAGTTTTTTTTAAAAAAAGAATGTTCAACTTTAATATTAATCAAAAAAATACAAATTAAAATAGCAATGAGATATCATTTCTCAACTAACAAACTGGCAAAGATCAAAAAGAATAATGTGCATCAATAAGGAGGGTATAAGGGGGAAAATAAAACACTCACTCCAGGTAGAAAGATAAAGTACCAGAATCTTTCTGGTAACACAAATCAGAAGCCTTAAAAATGAGTATATCTTTGACTCAGCAATCCCATTTCTAGGGATATATCTTAGAAATAATTAATGATATATGCAACAATGAACATATAAAGATGCTAAATATCGTTTATAATTTTAAAATTAAAAATTTTAATTTTGAGGGAATTATAAAGTCAGTGTGCCCATATGACAGAACATAATAAAAATCAATCAGTACAAGATTTTTTTCCAGTTTTTAAAAGGAAGATTTATTTAACAAGTTTCACTTAGTACAATACATCTAAATGGAAATCACAATACAAGGAAAGATTTAAACCAAAGCCTCAGATTTTCATACAAACGACACGACCAAACTTCTAAAGTATTGGTATTACATCTTAAAATTGTCCCGTATCCTTAAAAAAAAAAAAAAGTGTACACTCACGTGCCTTACAGGATATTAAACCAAAAATCTAGAATTAACAAACATGCCAAATGTTTTCACTTTGAATCGTAGACACAGCTCCTATATTTGAGTTTTACAGAAAAGCATGTTTCTCAACATGCATCCGAAGTTTTCAATGTATTTGTTGTATAAGAGCAACATTTAACATAAGTGAAACTGCATTAACCTAAATACGCTTACTGCTTAGGTACACTCCTACAACATAACTAACTTGAGGAAAGCTAAAAATTGTTTTAACAGTTATGGTCAATACTGAACTTTGTTATTATGTCCTAGATGAATGTTTCAGTGTTCAAAATTACTGAGCTTGAAGTTTTAAAATAATCTCAACTTCCACTTTACAGTAAGCATGAATCACAAGCCTGTAATGCAAAACTGTTAAACTTAACTCGTTTTCTTAAAAAAGGAGAAAGAAAGAAAGATAAAGAGAAGCTGACCAAGAGTGATCAGAATCAATTATATTTCCCATTTACCAATCATACTGGATATACTAGACATCCCTCCCATTCTATTCAACTCCCACAAATGTACAGCTTTTATATCTGGAGTAGCTGTTTAATGCTCCTTCTCTACCTAAGCAAGGTTTGACTGATAGTCACTGGAGTTTTCCTGCAGAACTTGGTCATATCCACTCATACTGCTCTGACCACCATAACCACCTCCATAACCACCACTCAGCTGCTGGCTAGCAGGACCTCCATAACTAGACTGGTTGGATAAGCCCATCCCTCCCATCATTTGGCTACCATAAGCGCCACCACTTGCCCCTGCTGTAGAATTCAAAAAAAGTTCTACATAGCTGTGATCGTAAGCACCCCCACTTGTTCCTGCAGTAGAATTTAAGAAGAGCTCCACATATCTGTGTTGCATATTAGCTTTGTCTTTTGCCATAGCTGCCACAGCATCTTCATGAGTAGCAAATTCAACATCTGCCTCACCGGTAACTCTGCCATCGGGTCCAATTTCAATATGTACTCTCATGGGATTAAGAGGTGAGAAGAAATTATAAATATCATTCTCAGTGGCTCTGTAAGGTAACCCCCTCATGTGTACACAGTGCCCTGTGGTGCTCTGGAAACTGGACCCACCATCTCCATATCTATGATCAGACATTCCTGAAAAACAGTAATTGAGGTCTCTTCCAAATCTATCAGACCCAAAGCCATATCCATCATTATAGCCACCATAGTCATCATAGCCTCCATACCCTCCACCATAGGCACCACGCCTCATCCTTTCAAACCCAGCTCCTCTGCCAATGCTATTATACCCTCTGCCAGCCCCTGGCCTATCATAGGGACCTGGCCGCTGCATAGCCATGAGCTTTCGAGGGGGATCATAGTGGGTTCGAACTTCAGCTCGGCTACTCTTGAAGATCTCAATGTACCTGTGCCCTATTCTTTCCTTGTGTTTCTTTAAGGCCTTCTCAGCTATCTCCTGTGAAGCAAACTGCACAAAGGCTTCCCCTGTGCTTCGCCCCTGAAAGTCCACTGGCAGTGTCATCCCATTTGGCACAATTTCCAACCCTGAAAAGAACTGAACAATCTCTTCCTTGCTACAGCCAAATGGGAGTCCTCTAAGCCGGACGAAGCCATCGTTGGCAGTATCAGGGCTATTCGGACCTGTATGCTTCAACACCCAATCCATTTCAACACTGTTAGACTTGAATACTTCAACGTATCTGTGTCCCATGGTTTCTCTGTCCTTCTTCAAAGCCAATTTCACTTCCTCTTCAGATTCAAGTTCAACAAATGCTTCACCACTTGGTCTGCCTTCTCTGGTGTAGATGAAACGAATACCTGATGTGCCATTTTGGATCTTGCAATCAGAGAAGAAGCGCATCACTTCATCGGCTGAGCAGGACCAGGGTAGGCCCCTGACCTTCACCACGAACCCCTCCCTGCCTTCCGTGCTCAGCATCATGGTGACTGTTGGGCTCTTGGTGGCAAGTTTGGCTCAATGCAATTTTGGTGTAGCTGAAAAAAAAAAATTAGAAGACTACTGTCATGGAAAAATGCTCGTGATATAGTACGAGAAAAAAGCAAACTATTAATAGAAAATTCAATTATGCTGCCAGCTTTTCTGTAAGACATCTGTATAAACAAAAAGAGTTCACCAAATTTTTAACTCATTCATTTTTTAGCAGTTATTTATTCAATGCCTATTATGTGTTAGATACCATTAAAAATTAACAGCAATCGGCCGGGTGTGGTGGCTCACGCCTGTAATCCCAGCACTTTGGGAAGCTGAGGTGGGTGTATCACCTGAGGTCAGTAGTTCGAGACCAGCCTGGTCAACATGGTGAAACCCCATCTCTACAAAAAATACAAAAAATTGGCTAGGTGTGGTGGCAGGTGCGTGTAATCCCAGCTACTCGGGAGGCTGAGGCAGGAAAATCGCTTTTATGTACCCAGGAGGCGGAGGTGAGCCGAGATCACGCCACTGCACTCCAGCCTGGGCAACCAAAGTGAAACTCCGTCTCAAAAAAAAAAAAAAAAAAAAAAAAAAAATTAACAGCAACAAATCATTGGGAGATGTCAACAAATAAAAGACGGCTATATATATAAACATAAAAAACTTCACTAGATCAAAAGATTAAACAATTAAAAAACAAAACACAGGTTATGTAAGTTCTTTATATAATATCCTCATTATATAAAAATGTATGCAAATCAATAAAATCAGGGAAATATTTGGGCTCCAGAGATAAATGAAAAAAAGACATTATTGGGAATTCACACATTCATTTTAGAAACATTTTTTGGTTGCCATGTCCAATACTCGGCTCTGGCATACAAGAATCAATAAGCCCAGAAGGGGCTTATGGTCCTACAGGAGCACCGAATGTCATTATTAAAGATGTAAATGCAAATATACATTATACTTGCCATGACCCTCTGAGTGGGGCGTAAGCATAGTATCAAAGAAGGACTAGCTGATCAGTTCTATTGGTTGGAGGCCAAATGGTTAAATGAAACAGACTAATCTGCCCAGGGATCCATAAACATTTTTTTTTTTTAATTATGATGAAGCACAAATAGGAGAGGGAAAAGCAAGAGAAAAGACTGGCAAGGCATAGATCAGATCCCAAAGACTTTGATATACAAACACTGAGCGCCTTTTAAGACTTTTAAACCGGGGAGTATGTAGGGTGACTTCACCAAAACTCTTTCAGACAGATCACCCTGGCAACAGCGTGGCACTCAAACAGAAGGGGGTCGAGGTGGAACTAGGGAGATTAGTTAGAACTTGTCTCTTAAATATATGTTAAAGGAATCGCCTAAGGCAACAGGAGTAAAATGGAGAAAAGACGTATCTACACATACCAAACAAAGTGGAATCTGCGGGACTTGATAACAGATTAAGTATGAGAGAATACAGGTATAGGAGGATACAGGAGAGGAATGTGGGAAATGTTCAAATTTAATCAATCTTCCAGCAAGTTAAAATCAGAACTAATCATTATTTTTTACCCATCAAGATAATGGAAATTAAACAGCAACAGTAAATCAGTGCTATGCAGTTCACAAACTAATACACTACTAAAGGAGTGATAATTGATATAAACTATTTCCTTTTTGATAAACCCCACTATATCCTGAAAGCAATTTGATAATATGTATCACGCCTTTTGACAGCAAATACATTTCAGTTATGTGCCCTAAGGAGATGATCTGAAATTCAGACAAAGATTTATGGAGCTATATATTCTTTGAAAAGTACTTTATTAAGAAAACTGGAATATTATGCATTTAATTTTAAAAGTTACAAAAATAATAACATGAGAAATTACTTATGCTATAATTGTAAGTGACCCAAGAGCACAACTGCTTTACAGTATCAACTATGTACAAAATACATGTTTCCATACCCTTTGACACTGCTAGAATCCTTCCAGGAATCTAGTCAACAGAAATACTTACAAAATGTTCCTCGCAGCACTGTTAGTAATGGCAGAAAACTGGAAACCTAAATAGCCATCATTAGAGGAATGGCTGAATGAATTACACTTTATCCTTAAAATGGAATGCAGTGCAGCCATTTAAAAAAAATCTGCCTTGACCCAGAAAGATCTCCAAAATACATTAAATGAAAGAATATACATGGTATGATCCTACTTATAGTAAAAGATTGGCATGCATGTATATACGTATGTAAATAAATAAAAGAAGATCTGGAAGCAAACTTGTTTTTGAGAGAACTGAAGGGTAGTGGGGGTGAAGTGGGCTTTTCGCTTTTTACCCTATATACTTCTATACAGTCTTAATTCTTTAAATTTGCTGTACTGGGATTTTTTTTTAAGTTAGAAAGAACATATTAGTGGTTACTCTGAGTGGTAGGTTTATGGATTTTCCATGTTATTTTTCCAATTTTTTTATGCAGCCTTAAATTTCTACAGAAATAATTACTTTTACTTCAGCAAAAAAGTAACATAAAACAAATTAAAATGTTTGCATTTCTGGGATTTGGTATAGGAGATTTTATAAAATTTTCTAATTTTGTATGTGAATGGTTTATCTGAAATGGTCTGGGAGAACTGGGCCTCTTGGAAACAAAGTACAAAGTGTAGTAACAGCCATAAAACTACACTGAGGAAACGATTTAACAAACATTTACTGATTGCCTATTATGTGCCTAGCACACTGCATCTGCAGTGATAACAGTTTTCCTATTAACCATCCTAAGGTCTCAGTGACAGATTTACAGGCTGTTTTTTTATTTCATTTTGTAAGATTTTTTTTTTTTTTTTGCTTGCCTTATCCCTGGGATAACCCGTCCCATTTAATTCCCTGCACCACTCTATTCCTTAAGAGCCCTTCTGTAGGGGCAGAGAGGTTCTACTTCATTACTGCGTCTCCTGGAAAGGCCATCAGGACTGTTGGCTAAAGTGGGAACCAGGACTCTTTGTGAGTTAAGAATTTGTGTATTTATATGCGTGTTATACACATTTTTTAAAAAACTGTAACGACATGAGGTTGAGTAGTCGTCTCCGGGTGGTGAATTACGTGTATTTTTAAATTTTATACTATATTGTTATTTTTCAAATGTTCGAAATTGAGTATGTAGATTGTTGTTATCAGCAGAAAAATAAACATTATTCAAATACTCAATTCAGTAAAGTAATTTATTGGGCGCCTTTGTCAAGCACGCATTTGCCTAGATGTGACTCTACAGATAAAATTCACTTGGGGCCTCCCCCTACAGACAATCAGGCAGTGGAGACTGAGTGCCTGAATGGATAGACCAGCACTCAGACCACTATTTTCAGTATCTGTTTTTCTTAACTCAGGGCCGTGGTTTTCAAACGTTTTTCGCCTTACGGTCACCCTTAGGGGTCCCCCGAGACCGGCCCAGACAGACAGATATACAAAAACACATACACAGTCATGAGCGTCCACCATTTCCCCACCAGGCGCAGCACAGGCGGCTTCCCGGCACTGAGATGGGGGGGAGGAGGGAGAGAGCGCGAGGGGGGAGGGGAAAGCAGAGAACGAAAGAGGCGGAGGCGGCCCCCGAACCCCGCTTTGGTCTTCATCATCACCACCCCTGGGTCCCCAGTTCCCACCCACACACCAACCTCTAACGATACCGGGTAATTTTCCTCCTTCTTCCCTCAAACGGCTATAGCGAGACGGTAGACGACGACCAGAACTACTTCTGCTCACGTAAGCGAGTAATCACGTGAGCGCCTACGTCATGTGAGATCTCGGTCACGTGAGCAACTCTCGGCTTAAACTCGGGATCACTAAGGTGCCGCACTTCCTTCTGGTATGGAAATAGGGCGGGTCAATATCAAGAAAGGAAGAGGGTGATTGGTTAGTGGAACGTCTTACGTGACTGATTATTGGTCTACCTCTGGGGATAACCGTCCCAGTTGCCAGAGAAACAATAACGTCATTATTTAATAAGTCATCGGTGATTGGTCCGCCCCTGAGGTTAATCTTAAAAGCCCAGGTTACCCGCGGAAATCTACGCTGTCCGATCACCGTGACAATGCAGCTGAGCAACCCAGAACTATATCTGGGCTGCGCGCTTGCGCTTCGCTTCCTGGCCCTCGTTTCCTGGGACATCCCTGGGGCTAGAGCACTGGACAATGGATTGGCAAGGACGCCTACCATGGGCTGGCTGCACTGGGAGCGCTTCATGTGCAACCTTGACTGCCAGGAAGAGCCAGATTCCTGCATCAGGTATCAGATATTGGGTACTCCCTTCCCTTTGCTTTTCCATGGGTTTGGGTGTGTTTGGGGAACTGGAGAGTCTCAACGGGAACAGTTGAGCCCGAGGGAGAGCTCCCCCAACCCGACTCTGCTGCTGCTTTTTTATCCCCAGCAAACTGTCCCGAATGAGAACTAGCCCTAAACTTCCTCTGTGTGACCTTTCCTGGGATGGGAGTCCGGCCAGCGGCCCCTGTTTCTTTCTCTCTCTCTCTTGCTCTCCTTCTCTTTCTCTTCTCTCCTCTCTCTTTCTCTCTCTCCCTGCCCGGTTGTCTTTTTTCACTGCCCCTTGCAGAGCAGGGCCACCGCATAGGCAGTGTGCCCAAAGTAGCCCTGCCCGGTTCTATTCAGACCCTTCTTGTGAACTTCTGCTCTTCCTCTGCCAGGTGCCAACCGTGAGAACATCTAGGGTGGGTAGGAGGGATGGGGAACTAAGATTCATGCCATTTTTTCTCTTTTTGGGGTCGTGGATTTCTCGGCAGTATCTCGAGGGAGTTAGAGAGACCATAAGGTCGCTGAGATCTCTCCCACCTCGCCCATGAGCGTGGCATCAGGCTGGAAGGTTGACATGGAGGAACTTTATACATTTACACCTTTGGGTGAAGGTTGAGGCTGGATTAGATAGGTATTGAACATATCTGACCCTCAGAATCCTTATCTGTAAATTAGGATTACAACCTTTTAATTTCAGGGAGCTGACAAAAAAAATCTGAAAAATAGTTCTTATCTCACACAGGTGAGCTTTCAAGGAGATAACCTATTTAAAGTACATAGCACAGCGCTTGACCATTCAATTGCGCTTACAGAGCAAATGTTCCCTAACCTGGAATCAATGGGAAAATGAATGTAAATCTACAAATCTGAATGAATATGTGTATTTTTCTGGAGAGAGGCTATTTACCTTTCTTCAGATTCTCAAAGGGCTCTGTGATTTAAAAAAGGTTAGGAATCACTGATAGATGTTGGTAAAAGGTGGCAGTCACAGTACATTTCTGTGTCCATAAGTTATTCCTGTGAATATCTTTACAGATAAAGTCAGGATGTTGGTCAGACATCACAGAAGAAATTGGCCTTCTAAGTTTCATGTGACCCTGTGGTACAGTATGTGTGGCAATTTTGCCCATCACGGATTTTTTTTTTAGTGGTATTTGCATCTGATGATAAAACTAATGCATCATCATTGCAAAAAATGCAGATAAAGAAGAGCAAAATGAAAATAAAGATTTCCCCCTACCGTTCCACCACCCAGAAATAATCATGGTTAAAATGTTAATATACAACCTTACAATTGTTTTCTATATAAATGAAAACATAGATTTCTTTTTTTTTTTTTTTTTTTTTTTTTTTTTTTTTT
>NW_026652282.1:84208371-84232821 GCF_009828535.3 Hylobates moloch | reverse complement strand
TCTCGTTCTGTCTCCCAGGCTGGAGTGCAGTGGCGCCATCTCGGCTCACTGCAAGCTCCGCCTCCCGGGTTCACGCCATTCTCCTGCCTCAGCCTCCCGAGTACCTGGGACCACAGGCACCCACCACCACGCCCGGCTAATTTTTTGTGTTTTTAGTAGAGACAGGGTTTCACCGTGTTAACCAAGATGGTCTTGATCTCCTGACCTCGTGATCCGCCCGCCTCGGCCTCCCAAAGTGCTGGGATTACAGGCATGAGCCACCACGCCCGGCCTACAAATGTTTTGTAATAGCTCTTGAGGCCCATCTTGGAGTTCTCCTTTTGCTAAAACCACTGAACTCTCTAGGAGGAAAAAGGAACTTGGTTCTTGACATATGTGTGCATGTATTTCCATATAACCTTTGGGAAGCTATTGCAATGGTACTATAAACTAGAATTTTCGAAGATAGAAGGAAAATATTCTGGAGATCATTGAAGAGAAATGGAGTCCAACACCAGTTAAAGATGATGAAGACAGATTTTTTTTTTTTTTTTTTGATGGAGTCTCTCTCTGTCACCCAGGCTGGAGTGCAATGGCACAATCTCAGCTCACTGCAACCCTCCACCTCTTGGGTTCGAGCGATTCTCCTGCCTCAGCCTCCCAAGTAGCTGGGACTACAGGCGCGTGCCACCAAGCCTGGCTAATTTTTGTATTTTTAGTAGAGACAAGGTTTCACCATATTGGGCAGGCTGGTTTGAACTCCTGACCTTGTGATCTGCCCACCTTGGCCTACCAAAGTGCTGGGATTACAGGCATGAGCCACCACACCCGGCCGATGAAGACAGGTTTTATTCAGTACTACCACAGTAGAGGAAAGAGTCAAGTTCAATTCCAAATACAACAAAGACAGGTGGAGATTTATAGCCAATGAGCAGATTGAGGGGGTCAGTGGATGGAATATTTAAGAAGACATCAAGGGTGGGGAACTTCTTGCTAAAGGCAGACCATGAACTTAAACAAGAAGGATGGGGGAATGAGGGAAATTGATCAGATATCAATGGTGGCAGTATTGACTTAGCAGGATTCCTGCTAAGAGGTCTTGCTAGGACAGACATAGGAAGCCAAGGTGGAGGTCTAGTCGAAAAGAAGGCTCATCAGAGAAGTCTAACTAAAGTTTGGTCAAGGAGAGTCTTTGTCAAGGTAAATCTATCATTTCCCTCAAAAGGTAATTTTCAGGATCCCATCAGGAAGATTTGCATGGCTGCTAGCTTTCTCCTCAGTTCTGGGCTATAGCTCACATGCCTAGTTTGAACTAGCTCAGCAGAAATGGGGGATTTATTCTTTGTCTGCCAACAAACTCATCTGGATGATTTTGGGGGTTTGTGGGAAAAAGCCCCCAATACCTGGTGAAGTAACCTTGTCTCTTCCCCCAGCCTGGAATGGTTCTCTCTTTCTGCTACCTCACGACTGTGCATCTACGATGGTGACTCTTTTCCTCCCTCTCATTTCAGGTTCACAGCAAAGGACTGAAGCTAGGGATTTATGCAGATGTTGGAAATAAAACCTGCGCAGGCTTCCCCGGGAGTTTTGGATACTATGACATTGATGCCCAGACCTTTGCTGACTGGGGAGTAGATCTGCTAAAATTTGATGGTTGTTACTGTGACAGTTTGGAAAATTTGGCAGATGGTATGTTTCATTCCAGAGATTTAGCCACAAAGGAAAGGACTTTGAGGCCATGGTAGCTGAGACAAAGAACCAATCTTCAGAATTTTAAATACCCTGTCACAATACTGAAAATAATTATTCTCCATGTGCCAGAGCTCCCATCTCTTCTCTTTCAGTTCATTAATTAATTAATTCATGTAAAATCCATGCATACCTAACCATAGCTAATACTGTGCACTTATAATTCAAGAGGGCTCTAAGATTTAATTAGTAATTGTAACTCTCTATAACATCATTTAGGAGAGTCCAGGTTGTCAGTCGGTCACAGAGAAAGAAGCATCTTCATTCCTGCCTTTCCTCAATATACACACCATCTCTGCACTACTTCCTCAGAACAATCCCAGCAGTCTGGGAGGTACTTTACACAATTTAAGCACAGAGCAACTGCCTGTCCCTGCTGCTAGTTTAAACATGAACCTTCCAGGTAGCCTCTTCTTAAAATATACAGCCCCAGCTGGGCGTGATGGCTCATGCCTGTAATCCTAGCACTTTGGGAGGCTGAGGCGGGTGGATCACTTGAGGTCAGGAGTTCGAGACCACCCTGGCCAACATGGTGAAACCCCATCTCTACTAAAAATACAAAAATTAGCCGAGTTTGGTGGCACATACCTGTAATCCCAGCTACTTGGGAAGCTGAGACAGAAGAGTCACTTGAACCTGGGAAACGGAGGTTGCAGTGAGCCAAGATCACACCACTGTACTCCAGCCTAGATGACAGAGTGAACTCCGTCTCAAAAAATTAAAATAAAATAAAATAACTATATATATAGCCCCAGCTGGAAATTCATTTCTTTCCCTTATTTTACCTATTGTTTTCTCATACAGGTTATAAGCACATGTCCTTGGCCCTGAATAGGACTGGCAGAAGCATTGTGTACTCCTGTGAGTGGCCTCTTTATATGTGGCCCTTTCAAAAGGTGAGATAGCGAGCCCAGAATCCAATAGAACCGTACTGATAGATAGAACTTGACAACAAAGGAAACCAAGGTCTCCTTCAAAGTCCAGCATTACTTAATATCATCCTACCATCTCTCCCAGGTTCCAACCACTTCTCACCATCCTCACTGCTGTAATTATAGTCTAAGCTATCATCACCTGGAAAGTCATCCGTGTGTCTTCCCCTTTATTTCACCATTCACGTCCTGTCTATCAACAGTCCTTCCACCAGTATCTCTAAAATATCTCCTGAATCAGCCCACTTCCTTCCATCTTCACTACATGCACCCTGGCCTTCCAAGCTACTATTGGCTCTCACCCAGACTGCTGTGACCGCCTGATCTCTCTGCTTCCACTGTCTCAACCGCCATCTATTTTCCAAGCAGCACTAGAGTTATCTTATTAAAATGTAAATGTCAGGTTTTTTTTTTGTTGTTTGTTTGTTTTTTTATTTTTATTTTTATTTTTTTTTTTTGAGACGGAGTCTCGCTCTGTCGCCCAGGCTGGAGTGCAGTAGCGCAATCTCGGCTCACTGCAAGCTCCGCCTCCCGGGTTCACGCCATTCTCCTGCCTCAGCCTCTCCGAGTAGCTGGGACTACAGGCGCCCGCCACCACGCCCGGCTAATTTTTTGTATTTTTAGTAGAGACGGGGTTTCACCGTGGTCTCGATCTCCTGACCTCGTGATCCGCCCGCCTCGGCCTCCCAAAGTGCTGGGATTACAAGCGTGAGCCACCGCGCCCGGCCTGGTTTTTTTTTTTTTAAAGAAAAAACCCGAGACTTAACAGAGTTATAAAAAATATAAATGGCATCATCAGTTCTCTGCTTAAAACCCTTAACTTGCTTCCAATTGCACTTGGAATGAAACCAAACTGCACTGATCCAACCCTTGCCTGCCTCCCCAAAGTCCAAGGGGTCATGGCTGTTTCCCTGGCTACACTGGTTTTCTTTCTGTCCCTTAACACTGCAAGCCTATTGCTGCCCCAGGGCATTTGCACTTGCTTTTTTTCTGCCTGGAACAGTTCTTCCCCAAAGATTTTTAAAGGGCCGGGCTCCTTAACATTGAAGTCTCAGACCAAACGCCACATATGCAGACAGTTCTTCTCTAACTACTTTAAAATAGCCCTCTGTCCATTCATTCTTCATCACATTAACCTGTTTAATTTCCTTCTCAGAGCTCCGCACTATTTCGAAGTATTTGTTGACTTGTTACCATGTCTCCCCACTAGAGTGTAAGTTTCATGAGGCAGGGACTTTGTCTAACTTTGACTGTATCCGTAGCATATGGTTAAGTGTTGAATAATTATTTATGGAATGAATCCCTATTATTCCCTCATTATCTCTACAAAATAGTCTTTTTTCTCAACATCTTAAACCTGATATCCCACCTGCCTATCTACAAACTTTTTTTTGTGACAGAGTCTCACTCTGTCACCCAGGCTAGAGTGCAGTGGCGCCATCTCAGCTCACTGCAACCTCCGCCTCCCGGGTTCAAGCGATTCTCCTGCCTCAGCCTCCCAGTAGCTGGGATTATAGGCGTGCACTACCGCATCTGGCTAATTTTTGTATTTTTAGTAGAGACAGGGTTTCACCATGTTGGCCAGGCTTGTCTCGAACTCCTGACCTCAGATGATCCGCCTACCTCGGCCTCCCAAAGTGCTGGGATTACAGGCATGAGCCACCGCACCCGGCCTCTACAAACTTTTTATTCCATTAACAAACTATATGCCTAGGATTTAAGTTTTCTTAATGCTTGATGGAGTCCTATGTAATTTTGCAGCTTTTAATTTTACTGAGATCATTTTAGTTCTGATTATAGAAGTAAATTAACTTTAAGGGATTTCAAGTTATATGGCCTACTTCTAAAGCAAACTTCTTACAGTGAAAATTCATTATAAGGGTTTAGACCTCCTTATGGAGACCTTCAATCTGTAAACTCAAGAGAAGGCTACAAGTGCCTCCTTTAAACTTAACTGTTTTCATCTCACAAGGATGTTAGTAGAAAGTAAACAGAAGAGTCATATCTGTTTTCACAGCCCAATTATACAGAAATCAGACAGTACTGCAATCACTGGCGAAATTTTGCTGACATTGATGATTCCTGGAAAAGTATAAAGAGTATCTTGGACTGGACATCTTTTAACCAGGAGAGAATTGTTGATGTTGCTGGACCAGGGGGTTGGAATGACCCAGATATGGTAAAAACTTGAGCCCTCCTTGTTCAAGACCCTGCAGTAGGCTTGTTTCCTATTTTGACATTCAAGGTAAATACAGGTAAAGTTCCTGGGAGGAGGCTTTATGTGAGAGTACTTAGAGCAGGATGCTGTGGAAAGTGGTTTCTCCATATGGGTCATCTAGGTAACTTTAAGAATGTTTCCTCCTCTCGTTTGAATTATTTCATTCTTTGTCTCAGTTAGTGATTGGCAACTTTGGCCTCAGCTGGAATCAGCAAGTAACTCAGATGGCCCTCTGGGCTATCATGGCCGCTCCTTTATTCATGTCTAATGACCTCCGACACATCAGACCTCAAGCCAAAGCTCTCCTTCAGGATAAGGACGTAATTGCCATCAATCAGGACCCCTTGGGCAAGCAGGGGTACCAGCTTAGACAGGTAAATAAGGGTATATATTTTAAGATGGCTTTATATACCCAATACCAACTTTGTCTTGGGCCTAAATCTATTTTTTTCCCTTGCTCTTGATGTTACTATCAGTAATAAAGCTTCTTGCTAGAACCATTACTTTATTTCCAAAATAATGCTACAGGATCATTTTAATTTTTCCTACAAGTGCTTGATAGTTCTGACATTAAGAATGAATGTCAAACTAACAGGGCCACTTATCACTAGTTGCTAAGCAATCACATTTTCTTGGTTTTTCAGGGAGACAACTTTGAAGTGTGGGAACGACCTCTCTCAGACTTAGCCTGGGCTGTAGCTATGATAAACCGGCAGGAGATTGGTGGACCTCGCTCTTATACCATCGCAGTTGCTTCCCTGGGTAAAGGAGTGGCCTGTAATCCTGCCTGCTTCATCACACAGCTCCTCCCTGTGAAAAGGAAGCTAGGGTTCTATGAATGGACTTCAAGGTTAAGAAGTCACATAAATCCCACTGGCACTGTTTTGCTTCGGCTAGAAAACACAATGCAGATGTCATTAAAAGACTTACTTTAAAATGTTTATTTTGTTGCCAACTACTACTTCCTGTCCACCTTTTTCTCCATTCACTTTAAAAGCTCAAGGCCCGGTGGCTCATGCCTGTAATCCCAGCACTTTGGGAGGCTGAGGCAGGCAGATCACCTGAGGTCGGGACTTTGAGACCAGCCTGGACAACATGGTGAAACCCCATTTCTAATAAAAATACGAAAATTAGCCAGGTGTGGTTGCGCACGCCTGTGGTCCCAGCTACTCTGGGGGGCTGAGGCATGAGAATCACTTGAACCCAGGAGGTGGAGATTGCATTGAGCCGAGATCATGCCACCTCACTCCAGCCTGGGCAACAGAGCAAGACTCCATCTCAAAAAAAAGAAAAAAAAAAAAAGTCAGGCACAGTGGCTCATGCCTGGAATCCCAGCACTTTCGGAAGCTGAGGCAGGCAGATCACTTGAGGTCAGGATTTCGAGACCAGCCTGGCTAACATAGTGAAGCCCCGTCTCTACTAAAAATACAAAAATTAGCCAGGTATGGTGGTGAGCTTCTGTAGTCCCAGCTACTCAGGAGGCTGAGGCAGGAGAATCACTTGAACCCGGGAAGTGCGGGGGTGCAGTAAGCCAAGATCACGCCACTGCATTCCAGCCTGGGCAACAGAGCAAGACTCCATCTCAAAAAAAAAAAAAGTTCTATTTCCTTGAATAAAATTTTCCAAAGTTTAAACTTTAGGAATAAAACTATTAAACCCATATTTACTCATCCAGATACCCACCCCCCTTGTTGAGATTCTCTCCCAATTATCAAAATGTGTAGCATATTTAACTACCAAGAGCTAAACATCATTAAGACTGAAACGTAATAAGAAGGATGTATAGGCCGGGCACGGTGTCTCACGCCTGTAATCCCAACACTTTGGGAGGCCAAGTCGGGCGGATCACGAGGTCAGGAGATCGAGACCATCCTGGCCAACATGGTGAAACCCCCTACTAAAAATACAAAAATTAGCCAGGCGTGGTGGCAGGCACCTGTAACCCCAGCTACTCCAGAGGCTGAGGCAGGACAATCACTTGAACCTGGGAGGCAGAGGTTGCAGTGAGCTGAGGTTGCACCAATTGCACTCCAGCCTAGGTAACAAGAGCAACACTCCGTCTCAAAAACAGAAAAAAAAAAATGTATAATTTGGAACTATTAGGAGGCATTTTAAAGAATGGGTATTTTGTCTCAAGATTCTTCCACTGGGGAGTTTGGCCAGACCTGGTGGCTCACACCTGTAATCTCAACATCTTGGGATGCTGAGATGGGAGTTTCACTGAAGGCCAGGAGTTCCAGACCAGCTGAGTAACAAAGAGAAACCCCCAACACAAAAACTAAAATTAGCCAGGTGTGCTAACAGGCACCTATAGTCCCAGCTACTCAGGAGGCTGAGGCAGGTGAACCACTTGAGTCTGCAAGCTCAAAGCTGTAGCAAGCTATGATCCATACCACTGGCACTTACGAGAGGGAGACCCTGTCTCAAAAAAAAAAAAAAAAAATCCACTGGGGGGTTTCATACACCAGAAAACCTATTCTTTGTAGTTATTTTGGTATGATAAATATATCTACTTTAAAACGTGAGGGGGCATGCCAAAATGTTTTTAAGAGTATAAGACCAAGTCCATAGACAATGTTATATATGTTACAGTGTACTGTGTCTGGAGAACAATGCCAAAATTCTTTATTAACTGTTATAACAAAGATCTGACACTTAACTCTTAGCAAAAACATCTCATATTCACTATGAATGTGTTACTGACTTCTCCCTATTAGCCTGAAATGTGTCTACTCACATGATAACCAATAACCATTGTGTAACGGCAAACTGCATCTCATAAGGCCCCTAGTGACTGAAGTGCCAAATTAGAAAATTGTAACATATGATGTGAACTCAACCAGTCAGCTTCAATCCAAAACAAGTAGCACCAGTAAGAGGCATAAATTTCCCCACAGGTGGAATTGTATTGATGGCTCTAGCTTATTCCCTCCCAAAAGATGAACGGCAAACAAATGAAGTGAACATAAACTCAAGATTTTATTGTCTTCATAATAAAAGATGACACTTAGAACTGGATCACTTGGCCCTGTAACAGAACAGAAAAAAGTTGTTTTGTATTTTGCCATGAACTACTGCCCCATTAAGAACATTATCTGTTCCTAAAATGCTCACCATGCTGTTAAGCTGCCTCATTCTTCCTTTCCTCCTTGTAGCAAGACTTCACATACCTTTAGCTATAGATCTAGTATTTTTAGATGATTACCCCTGAGCTCTATGCCACAATGAATAAATGTTCACCTTTTCAAATAAAGCTATGAAAAAGATTGCACCTTCAACCCATAATTATATACCTTTCTCTTCTTATCTCCTCCCAGTTCAAAATGCTTGCATCTTTTAATAGCCAGCATTCTCTTAGATCTGCAGTTGGGCTCAACGCACTCAAGCCTTAGGACAATCTTCTTTGTAGTTTTAGCCTGAAAAAAATTAAATTAAAGCCTTAATAAATAACTACAGAAGATCACTTTCTTCAGAAATGACTACTTTAAGTACTATTTAAAGCAAAGCATTGCAAAAGAATAGTTGCCCCACTATTCATTTGCAATGCTTTGCTTTAAATAGTACTCAGTATACTCTTAAGCCATAGGGAGAAAATAATCTAAAAATCAGTGGATTTAAGAGAAAATGTGTAGAACTTGCGGACTAAAAAAAATAAAGAGAAGGCTGGGCACAGTGGCTCATGCCTGTAATCCCAGCACTTTGGGAGGCCAAGGCAGGCAGATCATGAGGTCAGGGGTTCGAGACCAGCCTGACCAACATGGTGAGACCCATCTCTACTAAAAATACAAAAAAATCAGCCAGGCGTGGTGGCGCCTGTCTATAATCCCAGCTACTCAAGAGGCTGAGGCAGAAGAATCACTTGAACCTGGGAGGTGGGCGGAGGTTGCAGTGAGCAGAGATCACGCCACTGCACTCCAGCCAGGGTGACGGAGCAAGACTCCATCTCAAAAAAAAAAAAAAAAATACATTTATATATATATATAAAAATGTAATAGCAAAGATGGCATGTCATCCAGTTGTCATCAAGTTTGAATCCAAACCCCATTCAGATCAAACATCCTAGAGCTTCCTATCAAATGGGCAACCCGTCTTGCCACCCTGAACTTGTGGCCATTCAGCAGCTCTGCATAGTTCTTTAATCCCAACAGTTTATGAGGCTGAGGCAGGATCACTTGAGCCCAGAGTTTGAGATCAGCCTGGGCAACACAGTGAGAACCCCATCTCTATAAAAGATCAATAAATTCTAAGACTACCTACAATTATGTCTAGAATTTATGTGCATTCAACTAAATTATTTAACTCAAACTACACTCCCCACTAATCCTCAACTTTTTTGATTTTGAGATTTTGTTTGTATGGTGCAAGTGATCTCAGTCCTTCTCCTGGTTCAAGCAACAAGTCTCCTGTTCAGCTCCCACCACCACGCCCAGCTAGTTTTTTCTTATTTTTACTAGAGACGGGGGTTTCATCACGTTGGACAGGCTGGTCTTGATCTCCTGACCTCAGGTGATGCACCCACCTTGGCCTCCCAAAGTGCTGGGATTACAGGCGCGAGCCACCACGCACTGCTTTGATTGCTCCTTTTTACCGAAACAGAACTATTGTTTACAAGTTTCATATTTACCAAAAAATTGCAAACATGCTACTGAGTTCTCATAAACCTTACAACCAGTTTCTCATCTTACATTAGTATGACTCATTAACAAACCAACACTGATGCCTTATTGACTCAAGCCCATACTTTTTTATTTCCTTATGTTTTCCTAATGTCCTTTTTCTGTTCTAGGACCCCACCCAGGACACCATCTAACATTTAGTCATCATGTCTTTAGACTCCTTTGGCTGTGGCAATTTCTCAGACTTTTTTAATGACGTTGACAATTTCAGCACTACTGGTCAAGTATTTTGTAAAATGCCTCTCTTGGGATTTGTTATTTTTCTCATGATTAGATAGGGTTATGGATTTTTAGGTTTAAGTGTCATTTTCATCACACGTTATCAAGGGTATATATCAACATGACTCATGACTGTTGATGTTAACCTTGATTACCTGGCTGAGGTAGTGCTTGTTAGGTTTCTCCACTGTAAAGTTTTATTGCATTTTTTCTTTGAGGTACAAACAATCCAATTACACTCTATTTTAAAATATGCAACTAAGTTATTGACTTTAGTCACCCTGTCATGCTATCAAATAGTTGGTCTAATTCATTCTTTTTTTTTTTTGTACCCATTAACCATCCCCACCTCCCCCCACTACCCTTCTCAGCTTCTGGTAACCATTCTTCTACTCTCTATATAACAAGTCCACTTGTTTTGATTTTTAGATCCCACAAACAAGAACATGTGATGTTTGTCTTTGTGTACCTATTTCACTTAACATGATGATCTCCAGTTCCACCCATGTTGTAAATGACTGGATCTCATTCTTTTTATGGCTGAATAGCACCATTGCTTATAGGCGCATTTTCCTTTTTCCTTTTTTGAGACGGATGTTGTCTGTCGCCAGGTGTGCAGTGGATGATACTCGGTCACGGCACCTCTGCCTCCAGGTCCAGATTCTCTGCCGGCCCACACCACACGCCTGGCTAATCTTTGTATTTTTACTAGAGGCGGGGGTTTCACTATCTTGGCCAGGCTGGTCTCGAACTCCTGACCTCAGGTGATCCACCTGCCTTGGCCTCCCAAAGTGCTAGGCACGAGCCACCGTGCCTGGCTGCGTATAGGTAGATTTTCTTTATCCATTCATCCCCTGATGGACACTAAGGTTGCTTCTAAATCTTAGCTATTATAAACAGTGCTGCAACAAACATAGGAGTGCAGATACCTCTTTGATATACCGATTTTCTTCTGGGTATATACCCAGCAATGGGATTGTTGGATCATATGGTAGCTCAATTTTTAAATACTCAATTTCTTAATAAGCTTGCCCCTTTAGCCAGAGTTCTGCTGCTGCTGCTAGTTTGCAGTTCTTAATAGGCCAAAACCTAGTTAGAACCTCTGTCTTCTAAACAAGTTATCCGAATGTGAAAAGGTACAAAAAAAGCATTCTTTTTGCCACCCTGAGATCAAACCACTTACTGCATCCAAATGAGCACTAAAGTCATTCCTTAATATGTTCTGGAGCTAAACTGCACGAGAAGCAAAGTGCCAAAAGAAATGCTGTGTTGGAGGGAATGCTCCGTTCCAATCATCGTGCTGA
Organism: Hylobates moloch; assembly: GCF_009828535.3. Lineage (NCBI taxonomy): Eukaryota > Metazoa > Chordata > Mammalia > Primates > Hylobatidae > Hylobates > Hylobates moloch. The sequence goes on along the minus strand of NW_026652282.1, from coordinate 84,221,744 downwards.
TTACTTTAAGAGTTAGCCAAATCACCTAAGGTTTGAGAGTAAACAGAAACTCACTCAGCCTGAGAATACAGAATTCAGGAGGCTAGCAGACAGGCCTAAATGGCTATTCTGTAAGAGTTTTACGACTTCACGAGAACAGGTAGCTGACTGCAGGTTTCTGTGATGAGAAACAACAGAACAATTCTCAGTGCAACCAACAGTCGAGGATTCAGACATGATGACAGATAAGGAACAAGGCAAATGAAAGGATTTACCAGTGTACTCACACTTCAGTTCTTAGGAAAGCAGGGCACATTCCTGGATTTTTTGCCTCTTCAGAAGGGAAAGGATAAAAAATCGTAAACACTGAAATAGTGCGGTATTGTGAACTAGTCAGACCTGAGTTGCATTCCCAGCTCCATCATCTACTAGATATATCAGTGCAGTCAACTGTGAAAACCTCGCTAAACTAACGCTATACCTATATCATGAAGTGTGTGGACTAGAGACAAGTGCACATCCTTACCGCAATTAAGTGGGAAACGTCAAATAGTAATCACCACTCACCTTTTTCCGGAAAATTGGCTTAGTTTGCCCACCATAGCCACTCTGCTTCCTGTCATAACGCCGCTTTCCTGGGAAAACGAATTGGTATTTGTTATAGAATACTGAAGATCAGCAATTAAGTCTTACAGGTTTTATCTTAATTTCGCAGCAGAAATATTAACGCTCAAGCCAGGTGTGGAGGGAAAGAGACCTGGACTTGTACGTTACTCTACAACACAAATGTCACATTAACACCAAATTATGCGGAATCCATCTTACCCTGGGCATACAGAGAATCCTTGCCCTTCTTGTACTGTGTCACTTTATGGGGTTGGTGCTTGCCACACTTCTTACAGAAAGTCCGGCGGGTTTTAGGGACGTTAACCTAGCAAAGAAACAGTTCAGAACCTGCAATGTTATTTGACCACAATGGCACAACGCCCTACCTTACCCATCTAAAGCTGAGGCACTCCACGAGGACTCCTCATTACATGCTACCTCTGACTACAGGGTGGGCCAGCCCCATGTGCTTCAAGCAGAGCTTCCTCCCTCCGTCGAGCCCCAAAGAGGGAAGAGACCTTATTAACTCTACCCCCGGCTAACTCTACCTCTTTGAACCCATCACTTCAATTCCTGGCCCCGTAGCCCGGTCCCTTTAGAGTTGATCCCGGCAAGATTGGGTTGCTCTGGTATATCGAACCCACACAGGAGCCTGGACCCATCCCGGCACAGCACGGGCGACGAAGGAGGGAAAGATTAAGCTGGATGTTACTCGGCCCCCACCAGCAAGTCCTACCATGCTTGCGTGAGCGTTATCGGCACGGAAAGAAAGAAACTGCGCCGCAAACGGAAGTATATAGGAGGTTCCGGATCGCACTTCCTCATGGGAGTCGGTAGGAGCAATCATAGAGTGTAAGGCTCAGCGCAGCGCCCTCGGGCGGCTGAGAGGACTCAGTTCGGAGCCGCAGTCGGGAGCTTACGGAAGGACTCCGCCTAAAGGGTGGTCCACTCACCCCGACTTCCTCTCGCCCCGCAGCTCTGCAACGTTTCGTCACTTTATCTCTTTTGGTGGACGCTGCTACGTAGTGGCGTTCAGTGAAGGGAGCAGTGTTTTTCCCAGATCCTCTGGCTTCCCCGTCCCCGAGGGAAGCCAGGACTAGGGTCGAATGAAGGGGTCCTCCACCTCCGCGTTCCATTCCTGTTCCACCTCAAGGTCACTGGGAACACCTTTCGCAGCAGACTGCTGATTCAATGAAGACCTGGAGGGAGCCAATTGCTCCAGTTCATCTATCACATGGCCAGTTAGTCCATTCAACAAATGGTTATCGGATGCCCATTATGTGTCAGGCACTGTTCCGGAGGAGGGGTACAGTAATCTAATAGGCTTATAAATGTACAATTATGAACTAAGTACTTTGAAGAAAAGGAACAATGATTGGCATTAAAGCAGCACCCTTCTGCTGAGGGAGTAAGTCAGCTGCTCTAGGTTCTGAAAAGTGACAATGAAATTGTTCGGCTCCCGTAATAGCAATCATCAAGCCTAGAAATAGAAAGTACCTAGCGGCTCTTCCCTTCCTTGCAAACCTGGCAGAAGGCATATACTAGGTTTCAAGACAGTCCAGCATAGAAAGACTTCAGGGTGCTAAACATTTTAAATAGATTGTGTCATACAATTCTCACAGTAATTCTAGGAGACAAGTGGTACTATTAGTCCCATTTTACAGATTAAGAAATTGAGGCCGTAGGATGTTAAACCATTTTCCCAGTGTCAACGGTATTTAGTGAATCCAGGATACAAACCCAGGTAGACTGACTCTAGAGCCTGTGTTCCTTTAACATTATAAAATATTGCTGTTGTAGCCTGGTAATTATAATAGCTAAAAAAATTATGGCGCACTTACTATATGCCAGGCATTCTCCTAACCACCTTACATACTACCCCTTTTAATCCTGACAGCAACCCCAGGAGGTATGTACCAGTATTAGTATTTAACAGGTGAGGAAACTGAGGCACAAGAGATGTTAAGTTTACTTACCTGAAGTCACACAGGTTATTTTTTTGTGGAGCTGGAATTTGATCCTAGGTAGTCTAACACTATAGCCTTGCACTTAACCACTACATCATACAAAGGAAGCAGGGGCATCTGCAGTGTAGAGGATGGTGAGGAGACAGAATTGGGCTGAGACACAGGAGGAGGTGGCAGTGGAATAGGGGCTGAAGAACCATGAGAGTCTGGGGTATCTTGCTTGCACAGCCCTCCAGGAACACGCGTGGGACCTGAGCTGACACTCTGATCACCCCCTTTTTTGTTGGGTGGTCTCTGGTAATAAATATATTACCACTACCTGCTACATTTCCTGAAAATTTCTTTGCCAAACTTCCAGCATTTTCTTTTTCTTTCCAGACTCTTAAGCAATCTCACTGGCCTTTAGGGGTTTATGTTAGTAACATGGAAATAGGAAGACCGCGAACGTGGCCCCTCTTCATTTAATCAACCTTAATTCTTTCTATCATACCTCGTGTTGCGTGGCTTTGTGGGGGTTTTGCTTGTTTTTGTTTACTTAAAAATATTTAATTGACAAAAATTAATTATATTCAAGGTGTACAACATGATGATTTGATATGTGTATACACTGTGTAATGATTACCACAGTCAAATTGATTAACACATCTATCATCCATCACCATCCATAGTTACCATGGGGGTGGTGAGGACACTTAAAATCTGCTCTCTTATCAAATTTCAATAATACAGTATTATTAACTATGGTCACTATATTGCACATTAGATCCCCAGAGCTTATACATCCTATAAGTGAAAGTTTGTACACCAATGCTGACACTGAGGTGGGAGGATCGCTTGAGCTGTTCTCTGTTTTGGACATGCTCCTGCTCATTAATTTCCCCTAAGACGAGGCACTCAGAACTGAATGCAGGACTCTAGGTATGGTCTGGCTTTGCAGGGTAAGTGGCATGTTACCTTCCTCTGTCTAGATATTTTACTTCTGTAAGGAAGCCTCAATGTCACCTTGGCTTTTCTGGAAGCCATGTTAACTGATGACATGCCTTTTGATTACTATCAGCAAAAACCCCTGAACCATTTTCACAAATGCTACTGCTACTCCACTTTCTCCTGGAGTCATTTGAAGTTCAAATTTGGGGCCCAATTATGAGACATCACCTTTAGCCCCGGTAAAATACACTTTGTAGAATTTGGCTTCTCACACCAGGTGATCAAGATCTTTTTGGGAACTAATTGCCCTCTTCTATCATCCAGTCTAGCACACAGAGCCTTGCACCATTCATAGACTAACCGGGCTACTTTTTATATTTTCCTCAAAGATCATCAATAAAAATGCTGAACAGGATAGCGCCAAGAATAGAACCTTATGTTGCATTGGGAATCTGTTCAGGTGACACTCAGCTGTTCATTTGCACTATCTGAGTACAGTCTTTCTGTCAGTATGGATGAGTGTGCTAGGGGAGTGGTCGTGGGCAGAGGGTGAAGAAGAGCCTACGTCTACTTGCTCTTTTCCCTTGTGCTCCTCTCTCTCTCTTGTTTAGCTCTCCCATTAGATGCCTATCACCTCCCAGTCCCCACCCCAAGATGGACCTTGAGAAAGGACAGGGCATGTGACAACAAGTGGCATAAGACTGAAGAAAAGAGGCTGGGCATGGTGGCTCACGCCTGTAATCCCAGCACTTTGGAGGGCCGAGGCGGGCGGATCACGAGGTCAGGAGATCGAGACCATCCTGGCTAACATGGTGAAACCCCGTCTCTACTAAAAATACAAAAATTAGCCGGGCATGGTGGCAGGCGCCTGTAGTCCCAGCTACTCAGGAGACTGAGGCAGGAGAATGGCGTGGACCCGGGAGGTGGAGGGTTGCAGTGAGCCGAGATCATGCCACTGCACAGGGCGAGACTCCGTCTCAAAAAAAAAAAAAAAAAAAAAAAAACTGAAGAAAAGAGGAGGGAAGATGAATGCCTGCGGCCAACCCGCAGGCAGGTGAGTGGAACAGCTATTGGGGGTGACTAGCAAAAGGATAGAAGTTGTCAATAAAGTAAGGCAATCATACAACACATGCTGTCCATCTATCTTGTGCAAATGTGAATATCATATGTACGTATGTTACCTATGTAACAAACTTGCACCTTCTGCACATATATCCCATTTTTTTGTTTGCTCATTTGTTTTTTAGACAAAATAAAGAAAAAAAATAAGGTCCTGTTGACTTAAAAGTTCGGATGAAATTGTAGTGGGAACTGTGATCTGTTTCTACATTAGGATACAGTGCCTTGGGGCAAGGAAATATGGCAGTGCCCGAGGTGTCAAGGTGGGCAGGCAGATCAGTCAGCAGGGGGGCTCCACCATCATGGTCTGCATTCAATACTGGCTGCATTTCCTAGGAGAATCCCTGGAGGGAACATTGCAGTTGGAGCATAATGTAGGGGGCCCCTGAGAAAACCTCCAGGCTTCAAGTGACATACCTAGTCTGCTTTACCGGTTTACACGACTCAAGAGAAAAGTGGACATTGAGAGCTAATCCCTGAGGTCAAATCTTAAATGGAGAAAATCAACATCCACAGAAAATGGGGAAGGGCACAAGTATTTCTGTGGGCTTATATTCCGACATTTTTATCTGTAGGGGAAAAATGCTTTCTTAGAAAATGACTCAGCAGGGGGAAGTCTTGTCTCTACCTCTGTCTGGTTTTGTCCTTTGGGGTCCCTTCACTATCAAGTTCAATTGTGTGTCCCTGAGACTCCTCTGCCCCGGAGGACAGGAGACTCAAAAAAAGCTCTTCCTGGCCAGTCTCTTTGCTCTGTGCCTGCCAGCCCCCAGCATCTCTCCTCTTTCCTGTAAGCCCCTCTCCCTGTGCTGACTGTCTTCATAGTACTTTAGGTATGTTGTCCCTTTACCTCTGAGAGGATAGATTGATGACCTGTCTGCTCAGGCCAGCCCCATCTAGAGTCTCAGTGGCCCCAGTCATGTTGAGAAAGGTTCTTTCAGAGATAGACTCAAGATAGTAGTGTCAGAGGTCCCAAGCAAATGAAGGGCGGGGACAGTTGAGGGGGTGGAATAGGGACGGCAGCAGGGAACCGGATAGCATGCTGCTGAGAAGAAAAAAAGACATTGGTTTAGGTCAGGAAACAAAAAAAGGGAACTGAGTGGCTGTGAAAGGGTGGGGTTTGCTCAGACTGTCCTTCCTCTCTGGACTGTAAGAATATGTCTCCAGGGCCAGTGTCTGCTGCGATCGAGTCCCACCTTCCAAGTCCTGGCATCTCAATGCATCTGGGAAGCTACCTGCATTAAGTCAGGACTGAGGTGGGTCTGGGGTATGGCAGGGGCTGGGCAGCAGCAGCAATGTACCTTTCTTGGGATCCCTAAAAACCAGAGAGACAGCATGGCTGGTGCCATTTATCAGCTAGTGGAGGAGGCTGACGGAGGGTGGGAGTGTCATCAGCACAAGACCCTGGCAGTCCCTTCTGGTGATTAGAGAGGCCGTAAGGGTCCTTTCCGACAAGGGCTGTGGGTGGGGGGAACAGGAAGAGAAAAATGTGACATGAGGTGACCATCCAAACAGGTAGCAAATGTTAGAAAGGGGTACCTCTGGCAAACTTAGTGGAAAAGTAATATTGCAGGGAACAGTCAGATAAAAACAAGCCCTTTTGTCAAATAGTGCTTGAAGACTCAATAGGGATACATGGATCAATGAAGCCCTTAGAAAAAGAAATACTAAGAGGCAGATTCTCTGAGAACATGGTAAAAGCTCACGCTCCACGTTATGAAGTTGACCTTTGTGAGCTAGGGAAAGGCCTGGCTAGGCCAGGGTGGAGGCTACCTGCCTTGAGCTGCACCAGGCCAAATGTCGCCAGGGTCAGAGCTGGCTTGTTAAAGGACTGTGTGGAAGCTGTGCCATCCTCATGGTAACAATGGGTAAAAGACCGGGCCAGGAGAAAGCAGCCGCTGCCTCAGCCCAGACAGTGCGGCCAACCCCTGAGGTTGTGGCAAAGGTTTCTCCTCTTACCATTGCCCTCCATGTGCATGGCTTACTTTTCTCTTGTCTTCATTATTTCTCCTTTCCTTTCCTCCTCTCCAACCTCCTCCTCTTCCCACTCATCCTCCTTTCTCTACCTGTATCCCCTCTTCGTTATACCCTCCTCTGTTCTGTTGATTACCAGACTCTGACATACAGTTAGCACTTAATAAATAATTGCCGAATTGTATTGACTTTTTCTTGCTCCTTTCTTCCCCCGCTCTTTTCCCTTTTCCTTTCCCTTTCCCTTTCTTCCTCCCTGCCTGCCTAGTACCTTCCCCATAAGGTGGTTGTGAGCAGTAAATGTGCAAATACATGTAAAGCTTTTAAAACAGGGCCTGGAAATGGAAAGTGCTGGATCTCAGTATTTGCTATAGTTTTTACTCTGCCTCAGACCTGCCAATGTCCCCCAGAGGGCCTACCTAGAGCAAATGATATGACATTTAGAATAAAAGTGATTGGTAACCCCAATCAAGACATCCTCGGATAAGTTGCCCAGACTCCAAATGAAATTCCAATTTCTTGGCCACCTAGCTCTCAAAGCTGAAAGTCTTTATCTCATGCCATGCATGTCTAGAGGCAGGGCAGCAGCAAAGCCCAGCGGCTGTTGGGGGGTGGGGGGCGGTCTACACAGCTCAGAGGCTGTCATCTTTGCTGCTAGTTGTGTATTAGCTCTGTTCCTTCCCTCATTTTGCATGCCAAGCCCCAGAAGCAAGAGTGCTATAGCCTCTCTGGAGGCTCAGTCATTTGATAAAACAATGTCACTTTCCAGATAAGCCACAAAATGCAAATACTCATGGCAACCTAAAGCATTATACCCAAACAGTGTCCCTTAGGGCTTGCCCTGTCTATTCTGACTCCTTTTATATTCAAACTATTTAAACTGCTTGCTTGTGTTGAAATCCAAATTTCCATTGCATATGGCTATTGATGTTTTGTTTGGAATTCTTTTTTTTTTTTTTTTTTGACACGGAGTTTCACTCTTGCTGCCCAGGCTGGAGTGCAATGGCATGATCTCGGGATCTCAGCTCACTGCAACCTCCGCCTCCCGGGTTCAAGCAATTCTCCTGCCTCAGCCTCCCAAGTAGCTGGGATTACAGGCATGCGCCACCACGCCCAGCTAATTTTGTGTTTCTAGTAGAGACGGGGTTTCTCCATGTTGGTCAGGCTGGTCTCGAACTCCCAGCCTCAGGTGATCTGCCTGCCTGGGCCTCCCAAAGTGCTAGGATTACAGGCGTGAGCCACCGCACCCAGCCTGGAATTCTTTGTAAACTCCTTATGGTGTGAACTAATGTAACTTTCCATCCAGTTATGGGGGATTGGTGCAATTTTAAATTATCACTATGATTTGCTATTTCCATTCAAGCAAATTTCCTATAGAGTTTCCTTTCAGTGGACTAGACCCATATCAGGAAGTGACTTAGGTATAAAAGGAAGATACGGCTTTCGAAAACCAAAGTTTGGGTGTTCTCCAAAGAGGTATCAGATACCCCCTTCTACCCCTGCAATGATCTGATTGCTGAGATCTGATTGCTAACTACTGAAAATAAGGAAGAACTAGAATTTTCAGTGACACAGTGCTCAACAAGAAGCTAGAAAAGAGGCCTTGACATATTTGACTCCAAAGCTACTTGGTTATGCATGAAGCCATCTGGGGAGGGGAAGGAGGAGGGAGAACTCCTCTGAGGACCCTGAAACAATTGGGCCACGTGTGACTTTCAGTTTCTATGGAGATTCATGTGCAGTGGCTGAGGGCGATCTGAGAGCATTGGAAACCCAGAAGCTTTAATACCAGGCTCTTCTCTCCGCTCTTAGAAAGTTCTCACAAGATGTCTTTAGGATTATATTGGTTATTTGAATCTCAAGGAGAAGCTCATCTCACTGCCCTACCTCCCTGAACATAAAACAAACTGTAGTCTGTTAGCTCACCCTAGAAGAAGGAAATTCTAGAGTCAAGAGAAGTTAAGTTTTAGACAAGTTGGAGGTTGGAATATACTGGAGTTTAAGATCATTGACTCAATGAAAAAAAAAAAAAAACAGATTTGTCTGTGGTAAAACCAGAGTTTTAAAAATGATTAGAAATGGACCAGAAAACAGATAAGGATAATGAGAAAGGGGGCTCTCTAAAACTATTTGGAGCTGAAATTGGGACAATGTTTCTGGAAACTATTTTGGCAGTATGTATCCAAATGCAAAATGCACACACTTTTTTGACTCTGGAAATGATGCTTGTATAGAGATCCTAATAACATGGGAAAATAATTAGGAATTATGTTAAATAAGAACATTAGATCTTTTTTCGGAAAAAGGTACCTTGAATGCATGGATGGATGGATACATACATACATACATACATACATAGATGTTACGAAAAATAGGTAAATTAACTGAATGTGCAATATGATCTCAAATATTATAAGAAACACGCACAGAAAAAAAAGGAATATGCTGAAATATTAATGCCTCTGGATGAGTTTATGAATGATTTTTTCTTTTTTATATCCCTGTACTTGACATATTTTCTACAATAAGCATGTTTTATTTTACTATATTTTGCTTTATTTTGAGATGGGGGTCTCCCTATGTTTCTCAGGCTGACCTTGAACTCTTGGGCTCAAGCAATCCTCCAATATCGCCTCCTGAGTAGCCGGGACTACAGGTGCACACCACTGCACCCAGCTGCGTGTGTTATTTTGATATCGATGGAAAAAATAAATAAAATGTTTAAGCCAAGGAAAACAAAAACTAGGTTGAAAAAGAAAGCCAAAGGGGCACACAAGTCCAGAGTGAAAGACAGACACCCCAGCAGTCACCCTCAGAGCAGAGGGAGAATATTGAAAGTATTACCACCGATCTGATCTGGCACTGACTATAAACTTGCAGATTGGCTCTCTGGCTCTCCTTCCATCATCAGTTGGCCAGAATATATTGTCGCTAGTGCAAGACAAAAAGAGACGACGAATCACAGAGACCTAGAAGTTTCCAAAACCACAGAAGAAAAATGTAAAATGCTAAAAACGTAAGGCCAGGCGCGGTGGCTCAGGCCTGTAATCCCAGCATTTTGGGAGGCCGAGGCAGGCGTCATGGTGTGCGGCTGTAGTCCCAGCTACTCAGGAGGCTGAGGCATGAGAATTGCTTGAAACTGGGAGGTAGAGACTGCAGTGAGCCAAAATTGCGCTACTGTACTGAAGCCTGGATGACAGAGCGAGACTCTGTCTCAAAAACAAATAAATAAATAAATAAAACATGAACTGCTGTGGAAGAACCAGAGAGCCCTAAGGCCTCCTGTAAATGACTACAGCAGGAGAGTTTCCCTGGTCAGCATGCAGCCAGAAAATTGAGTTTGGCTTGATGCCTTCATCACAAATTTGGTCCCCTGTAGCCTTAACTATGAAGCTTACCATAAAATAATTAGGTTTCACTGGGCCCCGAACAAAACCATCTTGGGAATTTAACAAGATTAAAGCTTGCTTTGTTGCTGTGGTTATGATATTTTTTTTCTTTTTTCATGTTTTTTTTTTTTTCAGACGGAGTCTCACTCTGTCACCCAGGCTGAAGTGCAGTGGCACAATCTCAGCTCACTGCAACCTCTGCCTCCTGGGTTCAAGCGATTCTCCTGCCTCAGCCTCCTGAGTAACTGGGATTACAGGCGCACGCCACCATGCCCGGCTAATTTTTGTATTTTTAGTAGAGACAGAGTTTCACCATGTTGGTCAGGCTGGCCTCGAACTCCTGACCTCGTGATCCACCTGCCTCAGCCTCCCAAAGTGCTGGGATTACAGGTGTGACCCACCGCGCCCAGCTGGTTATGATATTTTAAAGAAGACTTCTCGGCCGGGCGCGGTGGCTCACGCTTGTAATCCCAGCACTTTGGGAGGCCGAGGCGGGCGGATCACGAGGTCAGGAGATCGAGACCACGGTGAAACCCCGTCTCTACTAAAAATACAAAATAAAAATTAGCCAGGCGTGGTGGCAGGCGCCTGTAGTCCCAGCTACCCGGAGAGGCTGAGGCAGGAGAATGGCGTGAACCCGGGAGGCGGAGCTTGCAGTGACCAGATTTCGCCCCTGCCCCCCCGCCCGGGGGACAGAGCAAAACCCCCCCTCAAAAAAAAAAAAAAAAAAAGACTTCTCTTCTGGTCCCAAGGCCAAGGAATTCTCAATTGAAATCTCAGTTAGAACGTGAAGGATGCTTCTTGGGACTGGGAAGAGATTTTCTGTAGGCCAAATTTAACCTCCCACTAGAGATAGTTGATAATTCTACCACATTTCATAGTGAAGCATCAGGAAGACAGGACTGAAAAGGCAAGAAGGAATGATGCAAAGTGCATAGTCCAAAAGATAAGCTGGACCTGGGTTTGCCACTTTGTCTAAGTAACTGAGAATTCATTCTGAGATCAAAAAATCAAAATAATGTTCACAGCAGCATTGATTATCATTGAAAACAAACAACCTAAATGTCCATCAACAGGAGAATGAATACATAAATTGGAATGTATCATCATATAGAATATTTTATGCATATAAAAATGAATTAAAACATATGAAATAGAACTACCCAGATAAATCCTAACATATTATATTGAGGGGAAAAAAGCAAGTTGCTGAAGAATGTGTCCCATATATATACATAATTTTTTTTTTTTTTTTGACGGAGTTTCACTCTTGTTGCCCAGGCTGGAGTGCAATGGCAAGATCTCGGCTCACTGCAAACTCTGCCTCCCGGGTTCAAGGGATTCTCCCGCTTCAGCCTCCTGAGTAGCTGGGAGAGTAGTGTTGGCCCAGCTAGTTTTTGTGTTTTTAGTAGAGACAGGGTTTCACCATGTTGGTCAGGCTGGCTGCTCTCAAACTCCTGACCGTGCCATCCACCCACCTCAGCCTCCCAAAGTGCTGGGATTACAGGCGTGAGCTACTGCACCTGGCCATATGTAAATTTTAAACATGTAAACCAATACTATATATCTTTTATAGATACTTACATCTGTAATAATAATATGAAAACATACCTAGGAATGATAAACACCAAATTCAAGATATTGGTAATCTCTAAGGAGGGAGAAGACTAAGATTTTGGAGTACATAAAGGGGTCTTGATTATATAGATAGTATTTCAGTTCTTAACACGTGAGGCAATATGGCACAATGTTAGGATTTTGTAGAGCTAAGCGGTGAGTCCAAGATTGTAATGTTATAGTCTCTGTACTTTCTATTTGAAATATTTCATAATATAAAACAAAGTATATTTGAGGCCAGGTGTGGCAGCTCACGCCTGTAATCTCCACACTTTGGAAGGCTGAGGCAAGAAGATCACTTGCATCCAGGAGTTTGAGACTAGCCTAGGCAACAAAGTGAGACCCGTGTCTCTACAAAAAAATTAAAAATTAGCTGGGTGTGGGCCGGGCGCGGTGGCTCACGCTTGTAATCCCAGCACTTTGGGAGGCCGAGGCAGGCGGATCACGAGGTCAGGATATCGAGACCACGGTGAAACCCCGTCTCTACTAAAAATACAAAAAAAATTAGCCGGGCGTGGTGGCGGGCGCCTGTAGTCCCAGCTACTCGGAGAGGCTGAGGCAGGAGAATGGCGTGAACCCGGGAGGCGGAGCTTGCAGTGAGCCGAGATTGCGCCACTGCACTCCAACCTGGGCGACAGAGCGAGACTCCGTCTCAAAAAATTAAAAAAAAAAAAAAAATTAGCTGGGTGTGGTAGTGCACACCTGTAGTCCCAGCTACTTGAGAGGCTGAGGCAGGAGGATCGCTTGAGCCCGGGAGGTGGAGGCTGCCACTGCACTCCATCCTGGGTGACAGAGTGAGACCCTGTCTCAAAAAAATAGAAGGTATATTTGATCAAAGTTTTATATTCACAGTAAGCAATAAGAACCCTAGGGACAGAGAAGGGTGGATGTTCCACCTAAACACTGTGCTTTCATTCCATCAACAATGAAACATCCAGGAAAGGAAACAACAAGTGACTCTAGAAATTCACTAGTTAGACAGACTCTCCTTGGGAATGATTTAAAGAGGGAAAATGTAAGAAAAACTGGCAAGGCTAAGAAGAGTCCTCAAGTGCAAAAAAGTATAGTTGACAGTTAACAGGGACAGATCATCCTTACCAGCCTGGAGGAATATTGCAGAGGAAAGAGCTTAGGATCTTGAATACTCTCTTATCTCCTATATTTACCACCATTTCCTCTCTTGCTGAACATTCCTAGAAAACGGAGAGGAGTTTGTCACAACTGCTCTTTGATGATAGCCATGGAGAATGACAGGGGTCCCAAGGCAGATGGCATCAACCTCATCAAAGACCAAAAAACAAATAAACAAACAAAAATCCCTCCAGTGGCAATGAAACACCACAAAAAGAGCAAGGGCTATGGATGATATGCCAAGAGCTATAGATGGATGAGGCTGGACAAGTCACATAACCTCTATGAGTGTCAGTTTCCTCATCTGTTTGTGGTGAGGAATAAATGAAATAATGCCTGTAAAATGTCTGACAGGTAGAAGTCACTGAAAGGAACAGAAGTTCCATTCCATCCCCCTAGGGAAAGATAGGGAATGGCCAGAATCTTCCTAGCCAATTGAGTAGTACTTTCAAGGAGAAATCAAGAGAAAACACTACTTCTTGGATATTTTGGCTAAGTAGTCATTTGAAGTACAGTTGACTGGTTATTTTAAGTCATATCTCATAGACTCTTCCCAATCATAGGCTGGCTGTGTAGTTTTCTGAATTTTGCTCTGGTATTCTTCTTCTTCTTCTTTTTTTAAATTTATTTATTTATTTATTTATTTATTTATTTATTTATTTATTTATTT
>NW_026652282.1:84169348-84203371 GCF_009828535.3 Hylobates moloch | reverse complement strand
TTTTTGAGACGGAGTCTCGCTCTGTCACCCAGGCTGGAGTGCAGTGGTGCAATCTCGGCTCACTGCAAGCTCCGCCTCCCGAGTTCACGCCATTCTCCTGCCTCAGCCTCTCCGAGTAGCTGGGACTACAGGCGCCCGCCACCACGCCCGGCTAATTTTTTGTATTTTTAGTAGAGACGGGGTTTCACTGTGGTCTCGATCTCCTGACCTCGTGATCCGCCCGCCTCGGCCTCCCAAAGTGCTGGGATTACAAGCGTGAGCCACCGCACCCCGCCTTATTATTCTTAATGGTATTTTATCTTGTGAGCAAAGATAAGAGCCCAAGATGGTTTAGTTTACTGATTCTGCAAGTGCTATTTCTATTAATTCCTTGGCATAGTGCAGTTTGTATGATGGCTGAACTCTTGTTAATAAGCTTTGTCTTTCTGAATTCTGCTGCTCCATAGGGAGCTGGGAGGCTGCAAAAGGTGGCCATGTAAAAATCTTTGCATTTGTAATTTAATAAAGAGAACATTGTAACAATGGAACCCCATATTTTAAATGAAGAGCTCTGTGTCTATTATTTCTCCTCCCCCATTTCTTTCTTTCTATAAACAACAGTGGTGTGTGTGTGTGTGTGTGTGTGTGTGTTTGTGTATGTCTGAGACATTCAAGTCATTTCCATTTCCACCCTTCACCCTGAGTGGAGCTCAGGGTCAGCCATCATTGTGCATATTTTGTGGTCAAACCGACTCTGTAGGCTACTGAAATTGTTTAAAAAAAAATTGGGGCCTTTACTGGGCAGGCACGGTGGCTCATACCTGTAATTCCAGCACTTTGAGAGGCCAAGGTAGGTAGGTCACCTGAGGTCAGGAGTTCAAGACCAGCCTGGCCAACATGGGGAAACCCCACCTCTACTAAAAATACAAAAATTAGCCAGGTGTGGTGGCACATGCCTGTAATCCCAGCTACTTGGGAGGCTGAGGCAGGAGAATTGCTTGAACCCAGGAGATGGAGGTTGCAGTGAGCCAAGATTGTGCCACTGTGCTCCAGCCTGTGCAACAAAGCAAGATTCCGTCTGAAAAAAAAAAAAAAAAATGGGGCCTTTCACAATAAGTACCCACAGAAGTTTTACCCTCTAACTACTTTTTAACTCAGAGCTGTGTGTTACACACCAGCCTTCTGGAGGACTCAAAGATGGATCCCTTTCCTTTCACATTATTGAGTGATGGACCAGTGGCGCCTAAGGAAGAGCTACCACATTTTCAGGATGTGTGAGTCTGCACTGGATCACAAGAAATAGGAGAAAAGCAGTCAAAGAAGGTGATACCAAATCATGGCAATTCTGGTAGACCTCTAGCTCAATGATCTAGAGGTGGAGGCCATTTCACCTTTTGCTCAGAGGGGCGATGGCTAGTGAGAGACTTGCTTACTTCCTCATAGTCAGAGCAGCACTAAACCCTGCCCAAACACAGATACTTGAGAGGAAGACTTCCTCTTGTACAAACTGGATTTGTTCTAAAACAGAAAAAGAGTAGAGGCAGCTTCCAGAAGGACTTGTCTTATAGGAAATAAGAGCAGGGGCCAAGAATGAAACAGATGGTGGGTCTAAGCAGGGAATGTATCCACCAAGAGCCTGCAACAAAACTAAAGATAAAATGCTGCCTGCAATTTATTCAGCTAAGAGAAGTACACCAGACGTGGTTTGTTGGGATGCTTCTGACCCCATTTACTGGTCACGGTACTCAATTTATTTAGGGTTTTATTTTTTATCCTGTAATTTGAGTCTTTGATTGTGAAGAGGTACTTAATTATAATTTGCCACAAGAACAATTGTGGTATGATTACAGGGATCTCAATGAGTTGGTAGTTCCTGAGAATAGAGTAGTATTATTTGGTTACCACTACTCCTGAGTAAATGCATAATTGTAATGTTAAAATGAACCTCTTTGAGTTTAGAGCTAAAACTGAGTGTTGGGAAGGGCTGATTGTAAACTCATCAATTTGTCACTCCAGTGAGAGACCATTTAAACCAGGGAGTCAGGGTGTGTGGCAGGGTGGAGGAAAAGGTTTGCTCTCTTGCCCAATTTTTTTTTAAATCTAATTTACAAAACATTGAATTAATCCACCTCCAGAAGATAGTGGCATACACATGGTAGATAAGTGGCAAAGCGATCGTCGAGAACACCCCTGGTGTTCCTTTGACCTATTTTCATCTCCCCAGCATGAGAATAGAACCTCCTACACCACAGGAAAGAGCAAAGTAACAGTGTGAATAGCCCTCAGGCTTTGATAAAATTCACTCCCTTGCTTTCCTAGTGTGAGCAATAATCTGCTTAAAAAGTAGAAAAAAACTGCTGACTTTATTCATTCTGCTTCCACGGTGCCACCATAAGAATAAGGAGTTTACTTAAAAAATAGACAAATTCCCACCCCTACCCCCCCGCCAGAGGAAAAATCCCTACCTCTAATAAAATGAGTGGAGGGCTGGTGATTTTTTCATTACTTACTTAGTGTTTTTTTGTTGTTGTTTTTGGTTTTGTTTTTTGAGACGGAGTTTTACTCTTGTTGCCCAGACTAGAGTATAATGGCACAATCTTGGCTCACTGCAACCTCCCCCTCCCGGGTTCAAGCAATTCTCCTGCCTCAGCCTCCCGAGTAGCTGAGATTACAGGCACCCGCCACTACGCCCGGCTATTTTTTGAATTTTTAGTAGAGACGGGGTTTTGCCATGTTGGCCAGGCTGGTCTTGAACTGCTGACCTCAGGTGATCCGCCAGCCTTGGCCTCCTAGAGTGCTGGGATTACAGATGTGAGCCACCACGCTGGCCTAGTGTTCTATTTTTATGACAGCATTTGTTTTCACTTTATCTTTCCAACGAAAGTTCGGAATTAGTAATAATATTACATTGTGCATAAACTGTAAGTGAATAACTGATATGAAGTGTTGCTTGGTGTGAATAAAAAAGCCAATGGTGACTTTGGGAACTTTATTTATCTTTCTGTGTTTCAGTTACCTAAATTGAATCCTTCTGGAGTATTGTAGGTTTGGAGAGGCTAAACAAGTTGCGTTTCATAAATGAACAGAAGTAGCATCCATATCAGTAAGACAGTTGCATCACTTTTGCATGATGCTGTCTAAAAGAACTAATTTAAGCTAAATGGGGAAAAGGTCAGAAAACAACAACTACCCCCCACCAAAACCACCAAAAAAAATTATGTTTTCAACTTGAGAACAAAGCTTCTATCCTTTGTAGCTAGGTCAGTGGGTGTGGGCAAAATCAGTTGGGCAGCAGTTAGTGTGTGTCCAGAACTGCAGGTGCAGCCTCCATATCCTTATTAGTTCCCTTGGTTACAGACCCCAGTGGGACAATGTTTGAAAAATTATATTCACCATCTAGGAAATTGGGAACTGAAAGTCCAATATCTGCCTCAGTGGAGTTCTGGCACCTGCATTATCCCTTCTGGGTATATCAAGATCAGCAGCTGCACAGATACTTTTGCTTTTCACAGATTCTACACATATCATATAAAGGTGAATAGTGTAAAGCTACCTCTACGCCTTACCAAGCACACAGGTGCATGCCATTTAACATCTAGAGCATTCCATTGCCTTATACAAGAACCCAGTTTATATGAGCTCACAGCATCGAACCAATACTCCCCAATTCAGTGTGCATCCATTATACCTGAAACCTGACAGTGCTGGGGGCTGTGGGAGGAGGGTGGTAGGAAGAAATTATTTTGTGAGCTGTGCACATTTTTGTTCCATTTGAAACTAGGTAGCTAGGCTGAGGGGGAACCAAGAGAGATGAGGATTAATGTCCTGAGTCCTCAGGAACTTTCATTATCAACAGCACACAGGTGAACTCCAGAAAGAAGAAGCTATGGCCGCAGTGATTCTGGAGAGCATCTTTCTGAAGCGATCCCAACAGAAAAAGAAAACATCACCTCTAAACTTCAAGAAGCGCCTGTTTCTCTTGACCGTGCACAAACTCTCCTACTATGAGTATGACTTTGAACGTGGGGTAAGTTTCTCGACTATGAAACCTGAGTTTCAAGCTGTCAAGGACCTGGCCTTAGATCTTTCTTGGGGAAAAGGTAAATTTTCATTGGTAGGAGGAGGGGAGTAGAATGGACCTAAGTCCCTTCAAAGTCAGCTAAATATTTCCTAGCCTATAACTAGCTAAAGCCAGAAAGTCAAAGGTCCTAAGAAGCCACAAGGAAAATATTACCATGGAATCTTGGAATTGATGAGCACTCATTAAATGATTGTTGAGAATGAAATCGAAGAGTTGGAAATTGCTTCCTTACTTCCTATGAGGAAGGTACATACAGTCATTCACTCTTCCATGGTATTTGCCCTCCATTTGGTAGTCATAGATTTATAGATCTGGAAGGATTTTTTTTTTCTTCCCCCACATGGCAGGTCCTGATGTAGACTGTGGGTGCCACCTCACTATGTTGAATGATTAGATAACAAAATATAATCATCTGGTTGCTTAATCCCTCTTAATCTTTCTCCGTTTTCTTCCTCATTCTATTTCTCAGAGAAGAGGCAGTAAGAAGGGTTCAATAGATGTTGAGAAGATCACTTGCGTTGAAACAGTGGTTCCTGAAAAAAATCCTCCTCCTGAAAGACAGATTCCGGTAAGAAGAGACCAATGTCTGAGATGGGGAACAGCAGATTTGAAGAAATTTGCAACATTTAAATTCTCTGTAAATAGACTGGTGATGCTGTGCAACATGGAACACAGTCAAGTTTCCTTTAAAAATTCTTCACTCTACCACATCGGTTATAAAAAATCTTAGCTTCTTTCTTTCATATTCAGAACATCTCACTAAACCTGGAAAATTTGTTAATACAAACTTTTAAATGATGCTATATCTAGTTTTCTTTTTTTTTCTTTTTTTTTTTTTTTTTGAGACGGAGTCTCGCTCTGTCGCCCAGGCTGGAGTGCAGTGGCGAGATCTCTGCTCACTGCAAGCTCCACCTCCCAGGTTCATGCCATTCTCCTGCCTCAGCCTCCCAAGTAGCTGGGACTACAGGCGCCCGCCACCTCGCCCTGCTAATTTTTTGTATTTTTAGTAGAGACGGGGTTTCACCGTGTTAGCCAGGATGGTCTCGATCTCCTGAGTTCACTTTTAAAAAATATGTATCAATTTCATTATTTTCTTTTTTTCTTTTTTTTTCTTTTTTTTAGACAGAATCTCACTGTGTTGCCCAGGCTGGAGTGCATTGGTGCCATCCTGGCTCACTGCAACCTTCACCTCCCAGGTTCAAGCAATTCTCATGCCTCAGCCTCCCAAGTAGCTGGGATTACAGGTGTGCACCACCATGCCTGGCTAATTTTTCATATTTTTTTAGTAGAGACGGGGTTTCACCATGTTGGCCAGGCTGGTCTCGAACTCCTGGCCTCAAGTGATCCGCCTGCCTCAGCCTCCCAAAGTGTGGAGATTACAGGCGTGAGCCACCCACTGTGTCTGACCATTTTCGGTATTTTCTTGATCACAAGAGAATTGCATATTTATTATAGAAACTCTGGAATATATAAAAAACACAAAAAGATTAAAATGATTCATAATCCTGTTACCCAGTTAAAACAACTATTAACATATTGGTGTATACAGACTTACAGATGTTTTTCTTCACTAAGAACACATACACATACACTTATATATATATATGTTGTATATTTAAAACATAGACTCATAGTACACATCTTGCTTTGTAACCTACTTTTTCAATGTAACAATATCTCCGCATGGCAATAGATATTCTTTAATAACAGGATTTTAATGACTGCATGGTATTCCCTATTATGGATGTATTGTGATTTGTTTAACTAATCTCCCATTATTACACATTCAGTTTGTCTACAAGTACTTGATAGTATAAACCATGTTGAGAGGAACAATCTTGCATACATCTTTCTGTACTTTTTTTATGCTTTTCCTTATGATAATTTCCTAGAAGTAAAATTTTGTTCTTCTCTTTAAGAAAATCTGTGCACTTTGGTTATTTTTATCTTTTTATTTCATTTTCTAGAAGTGGAATTGAATTTCATACACACCTACAAGCTATGTATGAGAGTGCCTGTTTCTGTACATTTTTTCCAACACTAGATATTTTATGTTATTTTTATTATTATTATTACTTGAGACGGATTCTCACTGTGTTGCCCAGGCTGGAGTGCAGTGGTACGATCTCCACTCACTGTAACCTCCGCCTCTGGTTCAAGTGATTCTCCTGCCCCAGCCTCCTGAGTAGCTGGGACTACAGGCGCCCACCACCACACCTGGCTAATTTTTGTATTTTTAGTAGAGATGGGATTTCACCAGGTTGGTCAGGCTGATCTCGAACTCCTGACCTCAAGTGATCCTCCCACCTCGGCCTCCCAAAGTGCTGGGATTACAGGCGTGAGCCACTGTGCCCGGCTCAACACTAGATATTTTAAATATTAGTTAATTTGACAGCCAAGAAAAATAGCATCTCAGGTGGGGTGCAGTGGCTCACGCCTGTAATCCCAGCACTTTGGGAGGCCAAGGCAGGCGGATCATGAGCAGGAGTTTGAGACCAGCCTGACCAGCATGGTGAAACCCTGTTTCTACTAAAAATACAAAAATTAGCTGGGCATGGTGGTGCGAGCCTGTAATCCCAGTTACTCGGGAGGCTGAGGCAGGAGAATCCCTTGAACCCAGGAGGTGGGGGTTGCAGTGAGCCGAGATTGCACCACTGCACTCCAGGCTGGGTGACAGAGCAAGACTCCATCTCAAAAAAAAAATAGCATTTTATTGCTAACTTATTTTGCAATTTCTTTTACTCATAAAGTTGGTCTACTGCTCATTTATATTTTATTTGTGAATTGCCCATTAATTTTTGGTCCATATTTTACATTGAGATGTTTACCTCATTTCTAATACTTTTAAAGAGATCTTGATATAAGAACATTTATCCTTTAACTGTAAAGTATGTTGAAAATGTTTTTCAGTTTATCCTTTATCTTTCAATTTTGTTTATGATGCTTTTTGCCATATAGGGATTTAAAGCCTATGTCATCAAATTAGTTCAGCTTTTTCTTAATAGTTCTAAGTTTTATCACTATATTAGAAAAAGCTTGCCTCCCACAGGATTATATAAATAATCACTTATATTTACTCGCAGTCATTCATAGTTTTATTTTTTATATTAAGCTCTTGAATCCATCTGGAATTTTCTTTGGTGTATGGTGTGACATAGCTACCTAACTCCTCTCCTCCCCACAACGTTAGTGGTTAAATATTTGTCCCAACAACAATTTTTTAGAAACCTCCATTTTCCCAGTGATTTGAAATACTTGAGTCTCTCTTGACTGGGTATGTGCTGGGTCCTATTGGATATGTGTCCCTATTGGCCTATAGAAAGTAATCACTAAGAATCAGCCTTGTCTGTGCAGGAGAAACTTCTGAAGCCACAGCAAAAGGCTTCTAGTACCTAAGGAAATTCAGAAAAGAGCAATGCATCAACCAATTACAATTTTTTCTTATTTCATTACAGAGAAGAGGTGAAGAGTCCAGTGAAATGGAGCAAATTTCAATCATTGAAAGGTTCCCTTATCCCTTCCAGGTGAGTTATTTTCTCTCACCAAGTCTCGAAAGGCCCCTATAACACAATTAGAAGGGGTGGTAGGGTGCAGGGCAGAGGGAAGGCTAGGAGGACCCAGTGAATAGAAGTTGAGGTGAACAAGCGTGCTGAACCAAAAAATGAGACTGCCATGGGCTAAGAATGTTTGCTTTTCTATTTACCCAATCTAATATAGTTTCTTTTAGTCTCTATACCTCAAAAAGAATACATAGCAGCACCAATTCTATCATAGTGTGTCTTGTCTATGATAACCGCATTGAGAAAGATGCTCTGCTTGTTGAGTGAGCATTTCACTTCCTTCTGGTTCTGACTATCTGTCTAATGGTGGTCATGTGGGTTGAAAAGATAGAAAAGGGGAGTAGTATTAGGAAGTTCAGTATGAGGAAGACTTATTAGACTTATGCATACACCTAAATTCTGTTGTAATCTAGAAGAGCTGAAGTGCCACATATGCATCTGTTTAGGAGAGCAAGAACTACAAATTTGGTCTTCAGTTTGGCTTGCTTACATCCTGAGAACTCTGTAGGCCACATGTCGTGAATATAGCAGCCTCTGCAACAGTGAAAGCCAGAAAAGGAAGTGGAAAGTCTCAGGGGAGGGGGCTTTCTGTCATGGATTTATGAGCACAGCAAGACTAACAAGCAAAAAGAAAAATGTAAAAGGATCTTGTTCGTGTCCCTCACTATATCAAAGCTACAAAACCTTTGAAAGAGGGGTATTCCAGGCACAGTTTTTACTACCAATGCCTTTCAACAAGATGACATTGTTTGGCTGCACTAGTGAACGATGCTGAACAGCAGATAATTTTAAATTAATTTATATTTGACTTTAGAATTTATTATGTGATGTCTATAAACTCTGTGCGGGTTGGAACCACATCTTATATATTTCATGCATCTTCGTAACACCTAGCATGATGCCTTATACATGGTTTAAAAAATACTATTTGACTTGATGATACTGCTTATTATATACCTTACTCTATTTGAAGTAGGTTTGTAGTTCCAAATTTGATTTATTTTGACTAATATTGGAGAGGGGAGGCCACTAGGTAGTGGAAGTGGAGGCAATTAGCCATGAATTAAAATTTTACTCCATATTATCCAAGTGAATAACCCCTATGTACTAATCAAGACTTAATTTATATAGATTATCACTTCAATTCCCTTCTATACAAAGTCAGAATTTAATAATAAGATAAAATACCCTTTGTTGGATAAACAACAATGTTATCTCCAGCAAGGGCAGACGGAGACCTTATAACATAAGTTTATGCACGAATTGAAACACAAGTCAGGAGGACCTAAGAGTATGAAAAATTCTAAGAGCTTTTAAATGCTACATTCCTAGATATGAAGAGTTCAGGAATCCTTCAGATAGTTCACATAACCTGAACACCACTGCTGACTGAAGATTCTGCCTTTCTTTGTTTTCTATAATAAATATACAAATTGTCCCCTAAGATTAGTACCTTCAAGGTCTTTCTCCTTTTTTCTGAATCCTAACTGCTGAAGTCTGTGTTTTCATTGACCCAGGTTGTATATGATGAAGGGCCTCTCTACGTCTTCTCCCCAACTGAAGAACTAAGGAAGCGGTGGATTCACCAGCTCAAAAATGGTGAGAATTATTTGGAAAATAAATGTTTCCAAAAGAAGAAGGAAAGGAAGGAAGAGGAGATAGATGGGAGGAAAAGGAAAGAAGGAAGAAAGAAACGAGAAAGAAAGAGAAAGGAGAAATGTAGAGAGAAAAGAAGAAAAAAATGGATAGAAGGGGAGAAAAGAAAGAGGGAGGGGAAGAGGGAGACGGGAAGGAAGGAAGCAAGGAAAGAAGGAAGGGGATGAGGGAGGAAAGAAGGAAGGGGATGAGGGAGGAAAGAAGGAAGGGGATGAGGGAGGAAAGAAGGAAGGGGATGAGGGAGGAAAGAAGGAAGGGGATGAGGGAGGAAAGAAAGACAATAGAAAAAGAAACAAAGGAAAGTTTGTATTTTGTTCCAATATTAGTAATACAATTGAGCTTAGTATTCCATCATATGAATAAAAGATAAAATATTAGACTAAGAGTTTCCCAGTTCTATCACTATCTCTCTAGTGCAATTTTGTAATTTTAGTCATCTCCATTTCTCTATTTATTAAAAAAAAAAAGTCCCTTTATTGCACTGAATACAAGGGTGGTGTGGCATTCAATGGTTATGCAATATTTAGAATCCTAAGTATAAAATACCTGGCTCCAAAAAATTAAATAGATGATGTATTAGAGTGCTTGAAGTCAGAGTCAGAGAACCTGGTTTCAAGCCCTCTTTTACCACTTACAAACTGGGTGATTTCTGGCAAGAAGGCCAACAAGCTTCTTTGATGCTCAGTTTCTTCTTTTCAAAGGAGAATAATGGTAATTCATGCCACACCTACCTCTGGGGTTGTTGTAAGGATCAAATGAAGTAATAATACGTGTAAAAGCACATGGAAAACTGTAAATCACTGTATGCGAAAGCACTGTACATCTCTTTGTTGTAGATAAATATTTCTCAAGGAAATATTTTATATTCCTTGCTTTGTGAGGACCTAAACTTGAACAGTTTCAGCATTTCACGTCAACCATACAGTGTGTTCAGATAAACTTGACTGTAAATGCTTGCAGCACAGGATGCATGCACACATATTTGCGTGTATATATAGCCACATGTCAAGTGACTGAGAGATTAACTGGTTGAGTTGACATCAGGAAAGGCTGCCTAGAGAAACAGGAAGGATGGCAGACTGATAATGGTATGGTTGGGTTATTGCATGACAGCCCTTTGTCTTAATAAACATTTAGATTCTGATACTCACTGGCTGGCTATACCAGCCTTGTACACTCCCTTGAATGCAAGTTTGGTTGGTCAAAATTATATCAGCCAAGTCTTTCGAACTGAAAGGGAACAGGAGGAACGAAGATGAAGAATCATCTATTCAATTATTGCTATGTGCCAGACATTGAGCTAAATACCTTGTATATAATATCTCATTTAATTTTCACAACAACCTTGGACTAAAAACAACAATGATAACTAACACTTAATGAGCACTTACTATGTAGCAGGCTCTGTGTCAAGTGCTTCAAATGTATTACTTATTTGATCTTTGCAGTAGCCTTAAGAAGTATGTATTATTCCCCTATTTACAGATGAGGAAACTGAAGCTCAAAGATGTTATGTAACTTGCTCATGGGCACACAGTGAGTGGTGGAGCCTGGATTCTTATCACATCCCTGTGTCTGTATGACTCCAAAGCCCAAGCTCATTACATAGTTTTGCGCTGCTTGGTTTCCAAGTCCAGAAATTTCACATGTACTTGGTTGCAAAATATTCTATAGTAAAGCTATGTTGAATATTACAAATAGGTGATATCCTGCATTACACAGTTCAGTTCTTGGCATATTTTAAGATAAGGGGTCTGCTTTAACCCTGGGGCTACAAAATGAGCAAACTCTTTAATACTGCTTATTGTGATACAGGCTCTTCTTTAAGTTCTTTACATATATTAACTTTGTATTAACCATATGAGGCAGTTATCTTTTCATCCCCATTTTACAGATAAGAAAGCTGAGGCACAGAGAGGTTAAGTAACTTGCCCAAAGGCCCTCAGTTAGTAAATGGCAGGGTCAGGCTTTGAATTCAGGCTCCAGACTCCA
Source organism: Hylobates moloch (assembly GCF_009828535.3). Classification (NCBI taxonomy): domain Eukaryota; kingdom Metazoa; phylum Chordata; class Mammalia; order Primates; family Hylobatidae; genus Hylobates; species Hylobates moloch. The sequence goes on along the minus strand of NW_026652282.1, from coordinate 84,192,103 downwards.
TGTCCTGAACCAATATACTATCTCCAGCCACAGAAATATTTGCAGAGACTGGGATAGGAGCTCTGCAGGACATATATACTTGTACTTCTTTAGTTCTCTCCACAATGCCTCATACAGTGCCTTGCACACAGAAAGGGATCAATAGTTGCGTTAACTGATTTATCTGTGGGAATAAACAATCACCACCAGCTTGGGCTCCACATCGATAAATGGCTAGGTTTTAGTCTGGGAATGGGGGAATGCAAGGCAGACTAGCTGAAGGAGAAATAAGGGAGAAACTGGCATGCTCAAGTTGGTAACTTCTTTACACTTCATATACTAATTTCAAAACCAGTCGTAGTTTAGTCCAACAAATATTTATTTATTTATTTATTTATTTATTTATTTATTTATTTATTTATTTTGAGATGGAGTTTCACTCTTGTCACCCAGGCTGGAGTGCAATGGCACGATCTCGGCTCACTGCAACCTCCGCCTCCCAAGTTCAAGCGATTCTCCCGCCTCAGCCTCCTGAGTAGTTGGGATGACAGGCGCCTGCCACCATGCCCAGCTAATTTTTGTATTTTAGTAGAAACAGGGTTTCACCACGATGGCCAGGCTCGTCTCAAACTCCTGACCTCAGGTGATCCACCCGCCTCTGCCTCCCAAAGTGCTGGGATTAAAGCATGAGCCGCCACGCCTGGCCCAACAAATATTTATTGAATGTCCACTATATTCAAGGGTGAGTAATGACCGAAGATAAGGATATCCAGCTTGTGAGCTTGTGAGCTTTCTTTTTTTCTTTTTTTTTTTTTTTCTTGAGATGGAGTCTCACTCTGTTGCCCAGGCTGGAGAGTGACGTGGTGTTGGCTAACTGCAACCGCCGCCTCCTAGGTTCAAGCGATTCTCCTCCCTCAGTCTCCCGAGTAGCTGGGACTACAGGCATGCACCATCATGCCCGGCTAATTTTTGTATCTTTCGTAGAGACAGGGTTTCATCATGTTGGCCAGGCTGGTCTTGAACTCCTGACCTCAGGTGATCCACCTGCCTCGGCCTCCCAGTGTGCTGGGATTACAGGCGTGAGCCACTATGCCCAGCCGAGCTTGGTTTCTTAACTCAGATGTTAACCTTACAATCTTGATTATGTGCTGCTTTTAAAGTTCATTAGCTAAGTAAATTCACAACAGGCTAAAATAAAGCCAAAATAAATAAACAGAAACACCATCACTTCAGCTGGGTCATCAGTGTGATCAGGGAGTGTGGCTAGGCACATCTTTGCCTTCTCTTCCCTTATGTTTCACCAAAGGCATTTTTTTTCCCAGTAGTTCCACCTGGGTATAGTCTTGTTGAACTGTCCTGGGCTAACAACAGGAGCCAAAAAGTAGGCACCTTCCGACAAATATCATGATTGCTGGGAGATTTAGGTGCAAGTCCGAACAATCCCAGGACAGTCCCAGGTGCTGCCAATGTCAATAGTGAGTTACCCTAGGAGCCACAAAGTAATAATGTTATTCCACTCTTTTTGTTTTTTCTTGTTTGTTTTTATGTTTTTATTATCCTACTCTTGGGTAAAATGCACCAATAAGAAATCATTGACATGAAAAGGGGACCTCATGAGAATACTGGCTACCTTTGCAGAGATACTGACTGGAGAGGCATGAGGTGCTGGATCTCAAGGAGGTTAAATGAGTGTGGAAAAATATGGTTTGCTCTACACATTAGATCTGTGCACTTTATTATATGTAAATTATACCTCAATTTTATTTATTTATTTTTATTTATTTTGAGACAGAGAGTCTTGCTCTATCATGCAGGCTGGAGTGCAGTGGCACAATCTCGTCTCACTGCAAACTCCGCCTCCTGCGTTCAAGCGATTCTCCCGCCTCAGCTTCCCGAGTAGCTGGGATTACAGGCACTCACCACCACGCCCAGCTAATTTTTGTATTTTTAGTAGAGACGGGATTTCACCATGTTAGCCAGGCTGGTCTCAAATGCCTGACCTCAAGTGATCCGCCCGCCTCGGCCTCCCAAGGCGTGAGCCACTGCACCAGGCCTGTACCTCAATTTTAAAAGCACAGCCTCAGATACCTCATATACAGCTGCCACATTTTCTCAGTGGTGCTTGCCATGCAAAGATTGTATTCCTAAGGGCTTAGCCACAGACTCTCTCTTTCCATTTCCTTAAATATGGCAGTGGGCCCTTCTATGTTCCAGCACCACAAATATTTGCCTATACTTATTCTTGAATCTTTGTTTGGTCAAGCTCAACAGAACCTATCCTAATCGCAAATTCAAAAGTAGGCAAATGACCTGACCTCGCCAAAATGAATAAGAGAATGGCATTGACAAATCTCCTACAAACAGTATGGAAAGGAATGATTCATGTTTGCCTGAAACAGAATTTTAGACATTAACCTCATAAATATGGATAGAAAAGACCAGCCCATCGAGCTCTTGGAGAATGTGTACTAACCATTGGTGCTTCCCAATAGGGGAATGTGCATTGGTGAAGCAAGCAGTCTCCCCCAGCCCTCCCACTTGGACACCCTGCTTTTGCAAAACTCTCCTAAGTAGCTGGAAATACCAGCTTTGGATTAGCCAGCAAAAGAAGGGGTGTCATCTTCAAGGGACCTCTTAAGAGACAGACATTATTTGAGAATGTAGGGAGGTTTCTTAATGAGTGTGCTTAGGGGTGGAGAAGGCAAGAAGCCTTATTTCCCCTCATTATCATATTAGCAAGCTTAGTTTATTAGAGTGGCTAATTGTTGATTAGGTATCCTTTGGCATGTCTACTGGTGCCCAGCCCTGCAGAAGACAGAGCAAACCTGAGGGTCTTCAAATCTCTAGGTGACAGGGAGTGGCATGGGGGGAGGCGCCAGAGTGTGAATGTGGTAGGAGTAATCAATCCTGGCAGGGAGGAGTATCAATGACATTGTTCACAACTACCAGTGCTTAGTAATAACGGAAGGCAGAAAGACTTTGGGTTGGCTTTATTATTGTTTTAAAATTCCCTTTTGGGCCGGGCGTGGTGGCTCACGCCTGTAATCTCAACACTTTGGGGGGGGGGGGGTGAATCACGAGGTCAGGAGTTCAAGACCAGCCTGGCCAAGTAAAGGTAGAGGTTAGCCGGGACGAGGTTGTAGTCCACTCATTGGCCTGGCAGAAGAATCGCTGTCTCAAAAAAAAAAATCCTATGTCTGAACAGCTCTCACCATTCTGTCCTTGGTACATTGGTGAAGAGGAGTGCTGAAAAAGTCAGGGTGAGGGTGGGCAGAGGAGAATGGTTTGAAATTTTCAAATCTATGTGGAGAAAAGCATCAAAATGGCTCTTTAAAAAAAAGAACTTTTGTTCATTTGCCTGCAAAATGCACCAACTACTAGAAGCTTTTAGGCTTTCCCGCAAAGCCTTGAGTGAAGTGTGACTAGCAAGCCCTTAAGGATTTGAGTTGTTTCTTTTTCTTTTTTCTTTTCTTTTTTTTTTTTTTTGAGTTGGAGTTTCGTTCCTGTTGGCCAGGCTGGAGCACAATGGCACCATCCCAGTTCACTGCAACCTCTGCTCCTGGGTTCAAGTGATTCTCCTGTCTCAGCCTCCCGAATAGTAGGGATTATAGGTGCATGCCACCATGCCCGGCTAATTTTTGTATTTTTAGTAGAGACAGAGTTTCATCATATTGGTCAGGCTGGTCTTGAACTCCTGACCTCAGGTGATCCACTCACCTCTGCCTCCCAAAGTGCTGGGATTACAGGCGTAAGCCACCACACCCAGCTGAATTTTAGTTGTCTTCTACAGTGGAAGGTTTTGTTCTGTTTTTGTCTTTTTTAAAAAAGTTATGCCAGCCACTGGACCTGGTGGTGAGTGCTTGTAGTCCCAGGTATTTGGGAAGCTGAGGTAGGAGGACTGCTTGAGTCCAGGAATTCAAGGCCTGCCTGGGAAACACAGGAAGACACCATCTCCAATAATGATAATAATAATAATAATAATAATAATAATAATAATATTATGCAGGATTCTTCTTAGCCGTAAATAATGAAATGTGTATGATCTCAAATGTGCGTGTTCTTGGACCAGCCTGGGTCTTTGCTCCAGTGTTTGCTGCTGTCAGTTATTTCAATTGTCTTTGCTTCTCTCAGTTATCTGACACTATGAACCCTGGATGACTTTTTTTTTTTTTTTTTCTTGAGACAGAGTCTCATGCTGTCACCCAGGCTGGAGTGCAGTGGCGTGATCTCGGCTCACTGCAACCTCCGCCCGCCAGGTTCAAGCGATTCTCTTGCCTCAGCCTCCCAAGTAGCTGGGATTACAGGCGCGCTGTAATTTTTGTACTTTTAATGGAGACGGGGTTTCACCATCTTGGCCAGGCTGGTCTTGAACTCCTGACCTCATGATCCACACGCCTCGGCCTCCCAAAGTGCTGGGATTACAGGCATGAGCCACCGCGCTGGCCAACTTTTCTAATTGACTTCATGTTAAGGTTTTTGACATGCCGTAGTATTATAAACACCAATACTAATTCCTCCTCTCTGCATCCACTCTATTCTTTGCAAAATACTTTTACTCTGAGAGATCTTTTGGGCCTCACAACTCCATGAGGGAAGTGAAGCTGCTGTGTTACCTCTGACAATGAGCTCAGTCTACCTCAGTGGCCCTAGGAAGATTCAAATCATGTTGATTCTAGAGGCAAAGTCACCTTCATTTGCCCTTGAGATCAGCTCTGTTGACTATTCTATACAGAAAGCCTCATGCAGAAGTTCTCACTAAGGCTAATTATCCCTAAAAGATCATTCAAGGAACTGAGAAATCAGTATTAAAAGCTGGGGAGATTGGCTTGGGCACATTGTTTCCCTTATCTGGGAAACAAGTACCACGATGAACACCTGCCTTACAGGAAGATTGTAATGGCTACTGGGAAAACATAGATAACATATTTCTGTTATTGGGCTCTCAAGCCATCCGATAGTCTTATCTTGTTGATTGGGAGATACTCCTCATCACAGACCACTAAAGAAAACTGCACAGGAACTGTCTGGGACCAGGGCACAGTCAGGCAGGCCAGTCATGTGAGCCAACTGGTCCTGTGATCTGCTCTCCTTCAGGGTGTCCAAGGAGGGGACAGTTGTTTGAAGTTCACCACTAAGCTCAAGGAGGAAAACATGCAAACGGTGGCTTCTCCTCCATGTCAGATGTGATCTCTCTCTTCTTTCCTGCTACAGTAATCCGGTACAACAGTGATCTGGTTCAGAAATACCACCCTTGCTTCTGGATCGATGGGCAGTATCTCTGCTGCTCTCAGACAGCCAAAAATGCCATGGGCTGCCAAATTTTGGAGAACAGGAATGGAAGTAAGCGATCTGATCGATATAATTTCTTCCTCCTTTGACTCTGTTTCCATCACTCTCCCAGGGGTCTGTCAAGCCCAGGCACATAGCATAAGGTTGTACATTTTGGGTGCTAAACAAAGGGTCCTGGGGGAGGGAGGAGGTACATGGGGGCTGAAATCCAGCTGGTAATCTGCTCTCCGAGCTATGTGACCTGGCATGCCTAGCTACTTTTTCTAACTTGCCTAAAGGCACTCAATATGGACGGCAAAGTCCCTGACCAAACCTGTCCTTGGGCCCTTTCCTAAAGTGCATTCCATATCATCACTGGCTTCTTGTTTTGCAGGCTTAAAACCTGGGAGTTCTCACCGGAAGACAAAAAAGCCTCTTCCCCCAACGCCTGAGGAGGACCAGGTATACAGGGAAACTGGGTGCTGCCACTGCTTAAATGGAAATTTATAGTCAAACCCTGAGAACACACCAGAGTCTTAGAATTACCCTGGGACTTGGCAGTGTTAATTGGTATTCTTGCTAAGATGAGGGATTTGTTCTTCTAATTAGGATTTCCACCTCAATGGAAAGATAGAAGGCTCTCAGCAACCATGTAATCCAATCACCTGTTTAGAACAAAGCCTGATTTTTTTAATGGAAAGTTTTTGTTGTTGTTGTTTTGTTTTGTTTTTGTTTTTGTTTTTTTTGACACGGAGTCTCGCTCTGTCGCCCAGGCTCGAGTGTAATGGCATGATCTCAGCTCACTGCAACCTCTGCCTCCCAGGTTCAAGTGATTCTCCTGTCTCAGCCTCTGGAGTAGCTGGGATTACAGGCACGCGCCACCACACCCAGCTAATTTTTGTATTTTTAGTAGAGACAGGGGTTTCACCATGTTGGTCAGGCTGGTCTCGAACTCCTGACCTCGTGATTCACCCGCCTCGGCCTCCTAAAGTGCTGGGATTACAGGTGTGACCCACCGTGCCCAGCTGGAAAGTATTTTCAAACATACAGTAAAGTTAGAAGAATTTTACGCTTAATACCAACATACTCAACACTTAGCACTAACACCACCTATCACCAACATTTTAGAAGCTTTTTTTTTTTTTTTGATTCCTTCTTGAGGTCTAGAAAGCCCTTTCTCACATATTGTAAGTAAGTAGAGCAGGTATTATTATATTCATTTTACAAAGAAGGAAACCAAGGTTCTGAGCCACTTAGTAGATTCATGTACAAGTTTAGTGCCAAGCCAGTTTCCTGACCTTAGCTATAAATTGTTTTTGTCTAGTGAACTTTAAAAATAGTAATGTTTAGGTCACATTCCTGAGAGTTTGATTTTGATGTAATTGGTCTGTGAGGAGACTGACTGGGTATTGGAATTGGTTTTTTTGTTTGTTTGTTTGTTTGTTTGTTTTTGAGACAGTCTCGCTCTGTCACCCAGGCTGGAGTGCGGTGGCGTGGTCTTGGCTCACTGCAACCTCCACCTCCTGGGTTCATGTGATTCTACTGCCTCAGCCTCCTGAGTAGCTGGGGCTATACGCACATACTACTGTGCCCAGCTAATTTTTGCATTTTTAGTAGAGATAGGGTTTCGTCATGTTGGCCAGGCTGGTCTCGAACTCCTGGCCTCAACTGATCTGCCCGCCTTGGCTTCCCAAAGTACATTGGAATTTAAAAGCTCCATAGATGGTCTTTATATGCATGCAAGGCTGAGAACTCCTGCACTGGTGCTTAAAAATGGTTGTTGAATGACTGCTGAGTAATATTTTATTATGCCTGATTTGGGTGTCTTGAGTAAGCCAGGGAGTTGGGAGAGAAGAGAAGAGTGCTTGGTATCTTGACAAACCCTCCTACCTTTTCACCTAACTACATAGATCTTGAAAAAGCCACTACCGCCTGAGCCAGCAGGAGCACCAGTCTCCACAAGTGAGCTGAAAAAGGTTGTGGCCCTTTATGATTACATGCCAATGAATGCAAATGATCTACAGCTGCGGAAGGGTGATGAATATTTTATCTTGGAGGAAAGCAACTTACCATGGTGGCGAGCACGAGATAAAAATGGGTGAGTCCACACCAGCCCTTCCTGAGCCTGGTGCCTGCCCACTCCCTACACGTGAAAAGTGCTGCGGCATAATTCCCCTGATCAGCATCCTCATCAGAGACTGTTCTTCCCACACCAAACTGAACATGCTCATCCTCCAAGTACTTCCCAGCGTGCAGCTCCCTATACATTGCCTCTGCCACCTCTCTGAGCCTCTATTGTTGGGCACATATAACCAATGCGACATGTGCAGAAGCTCTGCACCTCACTGGCTCACTGCCTAACCATGCATCCGAGACATGGTTGTCTTTGAGGGAGGTGCATGATACATATACCTCCATTTGAAATTTGTTCTGAGCTCAGGGATGTGGGCACATGAATCTGTCTCCTGGAGGGTGGGGAGGTGCTGGATGAACTGCCACATTGTCTCCTTCACAGGCAGGAAGGCTACATCCCTAGTAACTATGTCACTGAAGCAGAAGACTCCATAGAAATGTATGAGTAAGTATGTTTATGTCAGTCCACAATCTTCCAGGAGGAACTCTCATTCTCTCTCTCTCTCTCTCTCTCTCTCTCTATATATATATATATATACACACATACACATATATATTTATATATGTATATATATACACATACACACATATATATTTATATATATGTATATATATAACACACACAAGTGTATATATGTATACATATGTATACATACACTGGTGTATATATAGGTATATTATGTATACATATGTATACATACACAAGTGTATATATATATATATACACTTTTTTATGGTTTCAACATATTTTTTATTTCAAGATATATATTAAAATTAGTGCCATCTGAATCAGATGATGCCACCACCTCAAATTAGTGTGTCTGTCTTACCTTTACCCCCCAAACACCCTCCACTTACGAGAGCTGGAGAGGTCACCATGCCCTCAAATCCAGAAGAATCACACTCAAAGAAAAAGGAGTTGACGACCTGATGAAAGAATTAAAATGTCAAACTGCTACTGTTGTCCTTTCCTCCCTAATCATGGAAGTGGATTGTTCTCAAGTGCCCTAGTCCCTGATCTCTTCCCTGCAACTCCCTGCTGCCTGCCTTTGCCTGCTACTCTCCATTTCCATGAATCTTCAATGCCAACCTGGGTTTGGGAAAGGGATACAGTGTGCTATGCACATGACAGATGCTCAGTAGATAGGGTTTGAGTGAGTTGACTGAATCACCGACATGGACAAGCCCTGGAGGGTGCTATAACCTCCAATCTGCTTATGACCAGGAGCCACTCAAGCAGCACTCTCCCTTCACAGGTGGTATTCCAAACACATGACTCGGAGTCAGGCTGAGCAACTGCTAAAGCAAGAGGTAAGTGTGGAACCACTAGCACACAGCATTCTCCTTGCATAAGTGAGGATCTTGAACTGAGGGCCTGTTCTGCTCCCCACCTTTGGGCAAGGCAGTGTCAAAGCTGCCGTTGTCTGAGGTCCCAATTACACCATTTTTTTTGTTTTTGTTTTTCTGAGACGGACCCTCGGTCTGTCACCCAGGCTGGAGTGCAGTGGCGTGATCTGGGCTCACTGCAACCTCCGCCTCCCGGGTTCAAGCGATTCTCCTACCTCAGCCTCCCAAGTAGCTGGGATTACAGGCACATGCCACCACACCCGACTAATTTTTGTATTTTTGGCAGAGACAGGGTTTCACCATGTTGGCCAGGCTGGTCTCGAACTCCTGACCTCAGGTGATCCGCCCACCTCGGCCTCCCAAAGTGCTGGGATTACAGGCATGAGCCACCACGCCCGGCCTGCACCTTTTAATATTAAAAGCAATGAGGCTGTAGCTCAAGCGTGGAACTTGGCAGTAAAATCAGGGGTTGTTCTATTTTCTCTCTCAAGTTTGGGCAGGTGGGATGCAGGTGTGAGCACCACTTCCTCCTACAGACAGCTTCTTTTTCGTTGTTTCAGGGGAAAGAAGGAGGTTTCATTGTCAGAGACTCCAGCAAAGCTGGCAAATATACAGTGTCTGTGTTTGCTAAATCCACAGGGTGAGTGCCACTATTCCAAGGCCCCGAGGATAAAGAACAGGGGTACCCTCCTAATAGCTCCTTGATGGTGTGCCCGTCCCACTTCCTCTGTCTCTGAAACTCAAAACTCATCTCACTTCACTTCCTGGGTTCTGTTGACCTTTGTGCCCAAGTTACTGACTAAGCATCCACTTCTTCAGGGACCCTCAAGGGGTGATACGTCATTATGTTGTGTGTTCCACACCTCAGAGCCAGTATTACCTGGCTGAGAAGCACCTTTTCAGCACCATCCCTGAGCTCATTAACTACCATCAGCACAACTCTGCAGGTGAGTGCCGGGGCAACTGAGAAGGGAGTCACAGACACCAGGATAAGCAATGCAGGACAAGGTGATAAGAGGAAGAATCCGCCTCACAGGACAGTGTGAATTCGCTGTGAAAGGAAATCCCTGTGATACTGGCTAGAAGCTGGTAAAGAGGTGGTCAGAGGCAGACCTACACCCAACAGGGACTGACTCTTTATTTGGTGATTGATGCTCAGTGTTAAGAGAAGACACAAAAGAGGCTGGTGACTGATTCATCAGCAAGTATTCATCGAGTTCCTACTGTGTACTCAGCGATTTCCTCAGTTCTAGAGGAGAACACAGGAACATTCTGAGTCGAGGTCCTTGTCCTCAAAGAACATACAGGTTAGACAATATCAGAAGAAAGTTTCTAAGCACTGTAAAATTCCTAAAAACTGAGAGATTAGTGAGGGCATGGATATGGGGGAACAGCTTCATCAAGAAGGTAGGATGTGAGCTAAGCGTGGGCTGGGAGGTGGGAATATATTCAGTTAGGCAGCGTATTTCAATTAGTATTTTCTCTTTTTTGTCCCTGAAAAGTATTTTGTGAGAGGAGAAACCTCTGGAAATATGTGGGTTCATGGAGGTCTTCTGGGATTCAAAGTGTACTAGAAAGATACACACCGGAAGTGTGAGGCTTTAAGTGAGGATATGTGAGGCATCCCACCTCCTACAGCACACCAACAGCATGACCTCTCTCTCTGTTTCAGGACTCATATCCAGGCTCAAATATCCAGTGTCTCAACAAAACAAGAATGCACCTTCCACTGCAGGCCTGGGATATGGTAACTCCTTATTTCTCTGGGGTAGGGTGGACTGGCCAGTTGCAAAAACTACCTTTGCTGGCCTTGCCTTAGGGAGTGTCCTTGAGGTACACTGTTCTGCAGCAGCTGCCTCAAGGACGCTCAAGACAGATCCAAGTAAAAGTTATTCACTGATTTTCTTCCTCTAGTGGCTACTACTGGGACTGCAAAAACACAGATTCATAAAGGGCTTTGTCGTTGTCCTGGGTCTTTTTGTCTTTTATTTTTAATTGTGGGAAAATTTTCAGTACTATCCCTGAGTTCATTAACTACCATCACTGACATAATCATAAAGGGATTTGGGGAGGTTGCTTAGTCTATCTTCTTGCCTTATGGCCACCTTGAACCTAAAATTCCCAGATTCCTCTAACCAGTGAATCCCCTGTTTCTGAGATTGACTTAAGCAAAGACAGATTAGTACTTCTAAAAATTTCCCTTTTACTAGTTTTCCTATTTCTACCCCAGTAGGGATTTTTATCTATTGTAAGAATTATACATTCATGACCCCAAAGAATCACACCAAGACTTTGTTGTTAGGATCATGGGAAATTGATCCAAAGGACCTGACCTTCTTGAAGGAGCTGGGGACTGGACAATTTGGGGTAGTGAAGTATGGGAAATGGAGAGGCCAGTATGACGTGGCCATCAAGATGATCAAAGAAGGCTCCATGTCTGAAGATGAATTCATTGAAGAAGCCAAAGTCATGATGTGAGTTATAGCCCAAACTCAATTCTCAATCTATTTGCTGGAGTCTAGGAATTCACACAACAACCCACTGAGGCTTAAAGATGACTTACAGTAAGAGAGGTTTGGGACGAGGGACTGAAGTTAACCTTTAACTGGCAGTAGTCCTAACTGCTAAGATAATAGTTTCTGTGCCTTAGATATTGGTTGAGAATAGTGGTGATCATGGGTGTGTACCATCTCAGTAGCATTTGGGGGTAGATGTAGAAAATTAAACTTTCAAGAGAAAGACAGATTCTAATTTAGCCTTAGCGTTCTTTCATTCCTGGACTCGTTTCTTTTTCAATTTGTGGGCTCCAGATCCCTGCTTACTTCCACATATTAAGCACTTTTGAGATTTAGGGTGGGAAAGAGGAAAATAAACTTTCTGGTGTGACCCCTTATCTGATGCTCTACTCCCAGGTCAACCCCTTCCTCCCCAGCCCCTTTATTGCTAGTATGCAGAGCCAAAAGGGGAAGACTAGTTCCTTGCCTTTCCTGTAGGAATCTTTCCCATGAGAAGCTGGTGCAGTTGTATGGCGTCTGCACCAAGCAGCGCCCCATCTTCATCATCACTGAATACATGGCCAATGGCTGCCTCCTGAACTACCTGAGGGAGATGCGCCACCGCTTCCAGACTCAGCAGCTGCTGGAGATGTGCAAGGATGTCTGTGAAGCCATGGAATACCTGGAGTCAAAGCAGTTCCTTCACCGAGACCTGGTGGGACCTTAGAAGGATTGGCCTAGGACCAAGGGCTGATGGGGTGGAAGTAGCAGTGGAAGATATATCATACATGGTTGAGGGGGGCTTCTGGTGCCATCATTTCAATTTTATCTAGAAAATACTATAAGTTAGGTGTGCCTCTGCCCCAGTGCTGACCCCATCAAATATCTCCAGCCTCGGCTCCATGAAGTCTGCCGTGGTGGGAATCAGAGCAGTCACTCACTCCCAACCCCCTACCACCCACAAGAAAATGGTGGGGTCTTTCAGTGGCCATTCTGGATTTGCAACAGAAGGGACTGTGCTTCCCAATGGGACTGCTCCTGGCATGGGGCCATCATTTGGTTCCTTCAGAGTCACATACTGGGGCCTGTGGATGCATTTGGCCCACATGTGTGGGTTTTTTTTTATGTTATATAATAATTAGCAAACCCTTAAAAAGAAACATTTCGCTTAAAAAAAAAAAAACCCTGGAATTTCCAGCTTCTCTTGAAAATCTAGACCATCTGGAAATACCAGGTCCACATTCTCAGGAACCGCCTCCTTTCCTTTAGACCAGGCATGTACTCTCCATTTCCTGCAATCTCCATCCACTTCACTTCACTCTTACTTAACTTGCCTGGCCCCTGTAAGAATCAGAGTTTGCGCCCCTGTTTCTTTCAGTCAGGCCAAGGCTCAAATTGTCCTAGTCTCACTGGCAGAAAAGCAGAAAGCAAAACAAACTTACTTCTCATTCTCCTTTCTTTGTTTTTTTGTCTGTTTTGTTTTGTTTTGTTTTGTTTTGAGATGGAGTCTCGCTCTGTTGCCCAGGCTAGGGTGCAATGGCACCATCTCGGCTCACTGCAAACTCCGCCTCCCAGGTTCAAGCAATTCTCTTGCCTCAGCCTCCCAAGTAGCTAGGATCATAGGCGCCCACCACCATGCCCAGCTAATTTTTGTATTTTTAGTAGACGGGGTATCGCCATGTTGGCCAGACTGGTCTTGAACTCCTGACCTCAGGTGATCCACCCACCTCGGCCTCCCAAAGTGTTAGGATTACAGGCGTGAGCCACTGCACCCAGCCTCTCCCTTAATTGTTTCAGCATATCAGTGAGGGAATGGGGTGGTGTGGAATTGCCCATGAGAATGCAATCGTTCTGTATGTCCTCAGTGCTTTACCTAGGACTACACAGTAGGTTGCTTTCCACGTGGTGGAAATGAATCACGATTTCTTGGTGGCATCAACAGATTCCTGTTAGGTGGGAAGGTGTCTGTAGTCGAAGGAGATGAAGCTTCCCTGGCTTAATTCTACTGGTCAGCAGAAGCTTTGTGCCTTTAACCTCTGTGCTGGGGACGGAGTCTCACTGGTCTCTGTTTGCACTACAGGCAGCTCGAAACTGTTTGGTAAACGATCAAGGAGTTGTTAAAGTATCTGATTTCGGCCTGTCCAGGTGAGTGTGCCTTTTTCATCTTTCCCTCCAGAAGTAAAAATAGCACAGTATGAAACATGGGTAGGTGTTATAGTTTTAATCCTTTTCTTTTTTTTCTCATTCTAGTGTTTTCTGCTGATCTTTCTATTCTTTTTCTTCCTCTGAGTTATTTAAGCCACCTCTTTCATCCTTTTGTTTTATTGTCATATCCCTTTCCTTCCTTTCTCCCTTTATCTCTACCTCCTCTTTTTTCAATCTATTTCCCCAATACCTTATCTTGATCTATTAATCCTGATGACTTTACTCCATTCCTCCTTCTTTCTTAATCAGTCTAATTTCCAGTGACAACTGCAGATAAAAGGAAGGGAAGGAGAAGAGCAGAGAAAGGAAAGGTGGATAGAGAAGAGGAAGGGAGTACCTACTAGATCTTATTTCACTTCATCCTTCTTGTAACCATATTGCCAATCAGGAAAGCTCAATCAGATACAAAAACAGGAAATTCGTTAAAAGTAACATTTGTAGAAGACACTAGTTGAGGAGAAGAGACTTTTGAGGAAGGCTGTGTGTGTTTGTGACACTCTTGTGACCGTGCCAAGAAAACGTAAGCAAATTCCAAGCTCTCCAAATCCTAATGACAACAAGTCCTGAATCCCTTGCAGGTATGTTTTGGATGATGAATACACAAGCTCAGTAGGCTCCAAATTTCCAGTCCGGTGGTCCCCACCGGAAGTCCTGATGTATAGCAAGTTCAGCAGCAAATCTGACATTTGGGCTTTTGGTAAGTGGATAAGATTACACAGATTATACAGCTCAAAGGATAAGAAATGCAATGGGAAAATTCACACTTTGCAACCTCCACAGAGAGATTGTTCTTGCTTTCATTCATCCAATCCTTGGGGAGTGCTTACTGTGTGTCAGCCACCACAGGGGTTTCTGAGGATGAAAACTAAAGTGGACATGATCTCTGCCTTTTTAGAACTTAAACCATATTAAGGAAAACAATTCATTCAGTTTTCAACAGCTTCTGAATACTGGTTATGTACCAGGCACTCTGCCAGACCCTATAACTACAAAGACAAATAAGATGCTGTCTCTCTTCTAGAGGAGTTAATAGACTAGTACGACCCTGATCTCCATCTAGCGTGGTCAGTACTATAGCAGAAATTTGGGCAAAATGTAAAAAGCACAGAGCGGGGAACCAACTGATTCTAATCTTTGAGGTTGATCTAGGAAGACTAGGACCCCTGCTATCCAAAAACACTGCAAACCAATTTAATAATGTTTTTCATCTTCTAGGGGTTTTGATGTGGGAAATTTACTCCCTGGGGAAGATGCCATATGAGAGATTTACTAACAGTGAGACTGCTGAACACATTGCCCAAGGCCTACGTCTCTACAGGCCTCATCTGGCTTCAGAGAAGGTATATACCATCATGTACAGTTGTTGGCATGAGGTAAGTGCTTTATTATGACCTCTTAAATTATTTCCTTGAATCTACTTGCCCATTTAGCTGGCCATTCAGCCACAGACTGATAGCTGCACACATTCTCTTTTTTTTCCTTTTTTTTTTTTTTTAATTTGAAACAAGGTCTCTTTCACCCAGGTTGGAGTACAGTGGCGCGATCTCGGCTTACTGCAAACTTCACCTCCCAGATTCAAGCGATTCTCATGTCTCAGCCTGCCAAGTAGCTGGGATTACAGGCGTGCACCACCACACTGAGCTAATTTTTTTTTTTTTTTTGGTGACACAGTCTCGCTCTGTCACCCAGGCTGGAGTGCAGTGGTGCGATTTTGGCTCACTGCAACCTCTGCCTCCTGGGTTCAAGTGATTCTCCTGCCTTAGCCTCCTGAGTAGCTGGGACTACAGGCACATGCCACCGCGCCCAGCTAATTTTTGCATTTTTAGTAGAGACAGCGTTTCACCATGTTGGCTAGGCAGGTCTTGAACTCCTGACCTCAGGTGATCCACCCACCTTGGCCTCCCAAAGTGCTGGGATTACAGGCGTGAGCCACCGCGCCTGGCCAATTTTGTATTTTTAGTAGAGATGGCATTTCGCGATGTTGACCAGGCTGATCTCGAACTCCTGGCCTCAAGTGATCCGCCCACCTCGGCCTCCCAAAGTGCTGGGATTAGAGGCGTGAACCACCATGCCAGGCCTTGCACGCATTCTCTGACCTTGGCCTGCACCTTGGTCATCTGATGGCCAGAGGCTTTCCCAGGCCCACTCCAATTCTCACTAGAGTGTCATTAGTACACTCCAATGCCAACTCAGCTTTAGGGAGTGAGGTGTTGTGGGGCCATGTCATCTAGCATAAGCAGGCAGCCAGAGGCACTCACACAAGTCAATGGGCATTACAAAAGAAAAGTTATGAAAGTTTGTTCATTCCTTTGTGTGTCATTGGCCCTTTCTTCTACTTTATTAGCTGCCAACCATTTCTGGCTGGGGTCCTAAATGAGATTTTTTTTTTTTTTTGAGACCGAGTCTTGCACTGGCACCCAGGCTGGAGTGCAGTGGCATGATCTCGGCTCACTGCAAGCTCCGCCTCCCAGGTTCACACCATTCTCCTGCCTCAGCCTCTCGAGTAGCTGGGACTACAGGCGCCCACCACCACGCCCGGCTAATTTTTTGTATTTTTAGTAGAGACGGGGTTTCACTGTGTTAGCCAGGATGGTCTCGATTTCCTGACCTCGTGATCCGCCTGCCTCTGTCTCCCAAAGTGCTGGGATTACAGGCATGAGCAACGGCGTCCGGCTAAATGAGATTTTTTTAAAAACCCTCCTGCTTGAAAGGGAACTAAAACAGGTAGTGGGTTTTTTTGTTTGCTTTGTTTTGTTTTGCTTTTTAATATGGTGCATTGTGGGGTATGTGGGTAGGTGTGGTATTTTGGAAATAAGGAAATCTGTCCTATTACTATTAAACTGCTTTGCTCCTCTTACCTTGAGTTCTTCCCAAGATGCCTTCTCTACTTTTCAGTAGATCCTTGGCAACCTAAATTTCTAGTAGGAAATAAATGCTCAACTTTTCAGAGTGTCCAACAAGTGCATATGTGAATCTGGAGCCCTCTTGGTGAGGTGAAAAGTGGGTATCTGGATCCAAGCATGGCTCGTTTCCCTTGAACAAATGACAGATCACAGAGAAAGTGCAGAAAGGAAGGACTCCTTTCTTCTGTGTGATGCAGGATTAAGGGTGATTGGCTATGCTCCCTCCCAACCAGGACCTTCTTACTCTGCTAATTAAAAATGATTTCAGACAGGTACTTTATCCACAGCCTGTTTAAAGCAGTGGTCAAAATTGGATGCATATCAGAAACCCTAAGGAGCTCTTAAAAATGCAGATTACTGGCTGGGCATGGTGGCTCATGCCTGTAATCCCAGCAGTTTGGGAGGCCAAGGCAAGCGGATGACGTGGTCAGGAGATCGAGACCATTCTGGCCAACATGGTGAAACCCTGTCTCTACTAAAAGTACAAAAATTAACCAGGTGTGGTGGTGTGTGCCTGTAATCACAGCTACTCAGGAGGCTGAGGCAGGAGAATCACTTGAACCCGGGAGGCGGAGGTTGCAGTGAGCCGAGATCCCACCACTGCACTCTGGCCTGAGTGACAGAACGAGACTGTGTCACACACACACACACACACACACACACAAATTCAGATTACTGGGTCTTTTCTCCAGAAATTCTGATTAGGTATGCCTGAAGTGGAACCCAGAAATCTCTTTTTAAACTTCCCAGGAAATTCTGATACTCAGCTAAGTTTAAGAATCACTGAGTCAAGGAATCAAGAAATTGATGACCATTGGTTCTGACAGATTGAGAGCATTCTGGCATGAATGTTCCCTGAACCACTAAATACCAAATACCTCGGGGGCTTATGGGCCATGGCCATCAAAAAGAACCTTAGTCTTAGGCCGGGCGTGGTGGCTCACGCCTGTAATACCAGCACTTTGGGAGGCTGAGGCGGGTGAATCACCTGAGGTCAGGAGTTCAAGACTAGTCTTACCAACATGGTGAAACCCGGTCTCTACTAAAAATACGAAAATTAGCTGGGCGTGATGGCGTGCACCTGTAATCCCAGCTACCTGGGAGGCTGAGGCAGGAGAATCGCTTGAACCTGGGAGGTGGCAGTGAGCTGAGCTCACACCACTGCACTCCAGCCTGGACAACAGGGTGAGACTCTGTCTCAAAAAAAAAAAAAAAAAAAAAAACCCCCCTTAGTCTTTTTGTTACCAGACAGTGGTAAAAAAAAGGTCCCAGGTACTCAGAATCCCTGCTCAGTGATGCGGCCTGTGGTTTTGAAATATTAATCACTAAAAATTATCACATGGGATTTCTGTTCTGCCAACCACTTGAACTTGTTTGGTAGCCATTTTTCACTTGAGGATCCAAAATAAGAATGTGTTGTGTACAGTTACATAATGAACTTGCCCTCAATTTTGATCAGTGTGATTGTCAGTTTAATTGGCAAATTGTTCTTATCACACTAATAACCTGAGTTACTAAAGATGAAAAGTGCACAAAGACTTTATGGAGAGCTGCTATTTCTTTTTTTTTTTTTTTTCCTTTTGTAATCGACAGGGCATGCTACTGGGCATAGAGCATATATTTAATAAACATTTGCTGCTTACTCATTGCATTTCCCTTGAATTCTGGATTCTAGCCACTCTAATACTTTACTTTTTCTTTGGTTTTAGAAAGCAGATGAGCGTCCCACTTTCAAAATTCTTCTAAGCAATATTCTAGATGTCATGGATGAAGAATCCTGAGCTCGCCAATAAGCTTCTTGGTTCTACTTCTCTTCTCCACAAGCCCCAATTTCACTTTCTCAGAGGAAATCCCAAGCTTACGAGCCCTGGAGCCTTTGTGCTCCCACTCAATACAAAAAGGTCCCTCTCTACATCTGGGAATGCACCTCTTCTTTGATTCCCTGGGATAGTGGCTTCTGAGCAAAGGCCAAGAAATTATCGTGCCTGAAATTTCCCGAGAGAATTAAGACAGACTGAATTTGCAATGAAAACATTTTTTAGGAGGGAGGATGTAAATAGCCGCACAAAGGGGTCCAACAGCTCTTTGAGTAGGCATTTGGTAGAGCTTGGGGGTGTGTGTGTGGGGGTGGGCCGAATTTGGCAAGAATGAAATGGTGTCATAAAGATGGGAGGGGAGGGTGTTTTGATAAAATAAAATTACCAGAAAGCTTGAAAGTCTTTGATATCTCTATTAATCATGCAGCCTCCCTGAAGCGCCCTATCTCAGTATTCCAGAAAGCTGCTGTGTGGCATTAGTTTGGCATATTCCTACACTGAGAACTCGACAGGATCCTCCGGGTTTAAGCCCTCTTGTTAACTCCTGCCTCTGAATCAGAGATGCATTAAGCCAAAACAGTGCCTGTCACAGCAGCCATGCAATGTTATTTGAATGAATCTGAAAGTTGGGCACAAACTGCCATAGCCTCATTTCCCTACGTCGGGAGAGGAAAACTCCATCAAAAAACGAAAACCAGGGGCCCAGGATAGCCAACTAACCGACCCAGCCAACTAACCGACCCAGTGCACAACTCTGGTAGCTCAGAAAACGCGGGCCAATTTGGAAGTGGACAGGGGCGGAGCTGTTGGGCCAGCACGGAATGGATCACGTGGTCTGAAGTAACTTCCTTTTCTCCTTTCTTTTCTTTTTGGAATAACATCTCAACGGCACCTCGGCTCTGGGCTATAAGCCCTGCGATCTCAAGGCGCAAGGCTGGGCGCAACCGCAGGGTTGCAGGGTTACGGGATTGCGGGGTCCAGGGAGTGGGACCCGCCGACTCCGGGAACTAAGCACCCGCGCCAAAGCGTGGGAGGCGGCGGGGTGGAGTTGGGCACCTGCCTCGCGCCGACGCAGTGCACTCACGGGGGCGGTCCCAGAGGCAGTGAGTTGTGGTTCCGGTTCCGTCGCGGAGACACGTGAAGGTCGGTGCGGAGTTCGTCTCTGCAAGCGTGGTCGCCCTGGGATGGATTCCTCCTCCTCTTCCTCCGCGGCGGGTTTGGGTGCAGTGGACCCGCAGTTGCAGCATTTCATCGAGGTAGAGACTCAAAAGCAGCGCTTCCAGCAGCTGGTGCACCAGATGACTGAACTTTGTTGGGTGAGGAGCCTGGGGCTGGGACCTGAACACTGTACCTACTTTCCCTCTGTCCTTGTACCGCGGGACTCGCGACAACGTCGGGGATTCGGGGAGGGGGCGGGCACCTGGCAGCAACCCTTGATTTTCTCAGGTTCCTGTGGCCTAGCCGGATGGGAGAAGGGTGACTCCGCTTCTCTGGGGACTGTCATTCCGGACCTCGGCTTTGTTGGTGCAGAGGACTGGGTATCAAAGAAGACTTATGCCACTGGACACCCAGCACTTTCAGGCACCCGAGGTTGAAGCTGCCTAGTGCTGGTCACCAAGACTGATCGGAGCCCCCAGTACTGGGATTTTATTTTTGGCAGCCCGAGTCCCAGAGAGTCAGTGAATCAGTGAATCTGCTATTCCTGGACTCCTCGGGATTTACCTTCATTACCCAGTTCTAACCCTCTCCGCTGAGAAATGAGTGGCTCCAGCCCACTAACTATAAAAGTGGTGTAATCTCTTCCAACGTACATACTTATTTGTTTTCTTGTTGGATTGTTGTGTAATACCAAGCCGTTTCGGGTCTGAAGGTTGAGGAATTGAGCCTGCCCTGTGAGGGGACTTTGGCAAAAGGGTGGAAGGCATTTGCAGCTTGACAACAACGTGTTCTGCTTGCCAAGGACAGATTTCCCTTAATGTACACAATTCATAGAATTCAGAGGCCAAGGATAATTTTCCTTGGAATTAGAGGGTCTGAGGCTTGTGTACATGGCAGAGAATAATGAACGAAATTTTTGAACCACTTAACTTGAACTATGTACAGTCATTGGTTTCCATAGGCCCTTTCCCATAAACTTACAGTATTGCTGGACTATGACACCTACCAGATGCTTACTTAACTCTGGTCTGCCTTGGACCAGAGTGCTTTGATTCTTTTTTAAAAATATCTGTGATTCGTTACTTTGGGGCCAGGAGGGCGTGTGGTTAAGTACTATTGCAAGAATCTGTAAGCTGCCGGGCGCGGTAGCTCATGCCTGTAATCCCAGCACTTTGGGAGGCGGGTGGATCACTTGAGGTCAGGAGTTCGAGACCAGTCTGGGCAACACGGCGAAGCCCTGTCTCTACTAAAAATAGAAAAAATTATCTGGGCGGGGTGGCACCCGCCTGTAATCTCAGCTACTCAGGAAGCTGAGGCACGAGAATGGCTTGAACCTGGCGGAGGTTACAGTGAGATCATGCCACTGCACTCCAGCCTGGGTGACAGAGCCAGACTCTGTCTCAAAAAAAAAAAAAAAAAAACAAAACTGTAAGCTATGAACCCTTTAGGAAAATGCATTCAATTTTCCATTCATCATGACAGGATTCAAGAATCTCTAGCTTAAGTAGACAAGGTTATAGAATTTCAAGTCATATTTTTTTTCTTCTTTGGTAGGTTTTAGGATATCTTGCTGTAATGATTTATCCTTTCAACCTTTTATTCTGTAGTTAACTTAAAGGCATTTAGTGCAAACAGCATTGTGGAGTTACAACCAAATTCATCGAAAGGTTACTTCACTTGTATTTTGCCATTTTCTTGCTCTGGAATATCCCAGCTCTGCCATTTTCTGGCCCTATGATTTTGGGCAAAGTATCTCTGTGCCACAGTTTTCCTCCTTGTAAAATGAGGATTTATAATAGTATCTGTTCCATAGGATTGTTGTAAGAATTTAATGTAAGGCTAGAGAACATTGCTATATACTTGGTCAGCTGCCAAATGTGAACTATCATTAACATATCAGATAGTATTTTTAAGTAAAGTTTTTCTTCTCTAAGCAACAAAAAGGGACCCCTGCCCCCAACCGTCTTTTTCTTTCCAAGTTCCCTTTGTGATTCTGTATCTTGTCCTGAGCAGGAGAAGTGCATGGACAAGCCTGGGCCAAAGTTGGACAGTCGGGCTGAGGCCTGTTTTGTGAACTGCGTTGAGCGCTTCATTGATACAAGCCAGTTCATCTTGAATCGACTGGAACAGACCCAGAAATCCAAGCCAGTTTTCTCAGAAAGCCTTTCTGACTGATCTCAGCATTACCTCTTTGGAAAAGGAAGGTAGTTCAAGAAATGAAGAGCTGTTGATGGGATGATTGAAGAAACAGCTATGAGAGGATTGGCTCCCATCTTTTGTTACTCTTGGGACATCCTGTCATCTGAGAATGAACAAAGACCAATTTTTTGTGTGTGAAGCTTAAGGGTCATATGTTTGCTTGTATTTTTTAATGCTAATCTTGTGAAAATAATTGACAGGTGAATGGAAAATTCTATTTAGATGCATATTACTGTACATGGGACTATGCTTTTCTCAAAGCTCCATTAACTGCTTCCTATAGTTTTGATAGTGGGACCACATACGTAAAAATCTCATTTGTGTGGAGTCATTTCTGATTTCAGGGGAGATCCTTGTGTTTATCAGAAAGGGCAGAAGTGGGGGAAGAATAATTTGGTATCCTTATCTAGTGTTTGATTATCAATCCTGGAGAAAAATATCTGTAAGAGTGTTTATACCGTACACTTCAGTTTTCTTGATGATCTCCCTTTCCTATATGATGATTTGCTTAAATATCCGTATTAAGTATAGTCTCAAGGTAGGGTAGGCAGCCTGAGAGTCTAGAGGCCTTTAGTTATAAAGGAATCTAGCCAGTGAACATAATTCTTATTACTAGACTGCCACAAGGAAGAAATTAACTTACCCTGTATATCAGGGTACAAAAAATTCAATGATGTGCCTAAATAAGTTATAAAGATTTAGGCCAATCAGAAGCTAACAGCAGTTTCAGATAGAGGTGCATGCCTAATGTTAATTAGTGTAGATTCCATTTACTGCATTCTTTTGATCACTGAAATAAAAGCTATATAAGATTCAACTCTGTGATTGAGAAGGCATTCTATTGCAGTTATTATCTGCAACCTGGAGAGATTTAGCCTGGGCTGATTCCAAGGTTAAAATGTAGTCAGTCAGTCTGGGTATCTGCTCTGTGTAAGGTACAGCACAGTATTCCAGGGGTTCCTGACCTTTTTGAGATCAAAGAGAACCTAGAGATGAGATGGGGAGGGAAGCGGTTATATGCTGGCAGTCAAGTCCGTGAGTACAGTAGAGGTTGTATTGACTGGATTCTCCTCTTATTTCAAATCCTTGTAGACTGGAGTATAGACCTAAAATAGACCTACTTGTTGGGAGTCTCTAGTGCAAATCCATGAAATCTGGGGAAATGAACATCTCTAAAAGCTTCAAGTTCCTGTTTAGATTTTCCCCATAAAGGTGCTACAAGGACTTTTTTTTTTTTTTTTTTTTTTTTTT
>NW_026652282.1:84164738-84169338 GCF_009828535.3 Hylobates moloch | reverse complement strand
TTTTTTTTTTTTTTTTTTTTTTTTTTGAGACGGAGTCTTGCTCTGTCGCCCAGGCTGGAGTGCAGTGGCGGGATCTCGGCTCACTGCAACCTCCGCCTCCCGGGTTCAAGTGATTCTCCTGCCTCAGCCTCCTGGGTAGCTGGGATTACAGGCGCACGCCACCATGCCTGACTAATTTTTGTACTTTTAGTAGAGACGGGGTTTCACCATGTTGGTCAGGCTGGTCTCGAACTCCTGACCTCATGATCTGCCCCCTTGGCCTCCCAAAGTCTGGGATTACAGGCGTGAGCCACTGCACCCAGTTGGAATTTTTTTTAAATCATTATGAAAACAGTTAAACATTTAAGTTCATACTCTGTGCCATTGTTTTTAGTGACAGGATTTCAGCAGTGCACAGAAACAAAGTCCCTGCCCTTGAGCTTGTGGTCTAGTTAGGGGAGGTAGACAATAAACACATAAATATGTCAATATAATAAGTGCCATGGAGGAACAGCAGAGTAAGGGTGTTAGGGAATATTTATGGAGTGTGATTATTTTATATAAGATGGTTTGAGAAGGCCTCCTTGGGAAGGTGGCATTTCAACAGAGATCTGGATGAACTAAGCAACCAAACCTTGTGGGTGTTGCCGGGCAAGGTGGCTCACGCTTGCAATCCCAGCACTTTGGGAGGCCAAGGCAGGCAGATCACGAGGTCAGAAGATCGAGACCATCCTGGCTAACACGGTGAAACCCCGTCTCTACTAAGAATACAAGAAAAAAAAAATTAGCTGGGCGTGGTGGCAGGCGCCTATAGTCCCAGCCACTTGGGAGGCTGAGGCAGGAGAATGGCATGAAACCGGGAGGCGGAGCTTGCAGTGAGCCGAGATTGCGCCACTGCACTCCAGCCTGGGTGACAGAGCAAGACTCCGTCTCAAAACAAACAAACAAAAATCCCCCACAAAACCTTGTGGGTGTCTGAGGGAAGAACATTTCAGGCAGGAGTAACAGTAAGTCCAAAGGCCCCAAGGTAGGAACTGCATGCATGATGCCATGGAGAACAGTCAAGAGGTCATTATAGCTGGAGTAAAGTGAGTTAAAGAGAATGGTAAGAAATAAGGTTGGAGAGACCAGGTGCGGTGGGCTCATGCCTGTAATCCCAGCACTTTGGGAGGCCGAGATGGTTGGATCACCTGAGGTCAGGAGTTCAAGACCAGCCTGGCCAACATGGTGATGGTGAAACCCTGTCTCTGCAAAAAATACAAAAATTAGCCAGGCGTGGTGGCAGGTGCCTATAATCCCAGCTACTTGGGAAGCTGAAGCAGAAGAACCGCTTGAACCCAGGAGGCAGAGATTGCAGTGAGCCACTCCAGCCCGGGTGAGAGAGTGAGACTCCATCTCAACAACAACAAAAAACAAAGAAATAAGGTTGGAGAAAAACATGCAATGGATCAGGGTGAGGAGTGTGTGTGCACTGATTATGTGGGGCTTTGTAGGCCATGGCAAGGACTTTGGGCTTTTACTAAGCAAGGTGGGGAGCCATTTGAGGGATTTTAACAGA
Organism: Hylobates moloch; assembly: GCF_009828535.3. Taxonomy (NCBI): domain Eukaryota; kingdom Metazoa; phylum Chordata; class Mammalia; order Primates; family Hylobatidae; genus Hylobates; species Hylobates moloch. The sequence continues at coordinate 84,167,801 of NW_026652282.1, read as the reverse complement.
TGAATGATGTAATATAACTTAATTTTAGGAGGGTCTGGCTGCTCTTTGGGCAACATCACATGGTGAAGAAGTTGTAACAGTAGCAGCAGTAGTAAGAATAATGGCATTTTGAAATCCAGGAAAGAGACTTTAAAATGCATATACCTTGTAACTATATGTCCCTGTTGACTTTTTTTTTTCCTACAAAATTTAATGTGAGGCCAGGCACAGAGGCTCACATCTATAATCCCAGCACTTTGGGAGGCTGAAGTGGGAGGATTGCTTGAGACCAGTCTAGGCAACATGCCAAGACCCCATCTCTACAAAAAATGCAAAAATTAGCTGGGCATGGTGGCACATACCTGTAGTCCCAGATACATGGGAGGCTGAGGTGAGAGGATCACCTGAGCCTGTGGAGGTCGAGGCTGCAGTGACCCACGATCACGTTACTGCACTCCAGCCTGGGTGACAATGAGACCTTACCTCAAAAATAAAAAGAAAATGTGTTCTTAAAACCTCAAGTCATAGGAATGGTTCTTTAGTCTTTTCCTTATTATTATGTTTATTATGTTATTTATTACTATATTATTGCTTCTTATTTAGTTAGTTTTTTTTTTTTGGAGACGGAGTCTCGCTCTGTCTCCAAGCCAGTGGCACAATCTCGGCTCACTGCAATCTCTGCCTCCCGGGTTCAAGCGATTCTTCTGCCTTAGCCTCCTGAGTAGCTGGGATTACAGGCACCCGCCATCACGCCCAGCTAATTTTTGTATTTTTAGTAGAGACGGGGTTTCACCGTGTTGGCCAGGATCTCCTGATCTCGATCTCCTGACCTCGTGATCCACCTGCCTCGGCCCTCCAAAGTGCTGGGATTACAGGCATGAGCCACCGCGCCCCACCTTATTTAGTATTAAAGTGTTCTCATTACTTGTACACACAAACTTAAATGTCTTTGCTTTACAGTATTGCTTGCTCAGCGAATATATGTCATGAGAAAGGTCTGTCAGATTCATACAGTAAACTTGAGCACCAATTATGTGTTTTGACACTACTGGGCACAAAGACAATGGAAAAGAAAAGGTGTAACAAATCCCCTGTCTGAGATTAATAAGCCCCAAGGCAACAATTTGGGCTTTTGTTTGTTTTGTCAATCTCAGAAATGCATTTTCAGAACCTTGACAGGTGGTACTGTTAGCACTGATGACAAAGTCCTCATTTCAAATATTCAAGGTAGAAAATTCAAAACTCAGTTGTAAAACAAAAGAATTGGATTAGCAGACCCTTTTCACGAAATGAAATCTTACTTAGAAGACTAATATGTAAAGCAGAAAAGCCAAGCTGCTCTGGTGGTTGGTATCTGGAAGCCTTCCTACTGTCGTGTTGTCACCCACCTGCACTGCCAGTGATGCCTAAGGCTCGTCTTCAAGCTTCCAGGTTTTACCAAGCACACTCTGAAAGTGAGTCTATGTACGATCATTAGGGATAACAGAAGGAAATCAAGCAAAAACTTGCTCTTTATTTACAATAAACTCCATAAGGAATTTTAATTCTAAAGTTAACAAATCAATGAACTCCATGTAAAATAGTCTTTACATGGAATAATGGAAAACAATCGATGGTCCTTTTCTTAAAAAACAATTTTTCCCCATTGCAATACCTTTTTTTTAAAAAAAAAAAAAAAAAAAGATGAGATCTCGCCCTGTTTCCAAGGCTGGAGTGCAGTCATTTCCGTGTAGTATATACTTTTCCCGACTACTGCCATGACTCACTTGCCATTTTCAAGGAATAGCAGCCCACTGACTCAAATGTTAATCTGCTTTGGCAACACCCTCACAGGCACACCCAGGATCAATACTTTGTATCCTTCAATCCAATCAGGTTGACACTCATTATTAACCATCACAAACTTCTTTATAAACTGATACGGGATGAGCTCCAATACATATTGTTTTAAAAAGCAAGATTAAAGACTACCATTTGTGTAAAAAGGGGAGGGGATTAAAATATATGTACGAATATTTGCTTGAATAAGCATTAATTAACTCTTGAAGGATGTTGTTAATATTGATTGCCTCTGGGGAAAAGAACTGGGTGGTTGGGGAGTAGGAGTGGGAGACTTTTTGCCATGTATCTTTTGTTTATGCCTTTTGAGTTTTGAATCGTGAATGAATTACCTATTCAAAAAAATACATATTATTAAAAAAAATGAAATAACAAAATTTCTCTCCATTTCAGCACTATAAACTCTGTACTAAAAAGTGGGGATGTGTGATAGAAACCACTTTTAGGAATAAAAAACTTATATTTCAACTACAGTACTTTCAGATATCCCCTAGTCTCAAATAGATTCTTTTTCCTTTTTTTAACTTTTGTAAATTATTTTATTTCTTCTATGATGATTTAAATGGACTTTTTTTCTTTTTTTTTTTTGAGACGGAGTTTTGCTCTTGTTGCCCAGGCTGGAGTGCAATGGCATGATCTCGGCTCACTGCAGCCTCCGTCTCCCGGGTTCATGCGATTCCCCTGCCTCAGCCTCCCGAGTAACTGGGATTACAGGCATGAGCCACCATGCCAGGCCTGACTATCTTCAAACAAGTACAAATATTTCATAAATAATATCTGGCCGTTTCTAGCCAATTGAGTAATTTGTTGCACAATAAGCCACCTCACATCTTTCAGCAAGAAATACATTAAATTTGAATAGTAAAGACATTACACAATGAATTAGGACACTTTTAAAATTTGTTTTAATTTTTATTAGGGGGAGGGGACAGCACACTTCTACTTAATGAAGAGAAACATTTTTACAGTCCAGAGGTCTTTTATGTTTTTGCACCTATTATGCTTGAATTCATAGGGGATAGGTTCCAGCAGCCCAGACTCCTTTCCATTGGTTCTCACAAAGTACGCTTCTCTGGGTGGAGCAGCCTGGCACTTGAATTGAACCCAGGTACCTCTCTTTTTGGCTTCCTTCTTTTTCTGATCATTTTCCCCCATGCATTTCAGGAAGCTATCTTGGCTCTTAGAGCGCTTAATGTACTCAAGTCGCACATTAATTCTCTTGGCAAGAATCTTGCCCTTAGCTTC
>NW_026652282.1:84136104-84149905 GCF_009828535.3 Hylobates moloch | reverse complement strand
TAGTCACCCAGCAAGTCTACCAGGCTCCAGGTTGGTACTGGGGGTGGTCTGCACAGAGTCCTGTGATGTGAACTGTCTCTGGGTCTCTCAGCTGTGGAAACCAGCACCTGTTCTGGTGGAGATGGAAAGGGGGTGAAATGGACTCTGTGAAGGTTCTTAGCTTTGGTGGTTTAATGCACTATTTTTGTGCTGGTTGGCCTCCTGCTGGGAGGTGGTGCTTTCCAGAGATCATTAGCTGTGGTAGTATGGGGAGGAACAGGTGGTGGGCGGGGCCCTAGAACTCCCAAGAGTATATATGACCTTTGTCTTCAGTTACCAGGGTGGTTAGGGTAGGACCATTGGCAGGGCTAGGTGTGTCTGAGCTCAGAGTCTCCTTGGGTGGGTTTTGCTGCAGCTGCTGTGGGGGATGGGGGTGAGGCTCCCAGGTCAATGGAGTTATGATCCTAGAAGGATTATGGATGTCTCTACTGTGTTGTGCAGGTTGTCAGAAAAGTGGGGGAAAGCCGGCAGTCACAGGCCTCATGCAGCTCCCACAGAACCCAAAGGGCTGGTCTCACTCCCACTGTACCCCCACCCCCACCCCACCAACAGCACTGAGTCTGTTTCCAGACAGTGAGTGAGCAGGGCTGAGAACTTGCCCCAGGCTACCCACCTCTCAGCTGTGAAAGCAAGTATGGCTTTCCTTCTTCCCCCACCTGTGGAGTCTGCACACCAGATTCATGCCCCACCCCCCACCAAGTTCTGACCAGAAGACTTCTCGATCAGTTCAAACTGTTTTTTTGTTGTTTGTTTGTTTGTTTGTTTTTGAGACAGAATTTTGCTCAGTCGCCCAGGCTGGAGTGCAGTGGCATGATCTCGGCTCACTGCAACCTCCGCTTCTCGGGTTCAAGTGATTCTCCTGTCTCAACCTCCCGAGTAGCTGGGATTACAGGCATGCGCCACCACGCCTGGCTAATTTTTGTATTTTTAGTAGAGACGAGGTTTCACCATGTTGGCCAGGCTGGTCTCGAACTCCTGACGTCAGGTGATCCACCCTCCTCACCCTCCCAAAGTGCTAGTATTACAGGCGTGAGCCACTGTGCCCGGCCTCAGTTCAAATTGTTACAAAGTTCGGTTGGAGATTTCTTTCTCCCTGTGACCTTTTCCAAGTGCCTCTGGACGCCCTACCAAAGGACCCCTGTAAGGCCAGGCAGAAATGGTTTGCTAGGGGACCCAATGAGCTCACAGGGCTTTTCCTGCTCTTTCCTCTACTCCTGTATTTCGCTCGGTGTCTAAATTGACTCAGCTCCAAGTAAGGTCAGAATCTTCTCCCATAACCTAGGCCTTCAGTTTCTCCAGTGGGAGTGTGTGTTCAGGGGTAGACGATCTCCCTTTCCCACTTCCACACTCACAGTATTTGGTGTGCCTCCTGGGTCCTGCAGGAGTAGTCCGCTTCCTTCAGAGGGTCTGTGGGTCCTCTTGGGTTTCCTGATTTATTTCTGCAGTCATTCTGGAGCAAAAATTCATGATGCGAGCCTCCACATGCTGCTCTGTTCGTCCAAGTTGGAGCTGCAATCTAGTCTTGCCTCCCATCTGCCATGATCCACCTTCTTCTTCTTGTTTGTTTTTATATGGAACACTTCACGAATTTGTGCATTATCCTTGTGCAGGGACCATGCTAATCTTCTCTGCATCATTCTAATTCCAGTACATGTGTTGCTGAAGCGAGCGTACGTGCTTAGGTTCTGATGGCCTGTAGAGGCAGGAGACAGAGCCTTGGTCCTAAGTAAGGCAGGGGGTTGGAACTGAAACACCTGTAGGAAGTTGGGAGTTTCAAAGGACTACACCTTCAATAAGGTTGAACTAGACAAAAATTCATTCACCAGCATAGGAAGACAAACTGGGTTCTAAGAAGGTAGAAAACAGGGTCTCCCTCTGAGGCCTGCTTTCACATGGGTTTGGGATTCAAAATTTAGAACTCCTACACTGTCCAGGAACCCTCTACACCAAAAAATGAGTACAAAGTGTATACTCACTTAAGAGTATAACTATTGTTATTCCTACCTAGCAGAAGCAACATAAAACAGCTCTAGAGAGACATATCCCTCACAAGATCCTCACAAGTAAAGCTGCACTGAACACAATTTAAAATAAAAAATTACAAAACACATGAAAAAACACCACACCATAATCAAATGTCTGAAGACACAACACATAGAATTAGACCCCAAAATATGCAGACTCATCTAATACACACTATAAAATTGCTTAAAATGATTAAAGATACAATTGAAAACGTAAGAAAAGAACAAGACATTATTTTATTTTTACAGATTTGAGGCTACAAATGCAGCTTTGTTACATGGATATATTGTGTAGTGGTGAAGTTTGGGCTTTAAAGTGTAACCATCACTCAAATCATATACATAGAACCCATTAGGTAATTTTTTTTTTTTTTTTGAGACAGAGTTTCGCTCTGGCTCACTGCAATCTCTGCCTCTTGGGTTCAAGCGATTCTCCTGTCTCAGCCTCACGAGTAACTGGGATTACAGGTGTGTGCCACCAAGCCCAGCTAATTTTTCGTATTTTTAGTAGAGACGGAGTTTCATCATGTTGGCCAGGCTGGTCTCAAACTGCTGAACTCAGGTGATCCACCCGCCTTGGCCTCCCAAAGTGCTGGGATTACAGGTGTGAGCCACTGTGCCTGACCCATTAGGTAATTTTTTATCCCTTACACCTCTTGCACCTCCCACCTTTCTGGGTCTACAATGTCTATTATTCCACTCCAGTACACTATTTTTATTTTATTTTATTTATTTTTTATTTATTTTTATTTTTATTTTTATTTTTTTTTTGAGACAGAGTCTAGCTCTGTCGCCCAGGCTGGAGTGCAGTGGTGCAATCTCGGCTCACTGCAAGCTCCGCCTCCTGGGCTCACGCCATTCTCCTGCCTCAGCCTCTCCGAGTAGCTGGGACTACAGGCGCCCGCCACCACGCCCGGCTAATTTTTTTTGTATTTTTAGTAGAGACGGGGTTTCACCGTGGTCTCGATCTCCTGACCTCATGATCCGCCCGCCTCGGCCTCCCAAAGTGCTGGGATTACAAGCGTGAGCCACTGCGCCCGGCCTACACTATTTTTAAAAGGCCAGGTAGTATTGAAAAAGAACTCTAGACATGAAAAAAAGTTTTAAATTTAAAAACTCAATGGACATGTTAAACCACAGATTGGGCACAATTAAAGAGAAAAGTGGTAACTGGAAAAATAGATATATGTAGAATGCAACACAGAGAGATAAAGAAATAAAAAATATGAAAAGAGGTAAAGAAACATGCAGGACAAATTTTAAAAGTAATATTCAAAGAAGTAATGACTGAGGGTATTCTAGAACTGATTATTTAAAAATGTGAATTCTCGGGCCAGGCGCAGTAGCTCACGCCTGTAATCCCAGCACTTTGGGAGGCCGAGGCAGGTGGATCACCAGGTCAGCAGTTCAAGACCAGCCTGGCTAAGATGGTGAAACCCCGTCTCTACTAAAAATACAAAAAATTAGCCAGGTGTGGTGGCAGGCACCTGTAATCCCAGCTACTCAGGAGGCTGAGGCAGGAGAATTGCTTGAACCCGGGCGGCAGAGGTTGAAGTGAGCTGAGATCGTGCCACTGCACTCCAGCCTGGGTGACAGACTGAGACTCCGTCTCAAGAAAAACAAAAATTAAAATTAAAAAAAATAATAAAAATGTGAATTCTCAAATTCAGAAACTATGAGTCCTGAGCAAGATAAATACAACTAAATTCACATTTAGACCATTTTATTGAATCTTTAGAACACCAAAACAAATGCTCCTGGAGATAATACTTAACATTTTCTATGTGCCAGAATTGTTCTAAACACTGTACCCAAGAGATAATCATTTTAATATATTGGTATATTTTATTCCAGTGTTTTATCAATGCATGTATATGTACAATACAAAAATTCAAAACAAAATCAGAATAATCCTATACATAAAAACTTATATTCTTCTTTTTTTTGCTCATTTTACCATAAGCATTTTCCTATGTTATTAAGCAGCAGCAATAGCTGCAATAACAGCATAAATGACAACTAACATTTTAGTGTTTTTGTCAGGAGTAAGGGTTTTGAAATCAAACTTTCTGGGTTTGAGTCCCAGTTCACCACTTACTAGCCATGTGGCATTGGACAAGTGACTCATCCTCTCTCTGATTCCATGTCCTCAGTAGTAAAAACCTACATCCTGGGGTTATTGTGAATTACTATTTACTTTTTTTTTTTTTTTTTTTGAGACAGAGTTTCGCTTTCGTCAGCCAGGCAGGAGTACAATGGTGCAATCTCGGCTCACTGCAACCTCCGCCTGCCAGGTTCAAGCGATTCTCCTGCCTCAGCCTCCCCAGTAGCTGGGATTACAGGCACTCACCACCATACGCAGCTAATTTTTGTCTTTTTAGTAGAAACGGGGTTTCACCATGTTGGCCAGGCTGGTGTCGAACTCCTGACCTCAAGTGATCCACCCGCCTCAGCCTCCCAAAGTGCTGGGATTACAGGCGTGAGCCACCGCACCCTCAGCCTTGTGAGTTCCTGTTTACTAAGCTATCTGCTGGGCACTGTGCTAAACACATGAATAATGCCATTTAATTAAAAAAAAAAAAACAGTGGGTTAGAAACTGCTCTTGGTCCTATTTTTATAGATGAGAAAAGTGGGGCTTAGAAAGACTCTTAGGTGATTTGCCCAAAATCATATGGCCAATGATGGAGCTTTGACTCGAATTCAGATCTATCCCCCAAACCTATGTTCTCGATTGTTGTGCTACACTGTTCTTCCATATCATTTTATTTTATTTTATTTTATTTATTTATTTAGAGACGGAGTCTCTCTCTGTCACCCAGGCTGGAGTGCAGTGGTACGATCTCGGCTCACTACAAGCTCCGCCTCTCGAGATCAAGCGATTGTCCTGCCTCAGCCTCCCGAGTAGCTGGGATTACAGGCATGCGCCACCACGCCCAGCTAATTTTTGTATTTTTTTTAGTAGAGATGGGGTTTCACCATGTTGGTCAGGCTGGTCTCGAACTCCTGACCTCGTGATCTGCCTGCCTCGGCCTCCTAAAGTGCTGGGATTACAAGTGTGAGCCACCACGCCCAGCCTCTTCCATATCATTTTAAAGGCTTCATAGTATGTACAAATCATAAAGTTCACCACAATATTCCTCAAATGTTGCACATTTAGATCCTTTCCATTTATTTCCTATGACAAACAACCTGGTAAAGCACATCTTTGCCCATAAAATATTGTGTGCACTTCAGATAAACCCTTTTAGGGGAGTTACTCTGAAGTGGACTTACTAAGTAAAAAAGGTATGACATTTTAAGGGTCTTAATATATGTTAGCAAACTGCTTTTCAGAAAGGTTGAAACCATTTACATACTCACTGGCAGTGTATGAGAGCAAAGCTGAGTTTTTTATTTTTTTATTTTTATTTTTTGAGATGGAGTCTCACTCTGTTGCCCAGGCTGGAGTGCAGTGGCGCGCTCTTGGCTCACTGCAACCTCTGCTTGCCGGATTCAAGCGATTCTCCTGCCTCAGCCTCCGGAGTAGCTGGGACTACAGGCACGCATCACCATGCCCGGCCATTTTTTTTTATTTTTAGTGAAGACCAGGTTTCACCATGCTGGCCAGGCTGGTCTGGATCTCCTGACCTCGTGATCCACCTGCCTTGACCTCCCAAAGTGCTGGGATTACAGGCGTGAGCCACTGTGCCTGGCATGTCATTTCTATATGTTGGTAACATTTCAAGTACTTTCTTCTAGCTACTTTGAAATATACAATATATTGTTGCTAACTCTAGTGACCCTACTCTGTCATGGAACATTAGAACATATTTCTTCTAACTGTATGACTGGATCCATTAACCAACCTTTCTTCATCACCCCCCTCCCACCCACACACCCTTTACAGCCTCTGGTATCTGTGATTCTCTTCTCTATTTCTATGAGGTCAACTTTTTCCGTTTCCAACATATGAGTGAGAATATGTAGTATTTGTCTTTCTGTGCCTGGCTTATTTAATATAATGACATCTAGTTAGTTCCATTTATGTTGCTACAAATGACATGATTTCATTCTTTTTTATAGCTGAATAGTATCCCACTGTGTATATATACCACATTTTCTTCTTCCTTTTTTTTTTTTAGAGATGGGATCTTGCAACATTGCCCAGGCTAGAGTGCAGTGGCGCAATCATGTCTTCAATGTCCCACTTTCAGCATTGGACAGATTTTCCAGACAGAAAAATCAACAAAGAAATGTCAGACTTAATCTGCACTATAGAAAAAGTGAATCTAATGGATATTTACAGAACATTTCATCCAACAGCTGCAAAATACACATTCTTCTCCTAGCACATGGATCATTCTCAAGGACGACCATATGTTAGGTCACAAAGCAAGTCTTAAAACATTTTTAAACATTGAAATAGCATCAAGCATCTTCTCTGACCACAATGGAATAAAACTAGAAATCAATAATGAGAGAGATTTTAGAAACTATACAAACACATGGAAATTAAACAGTATGCTCCTGAATGACAAGTGGGTCAATGAAGAAATTAAAAAGAAAATTGAAAAATTTCTCGAAACAAATGATAATGGAAACACAACATACCAAAACCTATGGGATACAGCAAAAGCAGTAGTGAGAGGGAAGTTTATAGCTATAAGCACCTACATCAAAAAAGAAGAAAAACTTCAAATAAATAATCTAACCATCAATCTTAAAGAACTAGAAAACTAAGAGCAAACAAAATCCAAAGTTATTAGAAGAAAATAAATAATATAGATCAGAGCAGAAATAAAATAAAAATGAAGAAAACAATACAAAAGATCAATGAAAGAAAAAGTTGGTTTTTTAAAAAGATAAACAAAATTGACAAACCTTAGCCAGAACAATGAGGGAAAAAACCAAAGAAGACCCAAATAAATAAAATCAGAGATGAAAAGGGAGACATTACAACTGATACTGCAGAAACTCAAAGGATCATTAGTGGCTACTATGAGCCAATAAATTGGAAAATCTAGAAGAAATGGATACATTTCTAGACATATATAATCTACCAGGATTGAACCAGGAAGAAATCCAAAACCTGAACAGACGAATAACAAATAATGAGATCGATGGCATAATAAAAAGTCTCCCAGCAAAGAAAAGCCCAGGACCCAATGGCTTCATTAACGAATTCTACCAAACATTAAAGAAGTAATACCAGTCCTACTCAAACTTTTCCAAAAAAAGAGGAGGAGGGAATACTTCCAGTCTCATTCTACATGGCTAGTATTACCTTGATACCAAAATTAGACAAACACATAAAAAAAAAAGAAAACTACAAGCCAATTTCTTTGATGAATATGGACGCAAACATCCTGAACAAAATACTAGCAAACTGAATTCAACAATACATTAAAAAGGTCATTCATCCTGACCAAGTGGGATTTATCCCTGGGATGCAAGGTTGATTAGACATACACAGATCAATAAATACGATTCATCATATCAACACAATGGAGGATAAAACCATATGATGTGGGTGGGCATAGTGGCTCACGCCTGTAATCCCAGCACTTTGGGAGGCCGAGGCAGGTGGGTCACTTGAGGTCACAAGTTTGAGACCAGCCTAGCCAACATGGTGAAACCTGTCTCTACTAAAAATACAAAAATTAGCCAGGTGTGGTGGCACACATCTGTAATCCCAGCTACTCAGGAGTCTGAGGCAGGAGAATCACTTGAACCTGGGAGGCAGAGGTTGCAGTGAGCTGAGATCATGCCACTGCACTCCAAACTGGGCAGCAGAGCAAGACTCCATATCAAAAGAAACAAAAACAAAAACACCATATGATGATTTCAATTGATGCTGAAAAAGCATTTGATAAAATTCAACATTTCTTCATGATAAAAACCCTAAAAAAACTGGGTATAGAAGGAGCATACCTCAACGTAATAAAGACGATATATGACAGACCCATAGCTATTATTATACTGAATGGGGAAAAACTGAAAGCTTTTCCTGTAAGATGTGGAACACAACAAGGACGCCCACTGCCACCATTGTTGTTCAACATAGTACTGGAAGTCCTAGCTAGAGCAATCAAAGAAGAGAAAGATATAAAGGGCATCCAAATTGGAACGGAAGAAATCCAATTATCCTTGTTTGCAGATAATATGATCTCATATTTGGAAAAAACTAAAGACTCCACCAAAAAACCATTAGAACTGATAAACAAATTCAGTAAAGTTGCAGTATACAAAATTAACATACAAGAATCAGTAGCATTTCTATAAGCCAACAGTGAACAATCTGAAAAAGCAATCAAGAAAGCAATTCCATTTACAATAGCTACAGAAAAAAAACAAAACCCACCTAGGAATTAACCAAAGACGTGAAAGATCTTTACAATGAAAACTATTGGGCTGGTAAAAAGTAACTGCAGTTTTTGCCATTACTTGTTTTTTGTTTGTTTGTTTTTTTGAGACAGTCTTGCTCTGTCACCCAGGCTGGAGTGCAGTGGTACGATCTCGGTCCATTGCAATCTCTGCCTCCTGGGTTCAAGTGATTCTCCTGCCTCAGCCTCCCAAGTAGCTGGGATTACAGGTGCATGCCACCATGCCTGACTAATTTTTGTATTATTAGAGATGGGTTTCACCATGTTGGCCAGGCTGGTCTTAAACTCCTGACGTCAAGTGATCCACCTGCCTCAGCCTCCCAAAGTGCTGGGATTACAAGCATGAGCCACCGCGCCCAGCTGCCATTACTTTTAATGGCAAAAACTGCAATTACTTTTGCACCAACCTAATATAAAACATTGATGCAAGAACTTGAAGAAGACACAAAGAAATGAAAAGATATTCCATGTTCATAAACTGGTAGAATAAATGTTGTTAAAATGTCAATACTGGCTGGGCATGGTGGCTCACGCCTGTAATCCCAGCACTTTGGGAGGCCGAGGCAGGTGGATCACCTGCGGTCAGGAGTTCGAGACCAGCCTGACCAATAGATGAAACCCCATCTCTACTAAAAATACAAACATTGGCCGGGCATGGTGGCACATACCTGTACTCAGCTACTCAGGAGGCTGAGGCAGGACAATCACTTGAACCCAGGAGACGGAGGTTGTGATGAGCTGAGATTGCGCCATTGCACTCCAGCCTGGGCAACAAGAGTGAAACTCCATCTAAAAAATAAAAATAAAAATAAAAGCCAATACTATCCAAAGCAATCTACAGATTCAATGCAATCGTTATCTAAATACCAATGACATTCACAGAAATAGAAAAAAAAATCCTAAAATTTTTATGCAACCATAAATGACCCAGAATAGCCAAAACCATACCCAGCAAAAAGAACAAAACTGGAGGAATTACATTACCTGACTTCAAATTATACTACAGAGCTATAGTAACCAAAACAGCATGGCACTGGCATAAAAACAGACATGTAGACCAATGGAACAGCATAGAGTACCCAGAAACAAATCCATACATCTACAGCAAACTCATTTTCAACAAAGTTGCCAAGAAAATATGCTGGGGAAAAGACAGTCTCTTCAGTAAATGGTGCTGGGAAAACTGGGTATTCATAAGCAGAAAAAATGAAACTAGGTCCCTATCTGTTGCCATCTACAAAAATCAAATCAAAATGGATTAAAGACTTAAATCCAATACCTCAAACCATGAAACTACTACAAGAAAACACTGGGGAAACTCTCTAGGATGTTGGACTAGGCAAAGATTTCTTGAGTAACCCACAAGCACAGTCCAAAGCAAAATGGACAAGTGATTTAAAAAGCTTCTGCACAGGAAAGGAAACAATCGACAAAGTGAGGAGACAACCCACGGGTGGGAGAAAATATTTGCAAAGTACTCATCTGACAAGGGATTAATAACCAGAACATGTAAGGAGTTCAAACAACTCTATGAGAAAAAAAATCTAATAATCCAATTTAAAAATGGGCCAAATATCTGAATAGACGTTTATCACAAGAAGACATACCAATGGCAAACAGGTTTATGAAAAGGTCATTGATCATCAGAGAAATGCAAATCAAAACTATACTGAGATACCAGCCGGGTGCGGTGGCTCACACCTGTAATCTTAGCACTTCGGGAGGCTGAGGCGGGTGGATCACTTGAGGTCAAGAGTTCGAGACCAGCCTGGCCAACATGGTGAACTTCGTCTCTACTAAAAACACAAAAAACTAGCCGGGTGTGGTGACACATGCCTGTAATCCCAGCTACTCAGGAGGCTGAAACAGGAGAATCACTTGAACCCGGGAGGCAGAGGTTGCAGTGAGCCAAGATTGTGCCATTGCACTCCAGCCTGGGGCACAGAGCAAGACTTCGTCAAAAAAAAAAAAAAAAAGAAAGAAAGAAAAGAAAACCCCCTAAAAAACGATAATGAGATATCATCTTACCCCAGTTAAACTGGCTTTTATACAAAAGACAGGCAATAACAAATGCTGATGAGGATGTGGCAAAAAGAGACCCTTGTACACTGTGGGTGGGAATGTAAATTAGTACAACCACTATGGAGAACAGTTTGGAGATTTCCTCAAAAAACTAAAAATAGAGCTCCTATAGGATCCAGCAATCCCAATTCTAAAGAAAGAAAATCAGTATATTGAACACATATCTGCATTCCCATGTTTACTGCAGCATTATTTCACAATAGCCAAGATTTGGAAGCAACCTACATGTTAATCAGCAGATGAACAGATAAATAAAATTTGATACATATACACAATGGAGTACTATCCAACCATAAAAAGAGTGAGATCTTGTCATTTACAACAACAAAGATGTACCTGGAGGTGATTATGTTAAATGAAATAAGCCAGGCACAGAAAGACAAACTGCACATGTTTTCACTTATTTGCGGGAGCCAAAAATGAAAACAATTGAACTCATGGAGATACAGAGGAGAAGGATGGCCACCAGAGGCTGCGAACGGGGTGGTAGGGGAGTGGAGGGGAAACGGGGATGGTTATTGAGTACAAAAAATAGAAAGAATGAATAAGACCTAGTATTTGATAGCACAACAGGGTGACTATAGTCAACAATAATTTAATTGTACATTTAAAAATAACTAAAAGAGTATAATTGGATTGTTTGTAACACAAAGGATAAATGCTTGAGGTGATGGGTACTCTATTTACCCTGATGGGATTACTATGCACTACATGCCTCATCAAAAATATCTCACGTACCCCATAAACATATACATCTACTATGTACGCACACACACAAAATAATGAAAATGAAAAAAAGAAAGCGAAAAGAGAAAAAAGAGGAAGAAAAAATTACTCTGTTTTCAGACTAGTTTTGTACTGGGGGACTCAATGCTTAGCCAGTTCGTTTACAGCTCTCCCTTGGCGTTCAGTTCCTGCTTACATGGATCCTGACGTCAGCCAGAGGTGAAAACTTAGGTTCTCCGCCCTTTTCTGAGCAGGTTTCTGAGCATGAGCGCCTGGCATGCATGTGGCCTTTTTCAACTCTCTGGTATACACAGGAACTGTTAAAATCCCTTATTTCCCCACATATTTCTTTTCCGATCTTCCTCCTTCCTTCAGTCTATTATTTGTTCTGACTGTTATCTCTTTCCCCAGGCTGCTCCAGACAATACTGTGCCTTCAAATACTTTCAGCAAAAGCTACGTACTTCTGAGAATGCTCCAAGTTGGGTGAAATGAGGCAGGTCCTTGCACTAGTTCTTGAGAGAACCACTAGTCAGATTGAAGAATAAAATCACATTTGGAAATAAGGTCTGCATTGCTCCCTCCAGCACTATAAAGTTATACCAGGAGTGTGGGATGCTACCTTCATGGCTGCTGCTGATCTAAAGCAGGGAGTTGGCAAGCAGGTGATTAAAAACACCACAGCATTCTTTTACTGCAATGTAGCTGCTTCTTTCTTCATTAAGCTTTCCCTTGCTTGTTGTAAGTTTTCGACTAAATTCCAGAGTTCTGCAAAAATTGACAGTCTTTGCCAGCTTGTTGTTTGATTTTGGAGGGATGGAGCCCTGGGGTTCCCTGTTTTGCCATTTTCCATGACATCATGAACAAGTATAGTTGTCATAAGCTTTTGATTCGTTTCCAGAGCTCTGATAAAGTTGATTTTGACACTGTTTGCCGGTTTATTTTCTGTTTTTTGTGACGGGATAGACTTTTGGAGTTCCCTACTCTGTCATTTTTGCTAATGTCACTTAAATTCAGTAATCTTTATTAGGGAAAATTGTCCATTTCAGTATTTTACTCCAACAGGGAGTCATTGCTGGAAGAAGACAATGTCTGACCACTCTGGCTTCTACAATGGTCTCGTCATAACTCTCAGATCCAGCAATTTCATTGGCAGAAGCTTTACCTTACAGAAGATGGGCCTTATTAAAACGATAAGCAGTAGCTCCATTAAAACAGGTAAAACAATGCCTAAATTTTTTTTTTTTTGAGATGGAGTTTCACTCTTGTTGCCCAGGCTGGAGTGCAATGGCTCGATCTCGACTCACAGCAACCTGCGCCTCCTGGGTTCAAGCAATTCTCCTGCCTCAGCCTCCTGAGTAGCTGGGATTACAGACATGTGCCACCACACCCGGCTAATTTTGTATTTTTAGTAGAGATGGGATTTCACCATGTTGGCCAGGCTGGTTTTGAACTCCTGACCTCAAATGATCCACCCGCCGTGGCCTCCTAAAGTGCTGGGATTACAGGTGTGAGCCACTGTGCCCAGCCAACAATGTCTAAATTTTTAAAAGGTTTGATTATTTAGCTTTTATTCTCTTCCTCTTGCTTTCTTTTTTTCCCACTAGCACATTTTGTTCCTTGCACTTTTGTGTATTTTTTTTTTTGAGATGGAGTCTTGCTCTGTTGCCCAGGCTGGAGTGCAATGGCGCTATCTTGGCTCGCTGCAACCTCTGCCTCCCGGGATCAAGCGATTCTCCTGCCTCAGCCTCCTGAGTAGCTAGGATTACAGGTGTGCACCACCATGCCTGGATAATTTTTGTATTTTTAGTAGAGACGGGTTTCACCATGTTGGCCAGGCTGGTCTCGAACTCCTGACCTCGTGATCTGCCCTCCTCGGCCTCTCAAAGTGCTGGGATTATAGGCCTAAGCCACCGCACCTGGCCTCTGTATTTTTTTAAACATTTTATAGTCAACATGCATTTAAATTTTATAAAAAGACATGTAAATATCTTGTTTTATAAGTGGAATAAAAGAAGATTTATGAATGTAATGAGAATTCAAGCTCCTTACTACAGCTTATGAAGAACAGTTAAATTTTTAAATTATCTTTTCCCCTGAAGAAAAATATAAATAGTTGTAGTTTTACTTTATTATATTACAGTATTCTAGAATTGATAGATTACTACTTTTTATCCCTTTCTTTAGTTCACAGTGGTGATGGATACCTGAAGAAATGATTCTGGTGGGCTAGATTAACATTCAGCAAGTGTTCTTCACTTTACAACCTGTTGGAATTACATTTAACCCAATGCTAATTTAAAAACAAGTTTGTGTTGAGAAGCCAGCAGAACAATATTTTAAAAACTTTTTTTCATGGATCACGGTCAGGTTTAGAATAAGTCAACAAGCATTCAGAGTTTCTCCTTTTCCAGAATATACTCAATAAAATTTCATTTTTTCCCATACACAGACAGAGTTACATAAGCCTAGACACATATTTACTTACTTTTCTTCTTTCTTTCTTTCTTTCTTTCTTTCCTTCCTTCCTTCTTTCTTTTCTTTTCTTTTTTTTTTTTTTTTTTTTTT
>NW_026652282.1:84097720-84136094 GCF_009828535.3 Hylobates moloch | reverse complement strand
TTTTTTTTTTTTTTTTTTTTTGAGACAGAGTGTCGCTCTGTCTCCCAGGCTGGAGTGCAGTGGCGCAATCTTGACTCACTGCAAACTCCGCTTTTCTATAATAAAAAAATTATCAAGAGTATATCCCGGGCTGGGCATGGTGGTGGCTCTAGAATTGATAGATTACTACTATTACTATAATCCCAGCACTTTGGGGGACCGAAGTGGGAGGATCCCTTGAACTCAGGAGTTCAAGACCAGCCTAGGCAACATAGCAAGACCCCCATCACTACAAAAATTTTAAAACTAGCCAGCTGTGGTGGCATGCACCTCTAGTCCCAGCTACTCTGGAGGCTGAGGTGGGAGGATCACTTGGGCCCAGGAAGTAAAGGCTGCAGTGAGCTGCAATGAGATAACTGCACTCCAACCTGGGTGACAGAATGAGACTCTGCCTCAGGAAAAAAAAAAAAAAGAATTCTTTCTCCATACATTGGTCAGCATGATTTTCAGAAAACACAAATCAGATCATGTTACTATCCTGCTTCAAACCCTCCAATGAGAAACATATCTTGTTCATGGGTTGGAAGATTCAGCAGAGTAAGATGTCAATTCTCACCAAATTGATATAGCAGTTTAATGCTATTCCTATCAAGATCCCCACAAGAGGCTGGGTGCAGTGGCTCACTCCTGTAATCCCAGCACTTTGGGAGGCCGAGGCCAGTGGATTACCTGAGGTTGGGAGTTCGAGATCAGCCTGGACAACATGGTGAAACTCCGTCTTTACTAAAATACAAAAATTAGCCAGGCATGGTGGTGTGCACCTGTAATCCCAGCTACTCGGGAGACTGAGGCAGGGGAATCACTTGAACCCGGGAGGCGGAGGTTGCGGTGAGCCGATTGTGCCACTGCACTTCAGCCTGAGCTACAGAGGGAGACTCTGTCTTAAAAAAAATCCTCACAAGATACTTTATTTTATTTTTATTTTTATTTATTATTTATTTTTATTTATTTATTTATTTTGAGATAGAGTCTCGCTCTGTCACCCAGGCTGGAGTGCAGTGGCTCACTCGGCTCACTGCAAGCTCCGACTCCTGGGTTTATGCCATTCTCCTGCCTCAGCCTCCTGAGTAGCTGCGACTACAGGTGCCTGCCACCATGCCCGGCTAATTTTTTTTTTTTTTATTTTCAGTAGAGATGGGGTTTCACCATGTTAGCCAGGATGGTCTCGATCTCCTGACCTCATGATCTGCCCTCCTCGGCCTCCCAAAGTGCTGGGATTACAGGCGTGAGCCACCACTCCCTGCCTATTTTATTTTTTTGAGATGGATTTTTGCTCTTATTGCCCAGGCTGGAGTGCAATGGTGCAATCTCGGCTCATTGCAACCTCCACCTCCCATGTTCAAGAGATTCTCCTGCCTCAGCCTCCTGCGTAGCTGGGATTACAGGCATGCACCACAATGCCCGGCTAATTTTTTGTATTTTTAGTAGAGATGGGGTTTCTCCATGTTGGTCAGGCTGGTCTCGAACTCCCGACGTCAGGTGATCCACCCGCCTCAACCTCCCAAAGTGCTAGGATTACAGGCATGAGCCACTGTGCCCGGCCAAGATATTTTATTAATACAGTCAAGATCGTTCTAAAAATCATAAGGAAAGGCAAAGGAATTAGAATAGCAAAAACAATTTTGCAAAGGAAGAAAAAAGTGGGAGGAATCAATGTACTTAATTTCAAGACATTAGAGAACTACAGTAATCAAGACTCTGTGGTAGTAGTGGAAGGGCAGACAGACAGATAAGAGGAACAGAATAGACAACCCAGAAGCAGACCCACATAAATATGTCCAACTGATTTTGACAAAGGCACAAAAGAACTCAAATGGTACTGGAGCAATTGGACAAAATGGCAAAAATGAACCTTGACTTAGACCTCACACCTTATACAAAAATTAACTCAAAGTGGATCACAGACTCAAATTTATAATATAAAAGTATAAATTTAGGCTGGGCATGGTGGCCCACTCCTGTAATCCCAGCACTTTGGGAGGCCGAGGCGGGCGGATCACCTGAGGTCAGGAGTTCAAGACCAGCCTGACCAATATGATGAAACCCTGTCTCTACTAAAAATACAAAAATTAGCCGGGCATGGTGGCATGTGCCTGTAATCCCAGCTACTCGGGAGGCTGAGACAGGAGAATTGCTTGAACCCAGGAGGTGGAGGTTGCAGTGAGCCAAGATCACACCATTGCACTCCAGCCTGGGCAACAAGAGCAAAACTCCATCTCAAATATATATATATAACTTTTAGGAAAAAATACAAGAAAGTCTTCAGGATCTAGGCTTAGGCAAAGAGTTCTCAGATATGACATGATCCATAAAAGGAAAAATTGATTAATTGGGCCTCATGAAGATTTAAAACTTTTGCTCTTTGATAGAGCCTGCTAAGAGGATGAAAAGACAAGCTACGGACTAGGAGAAAATATTTCCAAACGATATAACTGTCAAAAAATTTAGAATATCTATATATCTATCTATCATCTATCTATCTATCTATCTATCTATATATATATAAATTCAACAGCAAAAAAAAATCCATTTAGAAAATTGGCAAAAGACATGAACAGAAATGTACCAAGGAAGATAGACAGATGGGCTGAGCACGGTGGCTCATGCCTGTAATCCCAGCACTTTGGGAGGCCAAGGTGGTCAGATCACGAGGTCAGGAGTTCAAGACCAGCCTGGCCAACATTGGGAAACCCCATCTCTACTAAAAAATACAAAAAAATTAGCCGGGCGTGGTGGTGGGCAGCTGTAATCCCAGCTACTCAGGAGGCTGAGGCAGGAGAATCGCTTGAACCTGGGAGGCAGAGGTTGCAGTGAGCCGAGATCACGCCATTGCACTCCAGCCTGGGCAACAGAGCGAGACTCCATTTCAACAAAACAAAACAAACAAAAAAAAAGGAAGATAGGTTGCAAATAAACAGATGAAAAGATGTGCAACATCATCAGCCATTAGGAAAATGCAAATTTTTAAAAGATATCCACAAGGTATCACTACATACCTATCAGAATGGCTTAAAATAAAAAAACAGTGAATACATCAAATGTTGGTGATGATGCAAAGAAACTATCAGTGAGCTTGAAAGGAGCATAAAATGGTACAGACACTCCAGAAAACTGCTTGGCAGTTTATTAAAAAACTAACCATGCTATTACTATATAACCCAGAAATCACACACTTGGGAATTTATACCAAAGAAACGAAACTGATGTGCACACAAAAACCTGTACACAAATGCTCATCGCAACTTTATTCACAACAACCAAAGACGAGAAACAACTCAAATGTCCGTAAGAGGTGAATGGTTAAATAAAACTACTCAGGCATAAGGCTAGGTGTAGTGGCTCACGCCTGTAATCCCAGCACTCTGGGAGGCCGAGGAGGGTGGATCACTTGAGGTCAGGAGTTCCAGACCAGCCTGGCCAACATGGCAAAACCCCATCTCTACCAAAAATAAAAAAAAATCAGCTGGGCATGGTGGCACACACCTGTAGTCCCAGCTACTTGGGAAGCTGAGGTGGGAAGATTGCTTGAGCCTGGGAGGCAGAGGTTACAGTGAGCCAAGATCGTGCCACTGCACCCCAGCCTGGGCAACAGAGTGAGACTCTGTCTCAAAATAAATACATAAATAAATAAATAAGAGTATATTCCTGTCTCTCCCCTATAACCTGATCAGTTTCTGTCTAAGCAAACTTTCTTTTTTGAGATGGAGTCTCACTCTGTCACCCAGGCTGGAGTGCAGTGGCATGATTTCAGTTCACTGCAACCTCCACCTCCCTGGGTTCAGCGATTCTCCTGCCTCAGCCTCCCAAGTGGCTGGGATTACAGACACACGTTACCACGCCTGGCTAATTTTTGTATTTTTAGTAGAAACGGGGTTTTGCCATATTGGCCAGGCTGGTCTCGAACTCCTGACCTTGTGATCTGCCCGCCTCAGCCTCCCAAAGTGCTGGGATTACAGGCGTGAGCCACTGCACACAGCCTGTCTAAGAAAACTTAACTTTAGCTTCTGTTGCTTGACCTAGAGTTACAGTTGAATCTCACAACTCAAGGCTATACTATAGGGAAGCAACTTTCCTAGGAAAATGATCCAAATAAGTGAGGCATTCTGGGAACAAATAACAGAAAGAGGTAAGGATAAAGTTGATGTCAGACCCTAGAAATTGGGACTGTTTGTGAGACTTTCAATATAGGCCTGTCATTTTGGTCTTTTGTTCTGGCAGAAGCAGCACTTTCTTAATCATAGTAAAATAGAAATGAAATGCTTATCTGCTACTCATTTCTCTAGGAAACGCGATAGATTTGCTCCTTATTTTTACCAGTCATTTGTGCAATTTCTTCTATTTTGATTAGTGGGTCATAAACTATTAGTAACTATCAATCTAAAAAATCTTTTAGTCTTTCCTCGCTAGAATAATGATACAAATTACTAGAGAATCAGAACTATCCTGCTTTATAGCTGCTGTGAATGTATTTAATCCAAAAAAAAAAAAAAAAAAGCTAGGGCTCAACTGAAATCTGGTAGAAGTTCAGAGTTTACATAACACAAATGTGTGTCTAAGAGCTTTTGATTCTTTAGATGGGCTGGACTTTAAAAACTGTAGTATATGTTAAAAAAACAGTACACAGACACTGTTTTGTTTATAGTCACATCACCTTGCTTGACCATGAACTTTGTGTCATGTATGCAGTGGAAATTGGAGAAGCCGCCCTTTTCGTAGCCTGTGCCTTTGCCCTGGCAACACTGGTAACAACTCGGAGTGTACTGAGTATATTATTCAGGTAAACAGAATTAAGATGCTTTATTTGGACCTTCTGTAAATATCAGCATCATTTTTACTCTATTCTCCTCCATTCTTATTTTTAATTCTCATACCCCCAAATGAGTTCTGGCTGGTAGTATTTTACTTCTGCTGAGGATGATCTTTTATTTCCCTTATCTCTTTTATTTAGGAGAAATTTTAATTTTTAGAGTTTAAATTTAAAAATTAAAATTTTAATTTTAATTTTTAGAAGATACTATATATTTCAGTAAATATTCTTCCATGTATAAAACCCACCAACTATAACATTGCTTGATTTGTCACTTCTGCAATAATTTTTCTTTAGTTTAATAAGGCACTTCTTTCTAGGAGCTCCTTGGTAGAATTAAATAACTGTCTTTTTTTTTTTGAGACAGTGTCTAGCTCTGTTGCTGTTGCCCAGGCAGGAGTGCAGTGGCACGATCTCGGTTCACTGCAACCTCTGCCTCCTGAGTTCAAGGATCCTCCTGCCTCAGCCCCCCAGTAGCTGGGATTACAGGCATGCACCACCACGCCCGGCTAATTTTTGTATTTTTCGTAGAGACAGGTTTTCGCCATGTTGGCCAGGCTGGTCTCAAACTCCTGACGTCAGGTGATCCACCTGCCTGGGCCTCCCAAAGTGCTGGGATTACAGGCGTGAGCCACCACACCTGGCCCAATAACTCATTTTATCCCTATTGAAACACTAGAAAAATTATACATGGTACAAGAACATTGAGTGAACCTGGTCATTTTCATCATTTTTCAAAGAATTGCCTAGCCTATGTCTGGAGAAGGAATTCTAGGTTTATTTACCTTTTCTCTGTTTTCCCACAGTTCAATTCTATCTTCTTACTTTTTGAATGAACAATTGAATATGCATGGTAAGATCGTAAGTGCATCTTAAGTGTCCTGGGCTCTATGTAATGATGATCTATGTCCAATAAGGGGAACAGATTTCTACCTTGTCACAGATGGCTGAGAAATGGAAAAATCCAGGTACTAATTGAACTAAATAGGACATAATTTTTATTTTAAAATGATATTTTTTCTATTTGAAAAAGTATTTACATTTATTGCCAAGTGTTAACAAAATACATGATTCAGCAATTGGTTTACCAGCAGGGCAGTGAACAAAGCTACAATATTGGAGCTCTACCTACTTAATTTTTAATTTTTATTTTTTAAATTTTATTTTTATTATTTTAAATTTTTAATTGACACATTATAATTGTACATATTTACAGGGTACAGGGTGATATTTTGATACATGTATACAATGTGTAATGATCAAATCAGGGTACTTAACATATCTATCACCTCAAACATTTACCATTTCTTTGTGTTGTAAACATTCAAAACCCTCTCTTGTAGCTACTTGAAAATATACAATAAATTATTGTTAGTTACAGTCAACCTACTGTGCAATAGAAAACCAGAACTTATTTCTCCTCTCTAACTGTAATTTTGTATTGGTTAACCAACCTCTCCCCCTCCCCCTTGCCCCCTCCTCAGGTTTTAGTAACCATTATTCTATTCTCTGCTTCTAATGATATCAGTATTTTTAGCTCTCACACATGAGTGAGAACATGTGATATTTATCTTTCTGTGACTGAGACTTCTTTCTTTCTTTTTTTTTTTTTTTGAGACAGAGTTTCGCTCTTGTCACCCAGGCTGGAGTGCAATGGCGCAATCTCAGCTCACAGCAACCTCCACCTCCCAGGTTCAAGTGATTCTCCTGCCTCAGCCACCCGACTAGCTGGAATTACAGGCATGCACACCCACGCCTGACTAATTTTTGTATTTTTAGTAGAGTTGGGGTTTCACCATATTGGCCAGGCTGGTCTTGACCTCCTGACCTCACCAGCCTCAGCCTCCCAAAGTGCTGGGATTACAGGCGTGAGCCACCACACTGGGCCTTTTTTTTTTTTTTGAGTGACTTATTTCACTTAAAGTAATGCTCTCCAGGAGCATCCATTTTGCCATTAATGACAATATTTCATTCATTTTTATGGCTGAATAGTATGCCATTTGTTATATATCACATTTTAATTTTTATTTTAAAATCACTTCATAACAAGTTAGACTATAACCAGGCGTGGTTTATTCCAGTAATATAAGGGTAGTTAGACATAATAAAATCTATCATTATAATCCATTATATCATCAAATTAAAGGAGAAAGCCCTATGACTATATAAATAAATAATTTAAATAAATTTGATAAAAATTTAGCAGGAATTCCTAATAAAAATTCTAAGAAATTTTTTGTTTTGTTTTATTTTGAGATAGAGTCTTGCTCTGTCACCCAGGCTGGAGGGCAGTGGCACGATCTCCACTCACTGCAACCTCCGCCTGCCAGGTTCAAGCAATTCTTCTGCCTCAGCCTCCTGAGTAGCTGGGACTAAAGGCACTTGCCACCACACCCAGCTAATTTTTGTATTTTTAGTAGAGACAGGTTTCACCACATTGGCCAGGCTGGTCTCGAACTCCTGACCTTGTGATCCGCCTGCCTCAGCCTCCCAAAGTGCTGGGATTACAGGTGTGAGCCACTGCACCCGGCCTTTAAGAAAAATTTTAAAAACCTACCTAAATATCATGGTTTATTTACCAAAATGCAACAGCAAATAGTAGCAAAAGACTACAAGACTAAGTAGCAAACGACTAAAATAATTTTAATGAAAAGTAGGACTATACAAATACATGTATTATTGTTATTATTATTTAACATTACTTTAGATATTCTAGAGCTGTACTGTTTAATATGGTAGCTACTAGCCACATGTGGCTGTCTACATTTAAATAAATTGAAATTACATTGAAAAAATTAGCTCTTCAGTCTCCCTAGCCACATTTCTTTTTCTTTTTTCTTTCTTTCTCTCTCTTTTTTTTTTGAGATGGAGTCTTGCTCTATTGCCCAGGCTGCAGTGCAGTCGTGCAATTTTGGCTCACTGCAACCTCTGCCTTCTGGGTTCCAGTGATTCTGGTGACTCAGCCACCCACGTAGCTGGGATTACATGCACGTGCCACTAAACCCAGCTAATTTTTATATTTTTAGTAGAGACGGGGTTTCACCATGTTGGCCAGGCTGGTCTCGAGCTCCTGACCTCAGGTGATCCGCCTGCCTCGGCCTCCCAAAGTGCCGGGATTACAGGTGTGAGCAACCGCACCTGCACCCCTAACCACATTTCAAGTGCCCCGTAGCAACACATGGTCAGTGGCTACTATAATGGACAGTGCAACTATAGAACTTTTCCATCAGCACAGGAAATTCTATTAGATAATGCTATTCTAGGCCAGGCGCGGTGGCTCACGCTTGTAATCCCAGCACTTTGGGAGGCCGAGGCGGGCAGATCACGAGATTAGGAGATCGAGACCACGGTGAAACCCTGTCTCTACTAAAAAAAAATACAAAAAATTAGCCGGGCGTGGTGGCGGGCGCCTGTAGTCCCAGCTACTCGGAGAGGCTGAGGCAGGAGAATGGCGTGAACCCAGGAGGCGGAGCTTGCAGTGAGCCGAGATTGCGCCACTGCACTCCAGCCTGGGCGACAGAGCGAGACTCTGTCTCAAAAAAAAAAAAAAAAAAAAAAAAAGATAATGCTATTCTAGAGAATGAAATAAGATAGGAAAAACTGTATATACAGTGGGGAAAATGAGATTAAATTTTCTATCTCTTTTCACTCATGTGTGCTTGTATACATAGAAAACCCAAGGGACAGTCACCAAAATGGTGGAGTAGAAGCAATCTGGCTTCATTCTCCCCCACAGAAAATTAAAAACAACTATTCAGTGCCAACATTGTTACTAGCAATATCCCAGAACTCAAAACTGAGACTGTGTCAATCTCTGGGGCCACAAAGAATTGAAAAACTGTGACTAGAAGGTAAGAGAAACCGACACCTCTACCTGCGACGCCTCTTTCCCCAGCTGCCAGGCACCTTGCAGAAAAGTCCCCCTGGACTCATGGTTTCCACACTGGAAAAAGTGAGATTGAGGTGGACAGCCAGCTCTCTTATTATCTTGGGTTCCTTTGTAGGAAAGCCATTCCTGCTCAACCCATGGGAAGCATCATGAGTGTCTGGAAGGAGAAAAACCCCTGAGGGCAGCTAGGGACGAACAGTGGAGGTGTGGCTAGGACTCCATTGCAGGGAAACTCAGGAGCTGCTCTTTATCTCAGCCAAAGGAGATGCCAAATCAGAGAGGCAGTTCAGCAGCATCATGCTGTAGGAGGCACGCTCCAGGGGTCCTCTGGCCACTAACCTTAGCCAGCCTTCCCACACAGGCAGGATATTCCCTTTGGGACCCCCAGCCCCCCAGTCTGGGGCAATGCTTGGAACTTTTGTGAGAACTACAGCAAATCTTGGCTAACTAGTGCCAAAAAGGAAACAGCAATCTGGGGTTAAGGGGACTCAACAAGCAAATTACACAGAACTTCTAATCAGACATACTCCAGAACAACCAAGCCAAGCCAGAGAGCGAAGACTGGAATAAATAACTAATCCTTCAATGTGAAGCCATAGACATATATTCATAAGAAACAACAGCAAATGGGAGCCATGATCTTCCCAAATGAACAAAGTAATAAGCCAGTGACCAATTCCAACAAGACAATGATACATGAGCTTTCAGATCAATAATTCAAAATAAGTTTTGAGGAAATTCAGGGAACTCTACGATAACACAGAAAATCAATTCAGTAATTTTTATAAGAGAAATTTAACAAAGAGCTTGAAATAATAAAATAAGTCAAACAGAAATCCTGGTACTAAGAAATACATTAACCAACTAAATTTCCAAATAGCCTATCTTCAAGCTCACTGACTCTTTCTTCTGCATGATCAATTCTGTTGTTAACCTCAGAAAGCAAATCTAAGAGACACTGGCCTTAAAGAGGGAACTGAGAAAGAGCAAGGGCTAGAAATCTTATTCAAAAAAAAAATAAGCACAGAAAACTCTCCAAACCTAGATAAAGATATAAATATCCAGGTATAGGAAGGCCAACATTACCAAACAGATTCAACGCAAATAAAACTGTACCAAGGTATATAATAAACTCTCAAAGGTAAAGGACAAAGAGAGAGTCCTAAAAGCAGCAAGAGAAAAGAAGCAAATAATGGGCCAGGTGCGGTGGCTCATGCCTGTAATCCCAGCACTTTGGGAGGCCAAGGTGGGAGGATCACTTGAGGTAAGGGGTTTGAAACCAACCTGGGCAACATGGTGAAACCCCGTCTCTACTATAAATATAACAATTAGCCAGGTGTGGTGGTGCACACCTGTAATCCCGGGTACTTGGGAGGCTGAGGCAGGAGAATTGCTTGAACAGTGAGCCGAGATCATGCCACTGCACTTCAGCCTGGGCCACAGAGCAAAACTCCAACTCAAAAAAAAAAAAAAGCAGCAGCAGCAGCAGCAGCAGCAGCAAATAATGTATAAAGGGGCTCCCATTTGTCTGGCAACAGAATTCTCAGCAGAAACCATATAGATCAGGAGGGAGTGACATATTCAAAGTGCTAAAGAAAGAAACTGCCAAATGAGAATACTGTACCCAGCAGAGTTTTATCTCCTTCAAACATGAAGGAGAGATTAAAAATTTCCCAAACAAAAACCAAGGGAATTCATCACAACAAGACCTGTCTTACAAAAAATGCTAAAGGCATTTCTTCTATCTGAAAGAAAAGGATGCTAACATGCCATAAGAAAATATCAGAAGGCATAAAATTCACTGGTAAAAGTAAGTAGACAGACAAATTCAGCATACTTTAATAAGTAATTGTGACGTGTAAACCACTCAGATCTCTGGTATGAAAACAAAGACAAGGCTATCAAAAATAATAATAACCATAACAAGTTTATAGTAGATGGGCAACGTAAAAACATGTAAATTGGCTGGGTATGGTGGCTCATGCCTGTAATCCCAGCACTTTGGGAGGCTGAGGCGGGCAGATCACTTGAGGCCAGGAGTTCGAGACCAGCCTGGCCAACATGGCAAAACCCTGTATCTACTAAAAACATAAAAATTAGCCATGCTGGTGGAACATGCCTGTAATCCCAGCTACTTGGGAGGCTGAGGCATGAGAATCACTTGAACCTGGGAGGCAGAGGTTGCAGTGAATCAAGATCCTGCCACTGCATTCCAGCCTGGGCAACAGAGTGAGACTCTGTCTCAAAAAAAATACATAAAATAAAAATCATAAGATGTAAATTGAGCCAATAAAACACCAACAAGGAAAAGCCCAGAACCCAATGGCTTCATTGCTGAATTCTACTAAACTTTAAAAGAGAAACTAGGTTGGGCACGGTGGCTCATATCTGTAATCCCAGCACTTTGGGAGGCCGAGGTGGGCAGATCACGAGGTCAGGAGATCGAGACCATCCTGGCTAACACAGTGAAACCCTGTTTCTAATAAAAATACAAAAAATTAGCCGGGCATGGTGGCGGGTGCCTGTAGTCCCAGCTACTCGGGAGGCTGAGGCAGAAGAATGGCGTGAACCCGAAAGGCAGAGCTTGCAGTGAGCTGAGATCGCCCCACTGCACTCCAGCCTGGGTGACAGTGTGAGACTCCGTCAAAAAAAAAAAAAAAAAAAAAAACCGAAAAACAAAAGACTAGTATCAGTTCCTCTCAAACCCTTCCAGGAAATTGAAGAGAAGAAAATTCTTCCAAACTCATTTGGAAGAATCTATTAGGCCTGCATTACCCTGCTACCAAAACCAGACAAGGACACAACAAAAAAGAAAGCTGTAGACCAATATCCATGATGAGCATAGATGCAATAATCCCTAACAAAATACTAGTAAACCAATCCCAGGAGCACATTTAAAATATCGTTCACCATGATTGGGATTTATCCCAAGGATGCAAGGATGTTTCAGTGTATGCAAATCAATAAATGTGATATAACACATCAACAGAATGAAGGACAAAAATCATTTTATCACCTCAATAAACTCAGTAAAACACATTTGATAAAATTCAACATCCTTTCATGATAAAAAGTCTCAACAAGTTAGGTACAGAAGGAATGTACAGCAGCACAACAAAGGCCATATATGACAAACCTACAGCCAGCATCAGACTAGCAATCCCACTTACAATAAATCCCATTTACGGGCAAAAACTGGAAGCATTCCCTCTGAAAACTGGCACAAGACAGGGATGCCCTCTCTCACCGCTCCTATTCAACATAGTGCTGGAAGTTCTGCCCAGAGCAATCAGGCAGGAGAAGGAAATAAAGGGTATTCAACTAGGAAAAGAGGAAGTCAAATTGTCCCTGTTTGCAGATGACATGATTGTATATCTAGAAAACCCCATTGTCTCAGCCCAAAATCTCCTTAAGCTGATTAGCAACTTCAGCAAAGTCTCAGGATACAAAATTAATGTACAAAAATCACAAGCATTCTTGTACACCAATAACAGACAAACAGAGAGCCAAATCATGAGTGAACTCCCATTCACAATTGCTTCAAAGAGAATAAAATACCTAGGAATCCAACTTACAAGGGATGTGAAGGACCTCTTCAAGGAGAACTACAAACCACTGCTCAATGAAATCAAAGAGGATACAAACAAATGGAAGAACATTCCATGCTCATGGGTTGGAAGAATCAATATCGTGAAAATGGCCATACTGCCCAAGGTAATTTATAGATTCAATGCCATCCCCATCAAGCTACCAATGACTTTCTTCACAGAATTGGAAAAAACTACTTTAAAGTTCATATGGAACCAAAAAAGAGCCCGCATCGCCAAGTCAATCCTAAGCCAAAAGAACAAAGCTGGAGGCATCACGCTACCTGACTTCAAACTATACTACAAGGCTACAGTAACCAAAACAGCGTGGTACTGGTACCACAACAGAGACATAGATCAATGGAACAGAACAGAGCCCTCAGAAATGATGCCGCATAGCTACAACTATCTGATCTTTGACAAACCTGACAAAAACAAGAAATGGGGAAAGGATTCCCTATTTAATAAATGGTGCTGGGAAAACTGGCTAGCCATATGTAGAAAGCTGCAACTGGATCCCTTCCTTACACCTTATACAAAAATTAATTCAAGATGGATTAAAGACTTATATGTTAGACCTAAAACCATTAAAATCCTACAAGAAAACCTAGGCAATACCATTCAGGACATAGGCGTGGGCAAGGACTTCATGTCTAAAACACCAAAAGCAATGGCAACAAAAGCCAAAATCGACAAATGGGATCTCATTAAACTAAAGAGCTTCTGCACAGCAAAAGAAACTATCATCAGAGTGAACAGGCAACCTACAGAATGGGAGAAAATTTTTGCAACCTACTCATCTGACAAAGGGCTAATATCCAGAATCTACAATGAACTCAAACAAATTTACAAGAAAAAAACAAACAACCCCATCAAAAAGTGGGCAGAGGACATGAACAGACACTTCTCAAAAGAAGACATTTATGCAGCCAAAAAACACATGAAGAAATGCTCATCATCACTGGCCATCAGAGAAATGCAAATCAAAACCACAGTGAGATACCATCTCACACCAGTTAGAATGGCCATCATTAAAAAATCAGGAAACAACAGGTGCTGGAGAGGATGTGGAGAAATAGGAACACTTTTACACTGTTGGTGGGACTGTAAACTAGTTCAACCATTGTGGAAGTCAGTGTGGCGATTCCTCAGGGATCTCGAACTAGAAATACCATTTGACCCAGCCATCCCATTACTGGGTATATACCCAAAGGACTATAAATCATGCTGCTATAAAGACACATGCACACGTATGTTTATTGCAGCACTATTCACAATAGCAAAGACTTGGAACCAACCCAAATGTCCAACAACGATAGACTGGATTAAGAAAATGTGGCACATATACACCATGGAATACTATGCAGCCATAAAAAATGATGAGTTCATGTCCTTTGTAGGGACATGGATGAAACTGGAAAACATCATTCTCAGTAAACTATCGCAAGGACAAAAAACCAAACACCGCATGTTCTCACTCATAGGTGGGAATTGAACAATGAGGACTCATGGACACAGGAAGGGGAACATCACACTCCGGGGACTGTTGTGGGGTTGGGGGAGGGGGGAGGGACAGCATTAGGAGATACACCTAATGCTAAATGATGAGTTAATGGGTGCAGGAAATCAACATGGCACATGGATACATATGTAACAAACCTGCACATTGTGCACATGTACCCTAAAACCCTAAAGTATAATAAAAAAAAAATTATGGAAAAAAAAAAAAAAAAACTTTTCCCAAAAATGTCATCTGCAGATTATGACCTAGATATTTTGTTTCTGATTACTGTCCGGCTTAGTGTGCTGATAATTTTTCACTCTAGCTCTGTGGACCCAACCCCTAAAAGTAATTATTATTCTCTGCATATCAGTTATTAGCAAAGAAAATGTCATTTAGTAACTTGTGTTGGCAAGCCTACATCTGAAACACTACAAGTTACATTTTCTTCAGAGCTTTTTAACAGACCTCATTGTCACTTTTATTAATCCAATAAAGAGTTAGGGGCTGATCACAGTCCCTTTACAACTAATTGAAAAAAAAAAAAAATCCCATTTACAATAAATACAAAAAGAGGGAACAGTTGGAAGCTTTTACTTTCAGATCTAGGATAAGACAGGCATACCCACTTTCACCAGTTTTATTTAATGTAATGCTGGAAGTCTAAGCCAGAGTAATTCAGCAAACAAAAGAGATAAAGAGAATCCAAATTGGAAATTAAGGAAGACAAATTGTCCTGTTTGCAGACAACATGATCTTATATACAGAAAACCCTAAAAGCTCCAGCAAAAAAACTGTTAGAACTGATGAACAAATTCAGTAAAGTTGCAGAATACAAAATCAACATATAAAAATCAGTAGTGCTGGGCACGGTGGCTCACGCCTGTATTCCCAGCACTTTGGGAGGCCAAGGCGGGCGGATCATGAGGTCAGGAGATCGAGACCATCCTGGCTAACATGGTGAAACCCCGTCTCTACTAAAAATACAAAAAATTAGCCGGGCGTGGTGGTGGGCGCCTGTAGTCCCAGCTACTGGGGAGGCTGAGGCAGAAGAATCACTTGAACCCAGGAGGCGGAGCTTGCAGTGAGCCATGATTGCGCCACTGCACTCCAGCCTGGGCAACAAAGCAAGACTCCATCTCAAAAAAAAAAATCAGTAGTGACTCCATACACCCCAACAATGAACTAGTGGAAAAAGAAAGCAAAAAAAGCAATCCTATTTACAATAAATACAAAAAATACCTAGGAATGGCCAGGCACAGTGGCTCATGCCTGTAATCCCAGCATTTTGGGAGGCTGAGGGGGGCGCGGATCATGAGGTCAGGAGTTCGAGACCAGCCTGGCTAATATGTTGAAACCCCGTCTGTACTAAAAATACAAAAATTAGCCGGGCGTGGTGGTGGGCACCTGTAATCCCAGCTACTCGGGAGGCTGAGGCAGTGAATTGCTTGAACCCGGGAGGCGGAGGTTGCAGTGAGCCAAGGTCATGCCACCACACTCCAGCCTGGGTGATGGAGCAAAACTAGGTAAAAAAAAAAAAAAAAAAAAAAAAAAAACTAAGAATATATTTAAATGAGGTAAAAGATCAAGATGAAAAAGTTATAAAACACTAATGGCAGAAATTGAAGAGGACAAAAAAATAGAAAGACTTTCATGTTCATGGATTGGAAGAATCAACATTTTGAAAAAGTAATCTATTACCAAAAGTTCTCTATACATTCAATGCAATCACAATCAAAACACTAATGACATTATTCACAGAAATATTTTTTAAATCTTAAAATTTCTGTGGAGTCACAAAAGATTCTGAGTAGCCAAAGTAATTCTGAGCAAAAAGAACAAAGCTAAAGGCACCACACTACCTGACTTCAAAATATACTACGAAGCTATAGTGACCAAAACAGCATGGTACTGGCATAAAAACAGACATATAGACCAATGGAGGAGAATAGAGAATGCAGATATAAACCCATGTATTTACAGCCAACTAATTTTTGACAAAGGTGCCAAGAACATTCATTAGGGGAAGTGACAGTTTACTAAACAAATGGTGCTGGGAAAACTGGATATCCATATGCAGAAAAATGAAACTATACCCCTATATCTCACTATATATAAAAATCAACTCAAAATGGATTAAAGACTTACATGTAAGACCTGAAACTATGAAACGACTAAAGGAAAACATAGAGGAAATACTTAAGGACATTGGTCTGGGCAAAGATTTTATGGCTAACACCTCCCAAGCACACACAACAAAAACAAAAATAGAGTAGTGG
This sequence comes from Hylobates moloch, assembly GCF_009828535.3. Taxonomy (NCBI): domain Eukaryota; kingdom Metazoa; phylum Chordata; class Mammalia; order Primates; family Hylobatidae; genus Hylobates; species Hylobates moloch. The sequence continues at coordinate 84,119,992 of NW_026652282.1, read as the reverse complement.
GATTACATAAGAAAGAAAGAAAATTAACTCAAAATGGATTAAAGACCTAAATGTAAGACCTTAAACTATAAAACTCTAAGAAGAAAACATAGGGGAAAAGCTTCATGACATTGGATTTGACAATGATTTCTTGGATATAACAACAAAGGCACAGGCAACAAAAGAAATAGATAAATTGGACTTCACCAAAATTAAAAGCTTTTGTGTACCAAAGGATGCTATCTAGCTGAGATTACAGGTGCCCACGGCCACGCCTGGCTAATTTTTTTTTTTTTTTTTTTGTATTTTCAGTAGAGATGGTGTTTCACCAGGTTGCCCAGGCTGGTCTCAAACTCCTGACCTCAAGTGATCAGCCTGCCTTGGCCTTCCAAAGTGCGGGGATTACACCATGCCCAGCCAGAATATATGAAGAGCTCTTACAACTCAAGAACAACACAAAGTAGAACCCAACTAACCTAATTAATAAATGGGCAATAAAGATGCAGAATACAAAATCAACATGCAAAAATCAGTAGTAACTATACACTCCAACAATGAACTAGTGGAAAAAGAAAGTAAAAAAGCAAACCCATCTACAGTAACTAAAAAAATACCTAGGAGTATATTGAAATCGAATAGATGCTTCTATTCAATATTTCATGTGCTAATTGGCCATTTGTATCTCTTCCTTGGAGTAATAAAATAGGCATTTCTCCAAGGAAGAGATACAAATGGCCAATTAGCACACGAAAAAGATGCTCAACATCATTAGGCATCAGGGACATGGAAAGCAAAACCACAATGAGATACTACTACATACCCATTAAGATGGCAATTACTTTTTAAAAGTGGAAATTAACAAGTGTTGGCAGGGACACGGAGAAATTGAAGCCTTTGTGCACTGTTGGTGAGAATGTAAAATGGTACAGCCACTGTACCAGTACAAACCACCAGTTTGGTGGTTCTTCAAATAGCTAAACATGGAACTATGGTGTGATCTAACAATTCCACTTCTAGGTATCTTCTTAAAAGAATTGCAAGCAGGGACTCAAACAGATATTTTTGCACCAATATTCATAGAAGCATTCATCGCAATAGTTAAAAGTTACAAACAACCCAATGTCCATAGGCAGATGAATGGATAAGCAAAATGTGATATATCCATACAATGGAATATTATTTAGTCTTTCTTTAAAAGGAATGAAATTATAATAGATGCTACAATATGGATGAACCTTGAGAACATTATGCTAAGCAAATGAAGCCAGACACAAAAGGGCTGATACAGTCATCCCTCGATATCTGTGGGGGATTGGTTCTAGGCCCCCCAGGCAGGTACCAAAATCCACAGATGCTCAAGTCCCTTATATAAAATGGCATAGTATTTGCATATAACCTGAACACATCCTCCTATATACGTTAAATCATTTCTAGATTACTTATAATACCTAATTATAATGTAAATACTATGTAAATAGATATTATATTGTATTGTTTAGGGAATAATGACAAAAAAGTCTGTACATATTCAATGCAGATGCAACCATCCATTTTTTTTCAAATATTTTCAAACCACAATTGGTTGAAACTATGGACACAGAATCCAAGGATACAGAGGGCCACTGTACTGCATGAGTCCACTTATATGAGGTACCTGTAATAGGCAAATTCATAGAGACAGAAATTAGAAGTTAGCAGGGGCTCAGGAGGGGAGGGTAGAAAGGAGACTAACTGTAAATCTAATTATGCAGGAGAGATCTGAATATGTAGACATAGGCAGTATTGAGAATCAAATGAAACTGGGCTTAAATAAATGATTGGCTCTGCCCTTTATTAGGTGTGTGACATGGGTCGAGTTAATTAACTTTTTAATTTTAATTACATATTTTTATTTATTTATTTACAAAATTTCATTACAAATTCTTCAGGGCTTCATAAATTTTATATCAATAAATTTAGATTATCTAACTGTTAAGAGATAATACAGGGTGACTAATTTAATACTTTTTTTTTTTTTTTTTTTGAGACAGGGTCTCACACTATCACCCAGGCTGGAGTGTAGTGGTACGATCTCAGGCCACTGAAACCTCGACCTCCTAAGCTCAAGTGATCCTCTTACCTCAGCCTCCTGAGTATCTCAGCAGGCACATGCCACCATGCCTAGCTAATTTTTGTAGTTTTTTTTAGAGATGGAATTTCACCACGTTGCCCAGGCTGGTCTCGAATTCCTGAGCTCAAGCGATCCATCCACCTCAGGCTCCAGAAGGGTTGGGACTATAGGGATAAGCCACCTGGCCCAGCTAATTTGGTAAATTTACCAGGAATTGGGATCCGGTATTCAGACTCACAACTTTAAAACTCGATCTTGTCAGTTCCCCTTGTTAGCAAATTCACAAGGTATACTAATAGATAAACTAGAATGATAATTTTAGATACTCAAGTATCTAGAAAGAATGCTTAAACACCTTATTTCAGGCACATCCTTTTATAATTTTGAAGTATCAAGGAGGCTGATATTACTTGTAAAGTTAGTAATTAGCAAAGAAATGTGGATTGTCTTAAGCAAAATCTAATCCATACTTTTGTGAGACACAGCAGACAGTACTTGTCTTTCTAGAAAAAGTTGTTCACATCTCCCAGTTTCAGACTCTCTCTCCTAGAGAGTGCAGGATATAAAAAGTCAATTCTTTTTGACTCCTCCTTTGCCTATGCTCCAAGGAAACTAGATATACAACAGCTTTCAATCCTGGCTACACAATGGAATAATGTGAAATCTGAAATTTAAAAACATACCTAGAGCAATACCCATGCCTCACCCCAAGACAACTGAATCAGAATCTCTGAAAAGATAGGAACTTTACATCTGCATTTTTAAAAAAGCTCCCCAAAAGATTCTGATGCATAGTGAGCATCAAAAATAAAATGGACTTCTTATTACATACCCATTTTTTGTTGATTTTATGTTGAGTTCTTGTCTCTCCTACATTACATACATAATACACTTAAATAAAATATAGTTTAGGCATATACATAGATCTGAGAAGAAAAATCACACTCTAGGCTTGACTGCTAATACATAATATTAAGAAAAATTGTAGGTTATTTTATATTTAAAAGTATATTGAAATAATTAGAAGATTAGAGTCTGTGTATAATACCAAAATCTAATACCTAGAAAACAGAATTTTGATTATTATAAATAACTGATCAAATTTATCCACAATTTACATATTTCTTTTTAATTCATGTATAATCGTAGTACATATTTTGGGGGATACATGTGATATTTGATACCTGTCTACAATGTGTAATGATCAAATCAGGGTAATTGGGATATCCATCACCTGAAACATTTTTACCTTTTCTTTGTTTTGGGAATATTACAATTCACAATTCTTCTATTCTAACTATTTAGAAATATACAATGAGTTATTGTTTAGTATACTTTCCCTAATGTACTACTGAATACTAGAACTTATTATTTCTACTGAACTGTATTTTTATACCCCTTAATCAACTTCTCTTCATTCTCCCCTCCTAGCCTCTGGTAATCACCATTTTATTCTCTACCTCCATGAGTTCTACTTTTTTAGCTCCCACATATGAGTGAGAACATGCAGTATTTGTCCATGTCCGGCTTATTTCACTTAACATAATGGCCTCCAGTTCCATCCATGTTGCTGCAAGTGAAGGGATTTCACCCTTTTTATGGCTGAATAATAGTCCATTGTGTATACATACCGCATTTCACATTTTCTTTTTTTTTTTTTTTTTTTGAGACGGAGTCTCGCTCTGTCACCCAGGCTGGAGTGCAGTGGTGTGATCTTGGCTCACTGCAACCTCCGCTTTCCGGGTTCAAGCAATTCTCCTGCCTCAGCCTCCTGAGTAGCTGGGACTACAGGCATGCGCCACCACGCCCAGCTAATTTTTGTATTTTTAGTAGAGATGGGGTTTCACTATGTTGGCCAGGATGGTCTCGATCTCTTGGCCCCGTGACCTGCCCACCCCCGCCTCATGATCCACCAGCCTCAGCTTCCCAAAGTGCTGGGATTACAGGCGTGAGCTACCACGCCTGGCCTATATACCGCATTTTCTTTCTCTATTCATTTGTTGATGAACACTTAGGTTGATTCCATATCTTGGTTATTGTGAATAGTGCTGCAATAAACTTGGGAGTATAGATCTCCTTGATATACTGATTTCCTCTCTTTTGGATATATACCTACACCTAGTGATGGGATTGCTGGGCCAAATGAGAGTTCTATTTTTATTTATTTATTTATTTATTTATTTATTTATTTATTTATTTATTTATTTATTTATTTAGAGATGGTGTCTCAGTATGTTGCCCAGGCTGGTCTTGAACTCCTGGGCTCAGGTGATCTTCCCGCCTGGCCTACCAAAGTGCTGGGATTACCGGTGTGAGCCACCATCCTGGCTTATTTTTAGTTTCTTGAGGAACCTCCATACTGTTTTCCATAATGACTGTACTACTTTATATTCCTGCCAACAGTATACAAGGGTTCCCCTTTATCTGCATCCCTGTCAGCATTTGTTATTTTTTTGTCTTTTTGATAATAGCTATTCTAACAGGGATGAGATGATATCTCACTGTGGTTTTGATTTGCACTTCCCTAATGATTAGTAATGTTGAGCATTTTTTCACGTATCTGTTGGTTATTTGTATCTCTTCTTTTGAGACCTATTCAGGTCTTTGCCCATTTAAAAATCAGATTAACTGTTTATTTTTATTTAATTATTTTTTGTGCTATTGAGTTGTTTGAGTTCCTTATATAGTCTGGTTATTAATCCCTTGTTACATAGATAGTTTGCAAATATTTTCTCCCATTCTGTGGGTTGTCTCTTCACTTTGTTGTTTGTTTCCTTTGCTGTACGGAAGCTCTTTATCTTGATGTGATCCCATTTGTCTATCTTTGCTCTTGTCACCCATGCTTTTGAGGTCTTAAAAAAAAATATTTGCCCAGTCCAACATCCTGGAGAGTTTCTCTAATATTTTCTTTTAGTAGTTTCATAGTGTGAGGTCTTACATTTAAGTCTTCGATCCATTTTGAGTTGATTTTTGTATATGATGAAAGATAGGGTTAATTAACCTTTTAAAATCTCAGTTTGCTAATCTGAAAACAAAAATCAATAAACAGAATCATAATCATACCAAACTCAGAGGGCAATTGTGAGGGTTAAATGAATAACATACGAAGCACTAGCAAAGAGTCTAGCACATAAACACTCAGTGAATGTTAGCTATTAACGACTTTAGGACAATTCCCGATACCTAATAAACTTCTATTGAAGGAACACATGCAACTGCATATTTGCTATAATGATGAAACTGAAGCATAGTTAGGGAGGGGGAAGAGTGCTTTATAGGGAAAGGCATGCAAAAGAACTTATTAAAAAGAAACTGCAGCATGACAGACTAGAGCCCGGAAATACACTCTCTATGTACCTGATAATATGATAGTATGTATAGGACAGTTTTTTCTGTATTTGTACATCATGTTGCTTCTTGGATCACCTCTCCTCTACCAAGAGAAACCATAATTCAAATCCTTTCCTTTCTTCCACTTTATATTTCCCCATTTCCTTAAGAAGGGGCTGGAACTCTGGCAATAATGAAAAAGTTACGTATGTGTATGCTCTAACTAGACTGTAAATTTCTGAAGGATAACTTTTGCCTCCTTCCCATGAAACACTTAACTATATTTTAAGCATTTAATAAATGTTTCAAATCCGGTCTGGCACACTAAATTCTCAATTAACATTTGCTGGATGATTGAATTTATAAGTGAGCAGTTATTGTGCTCCCCTCCTCTACCCACAGGGATGCTCCCTGAGACACTTTTGTCAGGAGTACTATTTTCTTTCTTCTTCTTTTTTTTTTTGACAGAGTCTTGCTCTGTCACCCAGGCTGGAGTGCAGTGGTGTGATCTTGGCTCACGGCAACCTCCGCCTCCCGGATTCAAGCAATTCTCGTGCGTCAACCTCCCTAGTAGCTGGGATTACAGGCACGTGCCACCATGCCCGGCTAATTTTTATATTTTTAGTAGAGACGGGGGATTCTCACCATGTTGGCCAGGCTGCTCTGGAACTCCTGACCTGAGGTGATCCACCTGCCTCTGCCTCCCAAAGTGCTGGGATTACAGGCGTGAGCTACTGTGCCCAGCCAGGAGTACTATTTTCATTTACCTAACATGTATATATCTGATTCTTTTTGAAAAGGCTTTGAGCAGCTTTTAGTGTTATTTACTGCATGAGACAAAAAATAATTAGGGAAATGGGAGAGAACATAGTTATTTAAGATAAAACTCAACATATGCCAGTAAGGCTCATAGTTATTACAGGTTGGTTGCAAATTTGGTTCTGAGCTTCCTAGCAGCCATCATAAACTTAATTATATAATTCACACTGTCCTTACAAGTCAAAACAATTACTCAGCTATTTCAGTTACCAAAAACAGAATTTTCATTTCCGTTTTCATGAAAGGATTTTTTTGATATAATTAATGCCTTCAAGAATATTGTATAGTAAATGTAAAACTGGTCTCGTTGGCCTGTTTTGTTGCATAACCCCGATGTAGCCCCATGGCATAATGCCAAAATGAAGGTTAGCAGATGGATTCTAAAAGGGATCAAAACAATTTTGTCTTGGTCTGAAGCTCTGATAATCTAGTTTAATTGAATGAAAAAAAATCATGTCCCAAAAGAAAATGATTGTAGAATAGTCTTCCAAAAATATTTATTCCCTACGATTAAGTTTGGGTGAGTATTAGGCAGTGGAGACTTGGCTGCTACAATCTTGAACAGGCACCAGCAATGTCGTTAATAGTATTACGTCTTAAAGACGTAAAGAAACCTTTTACATTTACGAAGATTCTGGAACCCTCCGGGTCACATGACTACAGAGGAAGCCATTTTACAACCCCAACGAGGTGGGCCATGGAGTGCCCTCAGGGACGGCTCCCCATTTCTTCAGAAAATGATTCAACACCAACAGTTTCAACATCGGAAGTAACTAGCCAACAAGAGCCCCAAATTCCTGTCGACCGTGGGTCTGAAACCACCTATGAAAGCAGCGCCGACATTGCTGGCGACCAAGGCACCCAGATTCCTGCCGACCAGGACGCTCAAACGGAGGCGGACAGCAGCGCCCAGGCTGCTGCCCAGGCCCCAGAAAACTTCCAGGAAGGGAAAGGTAGGTGGCTTTTTAAGCTTGTTCCCCCAGCCGAGGACCTTCTTTCGGAGAAACTAACTTTTAGTTTGATTCAAAATATGTTTGAATTGCGGCCCCCTTGAGGAGCAATGGACGACGTAACTTGTGCCCCTCTCCAGAGGATGTAAAATGTTGACCCTGTTGAGGAGAGGGGAGCAACTGATCGTGTAGAGGGCTTTGGGCACAGATTCTAGTTGTTCAGTGGGTTTGCACGGTGGCGTATTTGTCACCAGGCGAGGTCACCGCTAGGGATGGATCGAGACAACAAAACGAAAATCTTTTTTTTTTTTTTTGACGGAGCTGGAGTGCAGTGGCGTGATCTCAGCTCACTACAACCTCTGCCTCCCGGGTTCAAGCGATTCTCCTGCCTCAGCTGCCGGAGTAGCTGAGATTACAGGCGTCCGCCATCATGCCCGGCTAATTATTATTATTATTTTATTTTTTTTAATAGAGATGGGGTTTCAACATGTTGGCCAGGCTGATCTTGAACTCCTGACCTCAGGTGATCCACCCGTCTCGGCCTCCCAAAGTGCTGGGATTACAGGCGTAAGCCTCCGCGCGCGGTCCAACTCGCCTCTTAGGAGTATCACTGTCCCCTGGTAAAAATCTTCTGGCGCCCTGAAGGTTGCCCTGTGTAAAGGTACTTTTTTTTTTTTCGGACAGAGTCTCACTCTGTCGCCAGGCTGGAGTGCAGTGGCGCAATCTCCGCTCACTGCAACCTCCACCTCCCGGGTTCAAGCGATTCTCCTAACTCAGCCTACCGAGTAGCTGGGACTACAGGCGCGCGCAACCACGCCCGGCTAATTTTTGTATTTTTAGTAGAGACGGGGGTTTCATCATGTTGGCCAGGATGGTCTCGATCTTTTGACCTTGAGATCTGCCCGCCTTGGCCTCCCAAAGTACTGGGATTACAGTCGTGAGCCACCGCGCCCGGCCAAGGTAACTTGTTTTGAAGCCTCGGTCTTGCTTCGCGAGGTCCCTGAGCGGTCGCGTCCCCCTCGGCCCTCCCCTCCGCGCTCCGCGCCTTTCGAGCCTTCGAGCCCAGCACGCGGTGAGCCGGCCACTGCCTCGAGGTCGTCGTGCTCCAGTCGGCTGGGCAGCGCGGCCGCGGAGGCGTGGCGAGGCGGGGAGGGGCCGGCGCGCGCCGCTCTTACTGTCCAGGCGCCGGCAGCCCAGCGTTCGCCTCTACGTTCCGCGCGGGAGCCCACGCGCGGTTCGTCCGGAACCCACAGACCAGAGGCGCAGGTCCCAGCCTTTTCGGTGTCGGCGCCAGTTCCCGGAGGAGGGGGTGAGTCGGGCGGCCGACCGGGCGTCCGGGACCGGGTCAGCGCCCAGCCGGTGTGCACCCCGCCGCGGTGCACCCCGCAGCCCTCCCCAGCCCGCCTGCAAAGCGAGGCGCGAAGGCTGGGACCCGTTGCGACCTGTTGGGCCTCGCGAGAAGTTTTAAAGGGAAAGTGGATCAAAGCCTAGGGGTTAAACTTTCCCTTTGAAAGCTTAGTGCCCCGGGGATAGGGATGGAGGTCAGTCTCTTAAACTGCAGCCGGCGACTGCGAACTTGAAAAAACACCCATTTAGGGGTGTACTGACTTGCATGGCCTGCAGCATGCTGCCAGGCGCCCTCCAGCCAATTATAATTCCAATTGTAATTCTGCTAAAGCGAGATGGAACTAGAGTTGAATGGTGGTAAGGGGTCCTGTTAATTTAATCAGGTATCAAAGAGTGCTTGCTGGAAAAAAGTGGATGCTTTTTATTAAAGTGAATACCGTACAACTAGTTTTTTAGGTAAATGCAAATAAGAAATTTTAAAAATAATTAAAACCAAGTTCAACCAGATTGTCTAACTTCTCTCCCACTGGACTTTTTATTAGGTCTGTTTATCAAACAACTACATTGAAATAGTTTCAGTTCTTACATTCTTTCTTCCATAAAGGAGGAATTACCAAAAAGGCTTGGAAATGAACAAAATGCCCTAGTTTTAGTTCTGCTGAGAAATCTAAAAGTTACTACTGATCTGATAAAATCTTGCTTAGCAGCTAGTTCTTCAAATAATCTGTTCCTGCTCCCAGCCTTAATTGTTACTATGTTCTGTTAGGGAATGTGCTCAGCCCCCAGATTTTTTATTTATTTTGATCAACTCTCTTCTTGCATTTACATTTCTCTTTTGTATTTATATATGCATATATATATATACATATCTGTATGAAACAAGAAGAGAAGAAGTTACAATCACAAATAATGCATCTTTCCCTCTCCCATCCTAGGTGTCTGCTTTTCTACTGCTGACTTTTTTTGTTTTGTTTTGTTTTGTTTTGTTTTTGAGAAGGAGTCTCACTCTGTCACCCAGGCTGGAATGCAGTGGCGCCATCTCGGCTCATTGCAGCCTCCTTCTTCTGGGTTCAAGCAATTCTCCTGCCTCAGCCTCCCAAGTAGCTGGGATTACAGGCACCCACCACTACGCCCGGCTAATTTTTGTATCTTTAGTAGAGATGGGGTTTCACCATGTTGGCCAGGCTGGTCTGGAACTCCTGACCTCAGGTGATCCACCTGCCTCAGCCTCCCAAAGTGCTGAGATTACAGATGTGAGCCACAGCGCCGAGCCGTCTTTCCACCTTTGAGAAAAATCTTCCTCAGAAGTGTGGGCCTGGCTGGGCACAGTGGCTCATGCCCGTAATCCCAACACTTTGGGAGGCCGAGGCGGGTGGATCACCTTAGGTCAGGAGCTCGAGACCAGCCTGGCCAACACGGTGAAACCTCGTCTTTACTAAATATACAAAAAAAAAAAAAAAAATTAGCTGGGCGTGGTGGCGGGTGCCTATAATGCCAGCTACTCGGGAGGCTGAGGTAGGAGAACCGCTTGAACCAGGGCAGCGGAGGTTGCAGTGAGCTGAGATCGCGCCATTGCACTCCAGCCTGGGCAACAAGAGCGAAACTGTCTCAAAAACAAACAAACAAAAAAAAAAACAAAAAAAAGTGTGGGCCCTAATACCCAAAATGCAGGGCTCTACAAATACATCCCAAATACATGGAAAATAAGATTAGAAATAAAGTCTTGGTTCATTGGAAGAACATAAAATTGAAAAACAAATAATGAAAAAAATAATAAAATAAAAACGGGATCCAGCAATCCCACGTCTGGATGTATATCTTAAAAACTTGAGATCAGTGTGTCAAAGAGATATCTGCACACACATGTTCATTGCAGCATTACAATAGCTAAGTTATGAAATCAATCTAGGTATCCAACAAGTGAGTGGATAAATATGTGGTATGTGTACCCAACTGAATACTATTCAGCCTTTAAAAAGAAGGAAATTCTGTCATTTGCAACAACATGGATGAATCTGGAGGATATTATATTAAGTGAAATAAGCCAGGCACAAAAAGACAGAAATCACATATTCTCACTTGTATATGGAATCTAAAATAATTGAACTCATTAGAAGCAGAGAGTAGTGTTGGTTATTATAGGCTGGAGTAGGGGGAGGGGCATTGAGGAGATGTTGATCAAAGAATAGAAAATTTCAGTTAGGCTGGTCCGATAGTAGTGGGATATTGTCAGAACTTATTAACATTAATGCCACTAAAGTTGGTATACAATCTCCCACTGCCAAATTTAGCTTTTAAAATTAAAAAAAATGAAAGTAGCAGTTAGGGGGAATAACTGATAAGTATTTAAGGTGATGGATATGCTCATTAGATTGATTCAGTCATTTCACACTATATCATAACATCATTGTGTACCCCATAATTATATATGATTATAATTTGTCAAAAAAAGATTAACTTGGAAGAAAGTGTTCACTTCACCAAAGGTATATATATATATATTTTTTTTTTTAAATAAAAAGATCCATCTTAGGAGTTCTTTTAAATAGCTTTTGGGGGCATTCAAAGTAAGTGGTGATTGTGAGGATTACATGAAATGATTGACCTAATGCACTCAGTGTAGTACTGGACATACAGAATGCACACACTAAAGGGTAGTAATGAATGAAAGGATAGTAATGAATAAATCAAATCAGATTTTATGTTCTCCATAAAATCTAATCGACTCTCAAAAAAAAAAAAAAAAAAAAAAAAAAAAAAAATGGATCCCAGCCTGTAATCCCAGCACTTTGGGAGGCTGAGGTGGGTGGATCACTTGGGGTCAAGAGCTTAAGACCAGCCTAGACAACATGGTGAAATCCTGTCTCTACTAAAAAATACAAAAATTAGCCAGGTGTGGTGGTGCATGCCTGTAGTCCCAACTACTTGGGAGACTGAGGCAGGAGAATGGCTTGAACCCGAGAGGCAGAGGTTGCAGTGAGCCGAGATCGCACCACTGCACTCCAGCCTGGGCGACAGAGCGAGACTCTGTCTTGAAAAAAAAAAAAAAAAAAAAAAAGAATTGGACTCTTAACTTTTCCCCAGGGTAGCTCAAAGCTGTTGTTGCTGGCTCTAAAGTCATAAAAAACTGCCTGGTCTCCCATGGACTGCTTAATTTCTACTAATCCATTGATGTAGGTGAAATATTGAAAATCAAGCCCTTGTTTAAATCATCACAGAACATTTCTGCAAGTGGTTTCTAGGTGAATTTCAGCTTTTGGTTTGCATTCTTCCCTGCAGAGGTTATATAGTTTGCTTAGGTAGCCACCAACGTGTTGTTGAATTGTAGTCTTTTACCTGAGAGTCTAAGAATATGATTAAGAAGACGAAATCATGTTTCATAACAGCTCTTATTTCATTTGTTCATCAAATTACATCATGTAATTTGGATTGACTTTGGAAAATCTACACATATTGGAGAGGAGCTAAGGTAACGTCTAGAAATAATTAAGTTATGTCAAATAAGGTATTGTCTAACTGTACACACATCATTCTAGTGAGGATTATGGGCAAGATCTTGTATAATTTAGCCAGTACTACCAGAAGTGGTCAGGAGAGGGAGCAAGAGGAGTTTTTAGTGACTGTGTTGGTTTTCTTTTTGCTTTCATGAACTCAAAATCAAGACATGAGTAAAAGCCAGGATGAAGTTCCTGATGAAGTTGAGAACCAGTTTATATTGCGTCTGCCTTTGGTAAGAACTTGTATCTCAGAACAAATATCTTCATAATTATAGTTTAATTATAAGTATAGTTCTACTTGGATTCTGTAACATTTCTATTTCAGGTAGGCTATAAAAACTCAGAACATTTGTTTCCCAGGAATCATGTTCTGTTAAGCAGTCCTATCATAGCGTGTACTTTTTTGGCAGCATTTTTTCCTCCTTACATACCACCTATCATGCAGGTTGATTTCCTGGCAAAACAGCTGTGACAATGATGGACCCATTCACTTACCACCAATACTAACAGCCTGTTCCCTGGACAGCCAAGATAAGACTCCTCTGAAATCCTTTCTGTCACCTCAAAAGGGGCAGTGAGAAGGGCCAGCATTATTCACCACCATGCAAGACTTTTAAAGCTCATATCAACAAGTATTTGGCTCTCTTCCCCCACGCTGATACCTGTATTCAAGCAATTACTTAGTCTAGGCAGCTATATTAAGGATGGGGTTCAGAAACCTATTTCCCTAATTAGAGTTACTTAATATACCAAGCAAACTGCAACTAGGTAAGCCTTTCTTTAGCAACTACAACAGAAGGGTAGCAGTGAGAGGCAGGATTGTAGAGCTAGGAGAAAGCATTAACTGTAGCTACTAAGAGACAATTATGAGTTTAGAGTCAGCTTCATCCTAACTTGACTTATACAGTGCACAGTATCTCATGGTACATGGTCTTGTTAGTAACATTTAGGAGGTGTAAAGTTTTATTTAAGGGAGGGCTTTCTTTGATATATCTATTCTGTTAGCTGCCAAGTAGACGTTTAGTTCTTCTGATTTTTCAATTTACCTCCTCTTTAGGAACACGCTTGTACTGTCAGGAACCTAGCACGTTCTCAAAGTGTCAAGATGAAGGATAAACTAAAAATTGACTTATTGCGTAAGTAGTTAATATCCATTCACTATACATTGAACAATAATTTATTAAGGGATTACTATGTGCCAGACACTATACTTGGTATTAAGGATGTGAAAAATGATAGAATATGGTCTCTGACTTGATGGACTCATGCTTTAGAGAGGCTTAAGTCCTCTTCTTTTAAGAGGAAAGGAAGTAGGAATATTGCACCTCGAGTTGAGTGATTATCATAGTGTGTTTAAGGAAACTTGGGGGTCAACTGTGGGGTTTTTATACTGCTGGTAGTCTCCCATATATAAACTTTATGATTTCTGAACATCCAAAGGAATGACAAATGGATATGCCATTCTTTGTTTATAAAGGTGACATATATTTCTTCCTTTTCTTTTTTTTTTTTTTTTTTTTTTTGAGACAGAGTTTCGCTCTGTCGCCCAGGCTGGAGTGCAGTGGCGCGATCTTGGCTCACTGAAACCTCCACCTCCTGGGTTCAAGTGACTCTTCTGCCTCAGCCTCCTGAGTAGCTGGGATTACAGGCACATGCCACCATGCCCGGCTAATTTTTGTATTTTTAGTAGAGACGTGGTTTCACCATGTTGGTCAGGCTGGTCTCAAACTCCTGACCTCGTGATCCGCCTGCCTTGGCCTCCCAAAATGCTGGGATTACAGGCGTGAGCCACCGCGCCTGGCCAGTGACATATATTTCTTTCTTTTAAATAATATTTGTTATATTTGCAAATCGTACATCCAATAAAGGGGTTAATATCCAAATATATAAGGAACTCAAACAACTCAATAGCAAGAAAACAAATAACCTGATTTTAAAATGGGCAAAGGATCTGAACAGATACTTCTCAAAAGAAGACATACAAGTAGCCAAAAGGTTCATGAAAAAATGCTCAGCATCACTAATCATTAGGGGAATGCAAATTAAAACAACAGCGAGATATCACCTTATACCTGTTAGAATGGCTTTTATTAAAAAAAAGAACAATAACAACTGTTAATGAGGATGAGGAGAAAAGGGAACCTTTGTACCCTATTGGTGGGAATGTAAATTAATACAGCCTTTTTTTAAAAAATTTTTTTTGAGATGGAGTCTTGTTGTGTCACCCAGGCTGGAGTGCAGTGGCGCGATCTTGGCTCACTGCAACCTCCGCCTCCTGGGTTCAAGCAATTCTCCTGCCTCAGCCTTCCGAGTAGCTGGGACTACAGGCATGCGCCACCACACCTGGCTAATTTTTTTGTATTTTTGGTAGAGACGGGGTTTCACCATGTTGACCAGGCTGGTCTTGAACTCCTGACCTCGAGTGATCCACCCATCTCAGCCTCCCAAAGTGCTGGGATTACAGGCGTGAGCCACCGTGCCCGGCCTACAGCCATTATTTTTTAAAAATGGTATGGAGGTTCCTTAGAAAACTAAAAATAGAACAACCATGTGATCCAGCAACCCCACTTCTGTGAATATATTCACAGAAGGAATTGATATCAACATGTTGAAGGCATATCTCTCTGCACTCCCATATTCATTGTAGCATTATTCACAATAGCCAAGATATGGAATCAACCTAAGTGTAAATGTGATACGTACACACAATGCCATACTACTCAGCCTTTTAAAAAGAACAAAATTCTGTCATTTGGGACACCATGGATGAATCTAGAGGCCGTTTGCACCAAGAGTAAATAAATAAGTAATAATAAGTAAGTAAATAAATAAATAAATAAATAAATAAATAAATGTTTCCACACAAGCTTATCTGCCTAAAAAGCACACAACCAAAAATAGATAAATAAATTTTGCTAGTTTTTTTTAATACAGAGAAGTATGTAAGGAGAAAACAAAAAGGGGCTCATAATCTCACCAGTTAGTTAACACTTACTGACATTTTTTAAAAAAGATAATATAAGTTCATAGTTCAAATAAAACAGGCTGGGTGTGGTGGCTCATGCCTGTAATCCCAGTGCTTTGGGAGGCTGAGGCGGGCGGATCACTTGAGGTCAGGAGTTCCAGACCAGCCTGGCCAACATGGTGAAACCCCGTCTCTACTACAAATGCAAAAATTAGCTGGGCGTGGTGGTGCACACCTGTAATCCCAGCTATTTGGGATGCTGAGGCACGAGAATTGCTTGAACCCAGGGGGCGGAGGTTGCAGTGAGCAGACATGGTGCCACTGCACTCCAGCCTGGGTGACAGAGTGAGACTCCTTCTCAAAGAAAAAAAAAAAATCAAATGAAAAAGAAAAGTTCAAAAGGAGAAATAAAACTCTTCTTCCTTATGGTGCCCCAACCTCAATACCACAGATAACTGATATTAACTGTTTCTTGTTACTTCCTTATTGACAAAACTTTTATACATAATACTAGAATTGAAACAATCTCTCTCTGTATTTTTAGAGTTAATTCACACAAAATGATAAACATTGTTTTGTATCTTTCTTTTTTCACATAATACTAGAAGATTATACCTGAATCCTCTTGTGTCAAAAGACATTCATGTTTGGGACATCTGAGCAGCAATATTCAGAGTTTAGTATATGGCTGTTGTATAGAATTTTATCTTTATGAAGCTAATTAGAGATTTAACTTGAGATTTATTAGCACCATTCTAGGGTCAGTCAATCCTTCCCTCACCCAGCCCTTTGAAAACACACATGTACAATGACACTATTGAATGCTTCTAAAAAAAAAAAAAGGAATTGGTTTTAATGAATGGAATTTGCTTTTCAGGATGAGAATGAAACATTTATTGCCTCACCCATATTTAGTTCACATCCATTAACAAGAAACTTAGCTACTTTTGCACAAGTGATGTAAACTAGGAAAAAAGAGCTCCATATACTTTCCTTTTTTTTCTTTAGGAAGCTATTAATTGTGTACACAATTCTAGCATTATGAGAGATAGTAGGTTTCTTGGAAAGACTAATCTGTCCCACATAAGTCTTCATTATTCAAACCTTAGGAAGTTTTAAGAGTTCACTGGGAAGATATCAACTTTAATCTTTACTTCTCTTCAGCTGATAGGCGCCATGGAGTTGTTGAAGTAGATGATGTCCCACTAGCTGCTAAGCTGGTTGACTTGCCTTGTGTTATTGAAAGCCTGAGAACGCTTGATAAAAAAACCTTTTATAAAACAGCAGACATTTCTCAGGTATGGACTAGTTTTCTTTACTAGCCTCACATCCTTCAAGGAATTCTTTTCTCTTCCTATTTTTCTTTCTTTCAGTACTCCTTTCCACTTGGTGAATGGCTGCTTGGCATTTCTCATTTCCAGATCGATTGCACAGGAATGAAATGTCATGCTCTGGTTTGGTGTTTGATCCTTAGCTTTCAGTATTTTATTTTAACCAAATAGCCTATAGAGAGTCCCATTTGCCACTTATAGTGACTTTTCATTAATTGAAACATATGAGCCGCTGGGATCTTCTGAACTTTGTATTAAAACAGTATGTTGTTAACTCTGGAGGTTTAAATTGGCTCTTATTCATAATCTCTGCTGTTGATTTCTTATTTCCTCTCTAAATGAAAATGCTGAGATAGGCCAGGCACAATGGCTCACGCCTATAATCCCTACACTTTGGGAGGCTGAGGCGGGAGGATCACCTGAGCCCAGGAGTTTGAGACCAACCTGGGCAACATAGTGAGGCCTCATCTCTACAAAAACAAGATTAGCCAGGTGTGGTGGCACACACCTGTAGTCCCAGCTATTCTAGAGATTGAGGTGGGAGGATCACTTGAGCCCAGGAGGTCAAGGCTGCAGTGAGCCATGATCACATAGCACTGCACTCCAGCCTGTATGACAGAGCAAGACTTTGTCTAAAAACGAAACAAAACGAAAAGCCTAAGCTAAGTTCCAAGATCTGTTTCCAATATATTCCCTCTGTAGTGGTAAACACTCTCGTGGAAAAAAAAAAAAAAAAAAAAACACCTTCAGAGTTCATATGTAGTGCTGCTGGTGGCTGGTGGAGGGGAGGAGAGGGAGAGAGAGAGACTGCAAAAATGAGAGAATATAAATGTACATTACAAAATACTTGGTTTTCTGGAAATGGCAAGTATCAGTCTCTTCTGTGCATTTCTAGTGGTAAGAATGATTATGATTGCTAACCCAAAATTTGTGGCCATAGTCAACTTCTTTGTCTTTGTTAAATGTAGATGCTTGTGTGCACTGCTGATGGTGATAGCCACCCTTCTCCAGAAGAACCAGCTGCCTCTACTGATCCTAATATAGTCAGGAAAAAAGAAAGGGGGAGAGAGAAAAAATATGTCTGGAAGCATGGCAGTAAGTCACCAGCCCCTTGCTCATTCCTGCTGACTAAAATTTATTTGCTGAATCCTAATTCCTTATGAAACAGGGACCTCTTACCATACTTAGGTGTTTGGTTCATTAGGTTCTCAGACACACTAAAGAGGAGTCATGTCAGCTGGGGGCGGTGGCTCACACTTGTAATCCTAGCACTTTGGGAGGCTGAGGCGGGTGGATCACCTGAGGTCAGGAGTTCGGGACCAGCTTGGCCAACATGGTGAAACTCTGTCTCTACTAAAAATACAAAAATTAGCTGGGTGTGGTGGTGGGCACCTGTAATCCCAGCTACTCGGGAGGCTGAGATAGGAGAATCACTTGAACCTAGGAGGAGGTGGTTGCAGTGAGCTGAGATCGCACCACTGCACTCCAGCCTGGGCAACAGAGTGAGACTCGATCTCAAAAAAAAAAAAAAAAAAAAAAAAAAAAGGAAGCATGTCATGAGCCTTTGGTTTATAGCATGGTCTTTGTCTTTATCAAATTCAGCTATGTGACTACCATCAATCATATAACGTTTCACTGTGTTGTATTTATTTTAGTTACTCCACCACTTAAGAATGTCAGGAAGAAAAGGTTCCGGAAAACACAAAAAAAGGTTAGTTACATGGTATTTGTGTGTCTGCCGGGCCGATTAGAAGAGGCTCATGGGCCAGAAGGAAAGAGAAAAAGTCAGTTGGGAGTTGTTAATTCATTTATATGTTCAATAAACATTTATTGAATGTGAACTAAATGCCAAGCACTGTATGCTAGCAGTTGAGAATATAGCAGTGAATAAAAAGACCTGATCCTTGAGGTTATAGGCTAATCATTTGGGGTCTGGAAGAATCATACATTTGAAACTTCTGTTAATGCTTTCAGTTTTCTATTGCAAGATCTAGTTTTAAAGTGAACCCATCCAGAACCTGAAAATTGGGAATTGTGGTCATATTCCTAATGTTATTTCAGGCTTGTAGAATCTTGGGCAAACTACAGGAGTATTGTGGCTTGGCTTCTTTTGTTTAAAATTAAACATGTTATTTTGAAATAATTGTAAATTCATATACAGTTGTAAGAAATAAAAGAGATATCGTGTACCCTTTTGCCATTTTCCCCATTTTGCAAAACTATAGTACAATATCACAAACAGGTAATTGACATGATTAGAATTCTGCAATCTTATTCCAATTTCTCCAGTTTTACTTGTACTCGTGTATTTTTGTGCATGTGTTTAGTTCTATGCAGTTTTATCCCATATATAAGTTCATATATCTGCCTACACAGTCAAAATACAAAACAGTTTCATCACCACAAGGATCCCTCATTTTGCTTTTATATAACCATGCCCACTTCCCTTCCACCTCACACCCGAGTCTCTGACACTTGGTAATCACTAATCTGATCTCTATCTCTGTAATTTTGTCATTTCAAAAATTTAATATTAATGGAATTATATAGTATGTAACATCAGAGACTAGCTTATTTTTTCATTCAGCATAATTCACTTAAGATCCATGTAAGTTTTTGTAGCATCAATAGTTTATTTTTTATTGCTGAGTAGTATTCCATGGTATGAATGTACCACATTACATAACTGTTCTCCCTTTGAAGGACATCTGGGTTGTTCACAGGTTTTGACTATTATAAATAAAGCTGTGAACAGGTTTTTGTGTGAATATAAGTATTCATTTCTTTGGCATAAATGTCCAGTATAATTGCTGGGTCATATGGTAGTCGCATGTTTAGTTTTATAACAAATGACCTGTTTTCCAGAGTGACTGTACCATTTTATATTCCTGCCAATAATGTATGAATGATCCAGTTTCTCCACCTCCTCACCAGCATTAGGTGTTGTCACTATTTTTCATTTTAGCCATTCTCATAGGTGTGTATTGATCTAATTGTAGTATTAATTTACATTTCCCTGATGGCTAATGGGGTTGAACATCTCATGTGCCATCTATTCCACTTCAGTGAAATGTCTGCTCATGCCTTTTGCCTATTTTCTAAATTGATTTTTTATTATTGAATTTTGAGAGTTCTTTTTATATTCTAAATACTACTAGTGTTTTATCAGATATGTAGTTTGCAAATATATTCTCCCAGTCTGTAGCTTGTCTTTCCATCCTCTTCATAGGGTCTTTCAGAGAGCTAAAGTTTTTAGTTTTGATGAAGTACAATATATTGATTTTTTTGAAAACAATCTTGCTTTTTATAGTAAATCTAGTAAATCTAAGAACTCTTTGCCTAGCCCAGATCCTGAAGATTTTCTCCTGCTTTTTTTTTTTTAACATATTTTTAAGCCTGATGCCCATTTTCGACTTAATTTTTGTAAAAGCTATGAGGTTTAGTTCAAGGTTTTTTTTTTTTTTTTTGCTTTTCTTGCCAAAGGATGTCTAATTGCTCTAGCACTATTTGTTGAAAAGGCTGTCCTTCCTCTGTTGTATTGCTTTTGCACCTTTGCCAAATATCAGTTGGGCTTGGTTTTATGGGTCTGTTTCTAGGTTCTCCATTCTCTTCCACTGATCAATCTGTCAATCCCTCTGCCAATATCACAGTGTCGCTATATAATTGGTCCTGAAATTAGAAGGCTGATTGCTCTGACTTTACTTTTCTTTGTCAATATTGTTTAGCCATTCTAGAGTCCATTTATTTATTTATTTATTTATTTATTTATTTATTTTTTGAGATGGAGTCTTGCTCTGTTGCCCAGGCTGGAGTGCAATGGCACGATCTCTGCTCACTGCAGCCCCCGCCTCCCGGGTTCAAGCGACTCTCGTGCCTCAGCCTCCCAAGTAGCCAGGATTACAGGCATGGGCCACCATGCCCGGCTAATTTTTGTATTTTTAGTAGAGACGGGTTTCACCATGTTGGCCAGGCTGGTCTCGAACTCCTGACCTCAGGTGATCCACCCGCCTTGGCCTCCCAAAGTGCTGAGATTACAGGCATGAGCCACCACGCCTGGCCAAAAGCCTATATCTTTTAATATAAATTTTAGAATAAGCTTGTCTATAGCTACAGAAAACCTTGCTAGAATTTTGGCAGGAATTACATTAAACTTATAGATCAATTTGGGGAGAATTGACATTTTTACTATGTTGAGTCTTCCAATCCATGAACACAGTTGCCTTGGCTTTTATACTCTGTAAATCAATATTTATTGAGTGCCTACTAAATGTAAAACTAAGTTAAGAATAGTTGTAGAGCTCTTTAAGCTTTACTGAAATATAGGTATCATAATATAACTTGTTTATTGTGTTTTATTTCATAGGTCCCTGATGTCAAAGAAATGGAAAAAAGCAGCTTTACCGAGGTAGAGCAATCATAACTTCATTTTTACCCTTAATGTGTTTTATTTAATAGCTCGTTAGTTTCAAATGAATCAAATAAACCACAGAAGCTACTTTTGAGCCTTCCTTCTCACCTCTAACCCTCATCCTAAACACATACACTGGGTTTGATTCACTGAAAAATGAATTCATTGTTTGATGTTTGATAACTGCTAGAGGAAAAGATACAATTTGGCCAGTGACCCCGTGTATTCTAATCTGCTCTTTTTATTCTGATATTTATTTCAAAAGCCATTCCTTGGGAGCCAGAGTTCACTTTTAACAGCAGTTGTTTGCAATTGCTTATTCCCCATCAAAATCCTAATTTCTATTTGTGGCACGACAAATTGGTTGCTGTGGAGATAATTACGTAAAACTGGATTCAAGGGAGAACATGCAGCTAAGATCCAGTTTTTGTAGGAGCGTCTCTAATAATAAAGATGTGGGGAAGTGAAATCTGGGAATTTGGATCTTTAAACCAAATTATTTCCAAATAACTAATAAGGAATTATAGTTCTTTGCCAATATAAATCAGGACAAATAATTTATAACTGAGACCTAAGGGTTGCACCTCTGAGAGAGGTCTTTACCATAGAGCTGCAGATTGAAAAGATTAAATGTCTCAAGTAATTTGTTTAATTAGGAAAAAATAAGTTTACTGTACAAAATTCTAGACCCTGGCTAAAGATTCCTTCATAAGTAGCACCACTTAAAGTAGAAATTTGGTTGGATCAGAATTTAAAGAGGCCTGCCATTTGAATTCATTGGTACGTAGGAGGGCACTCCTGCAAAACAGAGGGTGTTAAATGACAGTATTGGTATCCCCCTCTAATCCCCAACTTTGCTTCAGTACACTGAACCTGCAGATGTGGAAAATGAAGTAAAGAGACTGCTGCGTTCAGATGCTGAAGCCATAAGTACCCGTATCCTTTATACAAATATTTTCTGCATAGTCTGTTCTGCCCCATTTGTACATACTGACGAAGCCTCACCTCTGGTGTTTGTGTGCCAGTCTTGATGTGTAGAACTTAAGATTTTTTGAAATGTTCTAGCTAGGAACAGTAAATTCATGTAATAGAAAATTATTTATTATGTAATTCAATATAAGGCACTTCTCCAAACTAGGAATTCCGATACAAATGGCCTAAAGTTGGACTAAATTAAATAGCACTGTTAGCCAAAGAGCCCCTTCCCTTTCAGCTGTGCCTTTTTGTTTCCTTCTGTGTTTTCCTTGACTGTACACTCCTTTCAGGTTGGGAAGTCATTGCTGAAGATGGAACCAAGGAAATAGAAAGTCAAGGCTCCATCCCAGGATTTGTGATATCCTCGGGAATGAGCAGCCATAAGCAGGGTCATACCTCATCAGGTACTTTAGTAAAAGCAAAGCAGGAGTTTCAGATAGGGCAGGTATTGACTGGGTATCAGATCATTTTCCATAAATTCATAGGCCAATCCAAAAAAAAAAAACAGAAAAAAAGGATGGTTTCGTCCTTCCCTCTTTTTTTTTTTTTTTTTTTTTTTTT
>NW_026652282.1:84035511-84097664 GCF_009828535.3 Hylobates moloch | reverse complement strand
TTGAGGCAGAGTCTTGCTCTGTCACCCAGGCTGGAGTGTAGTGGTGCGATCTCGGCTCACTGCAACCTCTGCCTCCCAGGTTCAAGTAATTCTTGTGCCTCAGCCTCCTAGGTTCAAGTAATTCTTGTGCCTCAGCCTCCCAAGTAGCTGGGATTACAGGCATGTACCACCACACCCCGCTAATTTTTCTTTTTTTCTTTTATTTTTTTTTTAAGTAGAGATGGGGTTTTGCCATGTTGGCCAGGCTGGTGTCCAACTCCTGGCTTCTAGTGTTCTGCCCACGTTGGCCTCCCAAAGTGCTGGGATTATAGGCGTGAGCCACAACACCCAGCCCTTTTTCCCTCTTATTGGTCTCTTGGCAGTTTAGGGGTTTTAGATTAGTGTTCTAATCTCCCATCCACCTCTGGTATTTTAACTTCCTATGACCCTTAGAGTCTCTAAATGTCTTGATCATTCACTACATGAATGAATGTTATGGTGTTTTGCATTTGCTGTCCTTGTTTTATAAAGGGAATAATCTTCCTGCATGAAAAAATGATTTATAAAATTCACTGGTTTCCTGGGGAATGTGAAAGTAAGGAGTATCATTGTATCTGGAGTATGAGTCATTTGCAGAGTTTTAGATAGTTCACCTTCTTCTTGCTTAAAACTAGTAGAATATGATATGCTTCGGGAGATGTTCAGTGATTCTAGAAGTAACAATGATGATGATGAGGATGAGGATGAAGATGAGGATGAGGATGAAGATGAGGATGAAGATGAGGATGAGGATGAAGATGAGGATGAGGATGAGGATGAGGATGAAGATGAAGACGAAGAGGAGGAGGAAGATTTTTCTGAAGAGTGTCTGGAAAGGCAGCTGCAGGCCAAGTTTATTGAATCTGGCCAGTATAGGGCAAATGAAGGTACCAGTTCAATAGGTAAGTCAGAGAAAAAACAAAGGGATGGGACCAGGGTGGGTGGCAGTGCTAACAGTTGACTCTAAGCATACATTAGACTCAAAGCTAAGCTCAAGAAGTTATCGCTTTGATGTGTAGTGGATTTTTATTTGATTTGGATCTTGGTCCATTCATTTAGGCTATATTTAATATATAAAGTTCTGTGTTTCTCTGTTAGTCATGGAAATTCAGAAGCACATTGAGAAAAAGGAGAAAAAGCTCCATGAGATTCAGAATAAAGCACAAAGACAGAAGGATCTCATCATGAAAGTGGAAAACCTGACACTCAAGGTAAATTCTTGGCTGGCATAAAGAAATCCTGATATCTTACTTTCAGTATCTTGCCTTTGTGTTTCCACTTATGTCATCTCTATGCAGGGTTCTTGTTCATTCATGAACCTAAACAGGCTCTTGGAAACTCCTAATAAAAGATAACCCTGTTTTCTTTTACCTGAGTAATTTTGATCATCTAATATAAGCATTTTGGGGAAGTGACTAGGTGATTTGAGATAAAAATTGCCAATATTGAGCATTTGCTATGTAAAAGGCACATAAAGGGCTAAGAATTGTGTACACATATTATCACATTTTATCCTCACATCCTTGAAACATAAATACTGTCACCACTCCCATTTTATAGATAAAGAATGGAAACTCAAAGAGGTTAAGTAACTTGCCAGGGATCACAGTAAATGATTCGTGAGTAAGGGATCTTTTAGTAGAGATGAAACCTCATCTCTACTAAAAATACAAAAATTAGCCAGGCGTGGTGGCATGCTTCTGTAATCCCAGCTACCCAGGAGGCTGAGACATGAGAATCACTTGAGCCTGGGAGGCAGAGGTTGCATGAGGCAAGATTGCGCCACTGCACTCCAGCCTGGGTGACAGAGGAAGATTCCGCCTCAGAAACAAAAACAAAAACAATTATTTGCCAAACTCCTTGCCTCCCTTGGTTTTTTTTTTCCTTTGAGACTCAGTGTTCATCATTTATACAATTTATTTTTCAGAATCATTTTCGCTCTGTGCTGAAGCAGCTTGAGTTACAGGAAAAACAAAAAAAAGAGAAGGTAAGAAGTATGTTTTCAAGTTAACCAGAAAACATTTGATACAGAGAATCCCCCACCTCACTTCCAATATCATTGCTGGCTGTTCCTCTCATAGGAATAGTGGTAGCCAAATCCTCTAAATGAAGGTAGCAGGGTGGAACAAGGTCTTTGTGAAAATTCACTCATTCAACAGATATTGAATGCCTATGAAGTGAAAAGCACTGGATGTACGGTGTTGAATAAGACAAATGCAATACAGTAAATCCTCAGTGTCATTGATAGGTTCTTGGAAACTAACTTTAAGCAAAATGATGTATATATAATGAAACCAATTTTACTATAGGCTAATTGATATAAAGAAGAATTAAGTTCCTATAGCATATTTCTGGTCACAAAAACATCACCAAACTTCTAAATAAAAACCAAAACTCTTCTAATATTAAACATTGAAATAAATGTGAGCTATACATACATTTGAGAAAGACTAATAAAAACAAGTAAGACAATTATGTACCCAGTGATTCCAGTTCAGGGTCTCAGATGGCCAGAGCCTATCCCAGCAGCTCAGGGCGCAAGGTGGGAACCAGCCTTGGATAGGATGGCACCCCATTGCAGGGCATACTCACACCCACACTCACACCCACACCCACACCCACACTCACTCAGACTGGGACAATTCAGACAAACCAATTCACCTAATGTGTACAGGGAAGCGATTTTATTTTTCTCATCAACATTATAACGAGGCCAGGCGTGGTGACTCATGCCTGTAACCCCAGCATTTTGGGAGGCCGAGGCAAGCGGATTGCTTGAGCTCAGGAGTTTGAGACCAATCTGAGCAACATGGTGAAACGCTGACTGTACAAAAAATTAGCCGGTTGTGGTGGCATAAGCCTGTAGTCTCAGCTACTCGGGACGCTAAGGTGGGAGGATTGCCCAGGAGGTTGAGGCTGCAGTGAGCCATGATCACGCCCCTGCACTCCAGCTTGGGCAACAAAGTGAGACCCTGTCTCAAAAAAAAACGAAAAAACAAAAAAAACCATTATAATGAAATGACATTGAACTAACGATGTTATTTGGAGACCTTTTGCATGTCATTTTGCTTAAAGTTGCAGTTTCTAAGAACCTATTGATGACATTAAGTGAGGACTTACTGTAACAAAACGACACTGAACAAAACGATGTTATTCAAGGACCTGCTGTACTTGTCCTCATGGAGCTGTCTAGCAGGGGAGATTGACAATAAACAAATTATACAAATATAAAGGTACAAATTGTGAAGAAGTGCTGTGAAGGAAAAAAGTCAGTGGTGCTATTAGAATAAAGAGAGTCTTGAATTAATTGGGGGATCATGATAGACCTCTCCTAGGAGGTGCTATTGAAGCTGAGACCAGAAAGATTAAGTCCAGGCGAAGAGTGGAATGAAGAGCCTCTTAGGTGGAGCGTATGCAAGGTCTCATGCTCAGAAAGAACTTGGCCTCTTTGAGGACCTTTGGAGTATTTAAAGCCAGGAAGAGAATGGCTTAAGATAAGGTTGGAGAAGTAGGCAGAGACCATAGTGTATGGTTCCTTGAAGGCCATGATAAAGAGGATGGGTTTGGCCTTAAGTGTAATGGGAAGCCCTTGAAGAATTTTAGATAGGAAAATCACATCTAATTTAAACTTTTTTTTTTTAAACGGAGTCTTGCTCTGTCGCCCAGGCTGGAGTGCAGTGGCACAATCTAGGCTCACTGCAACATCCGCCTCTTGGGTTCAAGCGATTCTCCTGCCTCAGCTTCCCAAGTAACTGGGACTACAGGCACGTGCCACCATGCCTGGCTAATTTTTTGTATTTTTAGTACAGACGGGGTTTCACCGTGTTAGCCAGGATGGTCTCGATCTCCTGACCTCGTGATCCACCTGCCTCAGCCTCCCAAAGTGCTAGGATTACAGGCGTGAGCCACCACATCCAGCCTAATTTAAACTTTTAAAAGATTACTCTCATTATTATCTGGAGAATGGGTTGGAAGAAGGTGAGTAGAAGCAAAGAGGCTGCTTGGGAGGCTTTGTGGTACTCTAATAACAGAGGATGGTAACTTGGACTAAGGTAGTAGCAATGGAGATTGAAAGAATATAGATTTTTAAACTGCAATAAAAATGTTTTTATAACTGTTTGAGATGTAATTCATAAACCATACAATTCACCCATTTAGGCTGGGTGCAGTGGTGCATGCCTGTAATCCTAGCGCTTTGGGAGGCCAAAATGGGCAGATGGCTTCAGCCCAGGAGTTCGAGACCAGCCGGGGCAACATGGTGAAACCCCGTCTCTCCAAAAATTAGCCAGGCATGGTGGTGTGTGCCTGTAGTCCCAGCTACTCGGGAGGCTGAGGTGGGAGGATTGCTTGAGCCTGGGAGGCAGAGGTTGCAGTGAGCAGAGATCCCACCACTGCACTCCAGCCTGGGTGACAGAGTGAGACTGCCTCAAACCTCGTCCTCCTCGCCCCCCACAAGTCACCCATTTAAACTATACAATTCAGTGGCTTTTAGCATATTCAGAGTTGTACAACCATCACTGCAGTCAATTTTAGAATAGTTTCACCACTCCAAAAAGAAACCCTATATCCATTAGTAGTCACTCCCCATTTCTCCAGAACCTCTCCCCTGCCCAGCACTAGGCAACCACTCATCTCATTTCTACTAATCTGCTGCCTATTCTAGTTATTTCATACAAGTGAAATCATATAATACATGGTCTTTTGAGTCGGGCTTCTCTCATTTAGCATATTTTCAGGGTTCATCCATGTTATGGCATGTATCAGTACTTTTTTCCATTTAAGACTAATACTCCATTGGATCAATATACCACATTTTGTTTATTCATTCATCTGCTGATGGACATTTGGGTTGCTTTCACTTTTGGCTATTATGAATAATGCTGCAATGAATATTGATATATTAGAGAATATACATTAAAGGTAGAATTGATAGGAGTTGGGTCAATTACTGGGTGTTGAAGGAGAAGGAATCATTAAGGATGTATGCCAGATTTCTAACTTGAATGACAACTGTATTTTTTCAAAGCCACAAGAAAGTGTACAAGGCGAAGAGAGAAGGCAATATAGGCTAAATGAGGGTCAAGTAGCTGTATAGAAAATGTGTGCTGACTCTAACCTTATACTGTTGAGGGTTACAATTTTAAAGAGACTGGAGTTGGTATTATGAGGATGGGCTTAGCATGGTGCTCTTAAAGTACAGGCACTACTCCCCACCCCCATCCCCACAAGGCCAGCGGAATTTTTATGTTCTATATAATCCCTTCCTCTCAGCAAATCACTTACCTGCTTAATACTGCTTTAAAACAATCAGATGAACAGTTAATGCCAGGATTGTTTCAGTACCCACCAAACATCTTTGTTTTCATCAGTGTAAGTACAGTTGTATGCTGCATAACAACATTTTGGCCAATGACAGACTGCATATATGATGGTAGTCCCATAAGATTATAATGGAGCTAAGAAATTCCTGTCACCTGGTGGCATTGTAGCCATCATAACATAGCAGCACAATTACTTAATTTTTTAATTATTTTAGTATAGCCTAAGTGTATAGTGGTTTTTTTTTTAATTATACTTTAGGTTTTAGGGTACATGTGCACAATGTGCAGGTTTGTTACATATGTATCCATGTGCCATGTTGATTTCCTGCACCCATTAACTCGTCATTTAGCATTAGGTATATCTCCTAATGCTGTCCCTCCCCCCTCCCCCAACCCGTGTATAGTGTTTATATAGTCTTCAGTAGTGCACAGTAATGTCCTAGGCCTTTACATTCACTCACCACTCACTCACTGACTCACCCAGAGCAACTTTTAGTCCTGTAAGCTCCATTCATAGTAAGTGCCCTATACAAGTGTACCATTTTTAATTTTTTATATTGTATTTTTAGTTTACCTTTTCTATGTTTAGATACACAAATACTTAACATTGTGCTACAATTGCATACAGTATTCAGTACAGTAATACGCTGTACAGGTTTGTAACCTAGGAACGATAGACTATACTGGGTAGCCTAGGTGTGTAGTAAGCTATACTATCTAGGTTGGTGTAAGTATGCTCTATCATGTTCACATCATGCCAAAATTGCCTAAGGATGCATTTCTTAGAACATATCCCCATTGTTAAGTAACACATGAATATATTTAGTATTGAGGAGCAGCATAGAAATGTAGCTGTAAACTTTATTTACTCAGAGTCCCTTATGTTAGTTCATTTATCCAAATTAGATTTAGTAGGTGTCTACTTTAAGCTGGGCTCTGCAGGGAGCTATGATATGCTTATGATGTAGTCTCTGTCTTCATTTGGGGAGAAATTGGCAAGAGGGGTAGGGACTTAAAGGAATGACAGATTGTCCATGGATATTAAGGAAGACTTCATGGAGAAGATGGTGTTTGACTGGGGCCTTAAAATATAGGTAGGGTTTTAATAAGGAGATAGGGAAAGGAGTGCATTCCATGAGAAAGCAGCATGCACACTGGCTCAGAGTTGGTGATGCCAGGGTGAACAGTTTAGATTTTCAGTGTAGGTCATAATGAGCCTTCAAAGCTTTTTTACCTGGGGAGTAACTCAGGAAGATTTTTCTGCCGGAAGTATATAGGAGAAATTGGAGTGGGGACAGCCTGGAGCTTCAAAGGTGCAAGTGGTAGAAGCAAACAGAGCTTAACAATTGATTGGATTTACAGGGCAAAAAGGGGAACAAAGATGAGTCCAAAGCCTGGGCAACTGGGAAATGATGTGCCATTAACTGAAAATAGGATAACAAAAAGTGGATTTGGAGGGGTATGTGGAGAAGTGCTTTTGAAAATGGGAAATTGGAGAGAGGCCCATACACAGAAATGATCATTGAAGCTGTGGGGCTAGTTGAGTTAGCCTGGTTGATTGTTCAGCAAGAAGTCTGAACCTAAGGAAAAACCTATCTTTAGGGGGTGGTGGGAAGAGAAAGAGCCTGCAAAGGAGAAAGAACTGGATCAGTCAGTGGTTGTAATCATGGTCAATCAGGGGTCACTCAGCAACCGAGTGAGAGGAGCCTCTAAGTTACTGCGGATAGCAATTATTGTGGTTTGGTAGGTGATGTGCAGCATAGGATTGTTTTATAATGTTCCTTTCATTTCACAGACTAAAAATTCATTCTGTTATGGAGTGTCCTGAAATGAATAATATTCAAAAACAACCTTTGTTGTAAAGATGGCATACATCTCTAAATGTTATTGGTCACTTTACCATTTCAAGTTAAAAAAATTAAATCCTATACCACAAAATGTTCAGGGCTTCTAACTTAGAAAGCATAAGTAGAACATCATCAGGCTCCTGATTGGTCAGGACTCTGGCTGTTTCTAAGTATCTCCTAATGTGGTAAGAAGCAGCCGGTAAGACTCAGTCTAAGACCCATTGTGTTCATTGGGACAAGAGAGTGTCCCAATTGTTTTATCATCTGACTCAGAATATGGCTACAGAGATCCCATCTCCTTTGCCCCTACAGTGAGCTGTGACCTCTGTATATTCACAGAAGCACAAATTCTTAACAGCAAACATATTGTTTTTTTTTAAAGCCTATTCAATTTTAAAACTTGATACGGTTTGTCTGTGTCCCCACCCAAATCTCATCTTTAATTCCCATGTGTTGTGGGAGGTACCTGGTGGGAGGTAATTGAATCATGGGGGCAGGTCTTTCCCATGCTGTTCTCATGATAGTGAATAAGTCTCACGAGATCTGATGGTTTTTAAAAGGGGAGTTTCCCTGCATAAGCTCTTCTCTCTTTGCCTGCTGCCATCCATGTAAGATATGACTTGCTCCTCCTTGCCTTCCACCATGATTGTGAGGCCTCCAGCCATGTGGAACTGTAAGTCCATTAAACCTCTTTTTCTTCCCAAACTCAGGTATATCTTTATCAGCAGCGTGAAAACTGACTAATACAAAGCTTCCCTTCATAAATTGGGCATAATAAAGGACATCATCATGGCCACAGCAGTATGCATGCATTCTTGACTGTGGCCAGTATTCTCTGGAACATTGCAAGACTAAGATAACCTTATAAATGCCAAATAACAATAGTTCTTTTTGGTTCATTTAAGTAAATTCTAGATCAAGTAATGGCACTTCAAATTTTGAATGAATTTTTCATGTCTTTCTACCTCTCCCTACAGCTCATTTCCCTACAGAAACAATTGCAGCGTTTTCTGAAGAAGTGAGGAGAGCCATTGGCCTGGCCCACAAACCTTGGATTCACCATCCAGACTGCAGACTGGATGAAACTGTGCATGTTTTTGTCCCTTCAGTTGCCTTATGTTGAATCAGTTATATTTATCTGTACCTTCTTTGCTACTTATAATATGCTCAAAGTTTGTAGTCATGTAGAAAAGGCCAATATAAAAATTTAGTAGACTTAGAGACCCCACTCGACCATGAGACTTTCTCTTTGTCAATTTGGGAATTATTATTATTAATTTAGAAATGGGGTCTTGTTATGTTGCCCAGGCTGAATTCAGACTCCTGGGCTTAAGGGATCCTCTCGCCTCAGCCTCCTGAGTAGCTGGGACTATAGTTGTGCACCACCACACCAAACAAGAATTGATTATATTGCTTCTGTGCTATGGTACCAGCAGATGATTCAGCCATGCTTCCAAAGGCAGTCTAGCCTAGAGGACATACAGCTGTTTGGTTTGCATATGTTTTAGCTTTTCTTTTGGTTTTTAGTATTTCCTAAAACATAGGGGAAAAAACGAGGTCATTTCTACTAAGCACTAGGACCTGCCATAGTGAGTTTAAGTGCCTACCTTGCAGCAGTTAATGCTAGATTGTGTTCTGTCTCTGTTCAGGTAACGGCTGCATTCCTGCTCAAGGATGATTTCTTGCTGCTGCTTATGTTCTGTTGTTTTTAGGATGGAGCTCGTTGTTATTCACCAACTAAGGGAACAGTTAGAGCAGAGATGAAGAAATTATGAACTGTTATCCTTATTCTGAGCCTTCTCCTCCTAACCCCCATCAGTTAAGGTTAGGAAGAACAAGATGCCATAATGCCTATGAAGACTTCTTGAACAATCTTGTTTGGGTTTTTTTCTAGGTGTATTATTAGTGTTTTATAGTATATGTTCTTTAAGCAATAAATAAATTGTTCATTTTAAATGGATTGTTGTCAATTTATTAAACCATCCCCCATGATGAGTGTACTCATATCCAAAAGGAAACAAGAAGAAAAGCAATAAGCTCTATATCTTAGTTCATTTGGGCTGCTGTAACAAAAATACCATAGACTGGGTAAATTATAAACAACAGAAATTTATTGCTTATAGTTCTGGAGGCTTGGAAGTCTAAGATCATGGTGCCAGCAGCTTTGGCATCTGGTGAGGGGTTTGTCTGCTTCCTAGATAGCGTCTTCAGGGTGCATCCTCACATGGCGGCAGGGCAAACTCCCTCAGGCCTCTTTTAAAAGGGCGCTAATTCCATTCATAAGGGTGGAGCCCTCATACCTAATCACCTCCCAAAAGCCCTACCTCTTAATACTAACACATTACTGATTATATCTTAACATATGAATTTTGGGGGACACATTCGGACCATAGCACTCTGATTAGAAAATGGCAGAAGATGCTATCAGCCTTGGGGCATCCTTCCAGAGTTCTTAGGGTAACTCCTAATGAACTAAGCAAATCAAATCCCAATGCTATATTGTTAAGGTGAGAAGATTTGCTCCAAATCCCAATGCTATATGGTTAATATGAGATGGAGCGGGTGGGGGTGGGGGGTGGTTAAAGAAGTGATACAAATGGCAGCTCCAATGTTTGGGTTGAATTACCATGCTGTAGTGGAACTCACACAAGGATGGAACTTGCCTTGGGCAAGTCCCTATGGTTCTTTTTTTTTTTTTTTTTTTTTTTTTTGAGATGCAGTCTTGCTCTGTCGCCCAGGCTGGAGTGCAGTGGTGCGATTTTGGCTCACTGCAACCTCGGCCTCCCGAGTTCAAGAGATTCTGCTGCCTCAGCCTCCTGAGTAGCAAGGATTACAGGCACCTGCCACCATGCCTGGCTAATTTTTGTATTTTTAGTAGAGACGGGGTTTCACTATGTGGGCCAGTCTGGTCTCGAACTCCTGACCTCAGGTGATCCACCTGCCTTGGCCTCCCAAAGTGCTGGGATTACAGGCATGAGCCATCACGCCTGCCTGCCCCTACGCTTCTTCGAGCCTCTATTTTCTCATTGTAAATCATGGGTGATAATGCTTACCCCCAAGAGGCATCTGGGGGTTTTCTGGAAGTAGCCCAGCTAGCCCCAGGTCTGATCCCAATTGACAAAGTCAGTGCTGCTTTAGGAAATATACTCCTAAGTTCTCCGTGCCACTTTTAGTGCTCCTACTCCAAGTCAAAGTTAAGCCATGGGCAAAGGAGAGGTCATGTATGAGCAGGGCCTGTGAAGTTGGGATGGAGACAGCAGGAATGCTGGGGGAAATGCAAGGGAAAAAGTAGGACTAAGGGAGATAGGCATGTTAAAGGCAAACAAAATGGAGCCCAGATTAGGACAGAAGTTCGAGGATTGCTTGAAAACCAAGAAGATATTTTTAAAAGATTGTTTTTTTCAGAAACTCGTAACTTAAAAGATGAGAATAAGGAGAAAGAATGAGGGAAAGAAGTTGAATGTCAGAGGCAGAAGGTGGGGGAAGAAGCAGAGTTTGAAAAGAAGATAGGCCTTTCCAGATAAAGGCAGGCAGGGGACTGATAGAAAGTACCCTGGGGTCATGCTGGAGAGACAAGCCAGTGAGTGTGGCACATGTGCCGCAGCGGGCATCCAGGAGTGGAAGAGGTAGAAGAGCCCTCATACAGCCTCTGTCTGATACTGCAGCCTGAGAACAGTCAGAGCTCTGCTGAGAGGCGGGGTGGTAGGGAAGACAACACAACAAGAAGGGGCAAGGGCAAGCTAGTGTGTTTGCAATGCCCCTCCATCTCCTCTGCTACCACTTCTCAATGTAACCCAGGGGGGCTGCTTCACCACTGTCCTCCAGTCACCCAAGGCTATTGCCATTCTGACTTTCCACCCCACCCTAACATACGCATGCACACATTCACTCTGACACCTCAGAAAGTTTTCCTTTGCTATAGCTCAGTGATTTTGACTTCTGTATGCTACAGACTTGTGCTGTCCAATATGGTATACACTAGGCACATGTGGTTTTTGAGCACCACATGACTAGCCTGAGTGGAGATGCGCAGTTTAGTGTAAAATAAACACTGGATTTCTATAAAGGAACTGCTCTGTGCCCGCATCCTGATGACCTTACACTATCCACGTAGGCCGCGCAGGCCAGGCTCAACTGCAGGTTGACTCAGGTCCTGGCATAACACCCTGTGATCCTCCCGGAACACAGGAAGACAGGCAGTCTTGTGAGAATTTGCTACAAGAGCGTTTCTCAGTCATCTCCTTATCTTGAGGGAGGTTGCCATGAGGCAGCTTGTCACCTACCTCCCTCATTCCAGTTAACTATAGGGCTTTCTGCCTGCTTCCCACTCCAGAGGGTACAGTTGCAGGCCATACAGCTGCTTAGCTGCAGTGTGGCATTGGCTACACAGTACCAGGGGGTCCTACCATTCATGTTGCCTGTCATCTAGCCCCTTTTGTTGTCCTGTTATATTGTTCTGTGGGACGAGGGATGCAGGGAGCTGATACCATTGCTGATCTTGCTTTTCTGTCTCTATAAGGAATAAACTGTCTGGATCTATCTGGATCTCGTGTGTGTGTGTGTGTTTGTGTGTGTGTGTGTGTGTGTGTGTGTGTGTGTTTCCCCCAGCTGAATGTGTCATCTTACTTGACATTTCCAAAGACTTAGTTAAAAATATATTTTAAAATCTCATTAATAATTGTTTTATACTATTACATGTTGAAAGGGTAATATTGTGGATATATTAGGTTAATTATTAAAATTAATTCCATCTATTTTTATTTTTGTAATATGGCTGCTATAAAATTTAAAATTACATATGTGGCTTGCATTATTTTATACTGGACAGTGGTGCTATAGTTTGGTGAGAGGCTGAGGCAGGAGAATCGCTTGAATCCAGGAGGCAGAGGTCGCAGTGAGCTGAGATTGCACAACTGCACTCTAGCCTGGGTGACAGAGTGAGACTCCGTCTCAAAAAAAACAAAAAGAAAAAGAAAAGAAAAGAAAAGAGGGACTGACAGGGTTTTATTTATTGACAGGATATATATATACACACAGGATACATATATATATATAGATGGATATATATATACACACATACACATACTATATATATTATGTATACATATATACGTATTATATATCCGTAACATATTATGGATATATATATATATATCTATAATAGAAAAAGATATATATATATTATGGATATATACATATATTACAGATATATATACATAATGGATATATATATATTACAGATATATATATATAATGGATATATATATAAAACAGATATATATATATATAACGGATATATATATTACAGATATATATGTAACGGATATATATATATATATATCCGTAATGTAAAAAGGAAAGAAAAGAAAAAGAAAAAAGAAAAGAAAAGAGGGACTGACAGGGTTTTACTTATTGACAGGATATATATATATATACACACAGGATATATATATATATATATAGATAGATGGATATATATATAGATGGATATATCTACACATACACATACTATATACATATTACGGATATATATATACACACACACACACTATATATACGTGTATATACATATATATACGTGTGTATATACGTATATACACACGTATATACACGTATACGTGTATATACGTATGTATATACGTGTGTATATACGTATATATACACGTATATACGTGTATATATACGTATATACACATATATACGTATATATAGTGTGTGTGTGTGTGTGTGTGTATCCGTAATCTCAGAATAAAAGGTAGACCTTTAAACTGAATAAATATAATTTTATGAAAACTCAATGCATTGTCCTGACTTTCTTACAATGCTTCAGCCTGGTGAAAAACCCTCAGATTGAGGAGGATGAAATTTAGAAACCATTGCTACACACAGCTCATCTCATAAGGCGCTAACTAGCTAATTTGGGGAGGGTTGGGAGAAGGTCGAGAGGTGATTAATCCGGGTAACGGTGGCCGATGAGCTCAATGGGGAGGTCTTTTTGTGTCCCACAGGTGTTGGACTCATCTGGTGGCCTTATGTTTTACAGTACTTCTGTGTCTTCTTGGTCTACCCTCTCTTCCCACCCCCAAATAAGGGAAAGATATGAAATATCAGACTCAGAGAGTATAACCAGAGGAACCAAAGTAAACAAGTACAAATTTATTCTTTTCAAAGCAGAATTCAAGGGAAAGGGGGAAAGCACCACAGTGAGTGGCAATCAAAGTTAACCAATTTGTTCCCAACCCTGTCCCTTTGTCCCCTAGACTTCCATGCCACCCTTGTCACCTCCCCCAAATCCTTTCCCCAATTTTCATCCTCCTGTGACCAGTTCTTCCAGCCAGCAATCAGCATACCAGACTTCGGTCAGGCCTCAATACTGCCATAGGGGACAGCAAGGGCATTCAGCAGGCCCCCTCTCAAATGTGGCAGCCGTGGGAGAAGATGGACTCTGCGAGCTGAGCCCTGGCCTTGAGCCTTTCCTTCTCCCACAGCCATTGGTGTTAAAAGAGTAAGAAGTAGCTAAAGTGTTCCTTGTTCCTACGGGAGCCACCCAGCAAGAATTAAGTCTCCACAGCGCCAGGACAAGGCCCCCAGTTTTTTTCCCAGAACTGTTCGAGTTAAGGCAGCTACTTTCTTGCTTATCCTTCATCTATGTGAAGGGAAATTGGATGGGATTTTTGGCCTTGAAATGGTGCCACAGGCCATGACTCTGCCATTGAGAATGTGAGTTCAAATGCTGGATATGGAGCCCAAATCTCAAGCACACACATCAGGAAGCACAAATATTCCTTAAAAAGAATCTGGAGGGAAAACATCTCCTAGGATTGGCCTCTTCCTGGCCTCAGGGTTTCTCATTTCTGTGTCCTGCCAACCCATTTCCTGGAGCACCAGAAACTCAAACAGATTTCTCTGTAGGGAAATATTTCCCAACCTTAGACCTTGAAGAAAATGGGCACTTGAGAGTCTTGATTCTAGCCTTTCTAATCTGGAGGGAAGGGTACATGTCCTCCCTAGGGAAGCATAGCACAGCCTGATGTCCTCCAGCTAGTTAGCCTTCCATGACAATGCCCAATCAATGTGAATCCACTCTGCTGTCACTGGAAGCAGAGGTATCCTCGTAATGGCTTTTTGGCCTCTATCAAATTCTGTCAAGAAGAAATCACTTCTCAGTCCTAACTGTTCTCTGATACTATTTGACAACAACACCAGCAAATGCTCACATTTCTTATCATTGATGCTAATCCCACAGTCAGAAGGTTTTCTTTAGGCTATCAACCTAGCAACTCCCTTCACCATCCTTCCAGTGTAGGGCTATAAACTACACAGTGCCATGCACAATACCCTTAGGAGACTAATACTCAACAAGATGTCTAACAACATACAACACATTTTGGTAAATCCAACCCCAAGTTGGATTCATAGTACCCAAGGATCCATTTACCTTACTGTGAGAAAATTCCCCACACATACTGCAGTGACTGTCCCTGGACCCTTGAACAATATACTCACCTTAGGCATTAAGGTAAACACAGGACCACAAAATGTCAGTGACCCCTTAGTGAGAATTCAACTCTTGACCTGCTGCTTCAGTCCACCTACAACGCAAATCCTACATAACAAGATCTACATCTTTTCCACCATGCCTGGCCCACTGCAGTTGCCACAGGCCCTCAGCAGCCCAAGAGCTCTCAGGTGGGGTGGGGATAACAGAAAAGATCTTCCAGGACTTTCCTGGTAAAAAATTGCTCCATAACATGTACCCGCCTAAGGCTTAGGCAGGCATATGCCTCCAAGTCCTTGAGCCCTCCGTCCCACATTCCTGCCCACAATCTAGGCTCCTACAAATATGCTCCCACTCTGACTGATGCCCAGGTTCTATGATTGATGCCTGCCTACCACCTGCTCACCATCTATCCAGATACCCAGTTCTCCTGCCCAGAGACCTCATGAACACTAAGGCAGATGTTATGCTGTGAAGTCTGACACCCTGGACCTGTGGCTTAGTGGTGGAGGAGGCAACCCTAAGCTTCTGGACCCAAGCCGCTGCCCTGCCTCCCCTGCGGCAGATCAAACTAGGTTCCCAGCAGTTCTACCCACTGGCCCACTGCTGGATTATAATACAACACCCCAACCGTCACTCCCTCCTGATTGTGGTGGCAACTGTTGCTTTCTTTAGCCCTGAGTGAGACCATAAGAGCTGGAAGGGGCCAGAGAATGTTCTCTGCGTCTTAGCTGGCAAAGGCTAATAAAGGCCTGTTTGTCCTTTTCTGCATGGGGTGGGCAGAGCTTGGATTTGCTCTATTTTGGCACCTAAACCACTTAGGGGAGCCCAGGAAAATTCACCCAAGGCCCAGGTCTCAAGCGAACAAGATTTGGAATAAGTGAAGAGAACAGTGACTCTTCCTGTTAGATTCTCTGTGACCACGGGTTTCTGTTGCTTTGGTCTTGAGGACAGCCCACCCCAAACATCAATGGAGAGAGATATCCTAGGGGAGCAGCCAGGATACATTTATCTTTCCAACCAGAGGCTGGGGCTAACAAAGAGCAAGGCAGAACATTAATACTTCAAGAGGTATTAGAATTTAATGTGTAAGTGAGGCCAGGAGAGCACTGATGTACAGTAGATATGTAGAATAGATATGTATGTATATAAACTTAGGCAAATGAAGTCAACTACAGGGCTCTAGGTTATAAAGCTCCTCTTGGTAGAAAGCTGCCTAAGTGGGCTCTGAATCTATTCAACATTCCCAAGCCCACTCCCCCACCCCTACTATCTATTCTGAACAGTTTCTGGATAAAGAGATCATGGTATATGTTGCCTAGGAAGAGCTAGTTCAGTCTGAGGATTGGATTCACCTTCCAGAGTTAGAAAGAACAATTTTAGGCACAGGAAGGCCTTGTTGTTGTCTGGGTGGAAAGTGGCCAGCTTCCTGATTTGTGGCCTGTGGCTCCTATGGAGGGGCCACTACACACGGTGGCCAGTTGCAAATGCCTGATGATTAGCTGGGGACAATCAGCCACCTCACCTGATTCAGCCTGAGGGCTAGAAGGGTCACAGCCTGGAAGGGCGTTGGATGGCAGTCATACTACTCCAGACTTGAGGTGGGCTTCCTCTTCCTCACCCAAAGAAAGCAACACTCCCTTGCTCAGCAAGCTGCCACTGTGTCCTCAGGTCTGTGAGGACAGACTCAGAGGAGCAAAGGGTGGCTTCAGCCAGGTTTCCAGAGCAACTCGCAACTCAGTGGGTCTCTCAAAATGCTGAGGCCTTTAAGAAATAGGAAGATGTGGGGCAAAAAAAAAAAAAAATCTAAACCCATAAGTATAGATTTAATGCTTCCAAATATAACGTAGAAGAACCAGAATGAACTGTTCTTCCCTTAAGGAAGGTCTGTCAGGGACTGAGGCTAAAGAAAATGAAGATATTTGAGGAGAAACCAATACCTAGGTAGCATTAGGATGGCTAGCGATCTGTCCTGGAGCTGAAGTAATAGAACACACACTGCCCAGACTTTTTCAGGGGCACTTGGGGTGGGGAAGGTGTCTCAGGGATACCCTTTTGCCTCCCTGAGTTGTGCCAGAGAGTAGGGGTAAACCCTGTGGATTCATAATGCTGGAACCTTGGGGTAATTAGGCTTCTCTCTCTCCGTAATTCTACGGAGAAGGAAGAGGGGCCAACAGGTACTGCTTAGCTCTGCAAGGCAGCTTCTCTGCTCCCCATCTGAATGGTCAAGTGATATTTGCCTGGGCTGCAACAGAAAGGTACTTAAAGGGCTGACCTCGAACTTGAAGATTAAAGGGAACATTTCTAGAGTCAGAGGAATCATGCCTCCCCTTCCCCCATCACCGCCCGCACCCACCTCACATACCACCAGATCCCTGCTGCTGCCCAGAGCCCAAATAATACTAGTTGAGGAATGTGGGGCCAGTGGAAACTGGAAAGGTTGGGTGAAGGCTGAGGAAAGGCTTTGACCGGAACCAGGAGAGGACTATGAACTATAGGATGGGGATCTGGCTCCATCAAGAGGCCAGCAGGGTGTTGGCAGTCACATCAGAACTTCGCACACTAGGGAAGGCATGACGGAGTTTCTCCATGATGTCCTCCAAGCACAGGCTGACATCCTGGCTCTTTGACCCCACATCATCTGGGTTAAAAAACAGACATTTGAGAAGAGAACTAGAGACTCCTTTATGAGGCCAAGGGACCAGATAGAATTCTGCCAGCTGAAGGGCAGACCTGCCCGCAGCATTTGCATCTTCCCAGCACAATGCCTAATACATAGGTTGTGCTCAATGTACATTTATTTGTAGAATAAGCATATGAATTAATCAATCAGTAAACCAATCATCCCTGACCCTAAGCACAAACGAAGAGGAGAAATCAGTCCCAGCCCCGCAAAGCCTTGGGCAGGAAATCGAGGGCAGGACAAAGCCATGGAGAAAGGGGCTGGGAAGGGCCAGGGGAACTCACCTGCAGCCTCGGTGTCTGGAGTAGTCTGTCCCTTCTCCCGGGGGTGACTGCCTTCTGACTGCTGTGGAGAGGAAGCTAGGGACGAGCCTGCAGAGCCACTGCCATCTGATTCGGTGGGTGGCTAGCAAGAGGTAAGGCATGACTTAAGTGGCTTTGCCTTCCTGACAGACTTACTTTGCCTTACTTTGACAGACTCCTGAGCTTAGAAGGGACCTGAGAGACTTCATACCATCCCTCTACCCTTAGACTTTAAGAAGCTTTTGGTATTACCTAAAACAGTGGCTTCCACTTTTAGGAAACTTCTTAGAATATTGAATTACCCATTACCTTCTTCCTTTAGCAACATGTGCCAAAGACTCCCAGTTCTTATAAGAATGGCACTGTAGGCTGGGCACGGTGGCTCACGCCTCTAATCCCAGCACTTTGGGAGGCTGACGCGGACGGATCACCTGAGGTCAGGAGTTCAAGACCAGCCTAACCAACATGGAGAAACCCCGTCTCTACTAAAAATACAAAATTAGCTGGGCATGGTGGCCCATGCCTGTAATCCCAGCTACTTGGGAGGCTGAGGCAGGAGAATCGCTTGAACCCGGGAGGCGGAGGTTGCAGTGAGCCGAGATCAAGCCATTACACTCCAGCCTGAGCAACAAGAGCCAAACCCTGTCTTGAAAATTAATTAATTAATTAATTAATTAAAGAATGGCATTGTACCTAAAGGTCTCTTGCTGTCATTTCAGCTATAATTAAGCTATTTAGAACACAATTCTCTCTGGAAATGTAGAGTTTCACACCTGATCCTTGGTTCATGACATAGCATATGTTAGAAACCTCCAGGAATCCATAGAGGCCATTCCTTGGAGGATCTGGGGAAGAGGCAGAAGAGTGGTATTTTCCATTACATATGATGACAATAATAGGTAACATTTGTGAAGTGTGTACTAGATTCCTGGCATCATGCTAAATTCCATAAATGCATTATCTCCTTTTATGTTCACCACGATTCTATGAAGTTGGTACTGTTACCATCTCTGTTGTACAGATGAGGAAACTGGGGCTTAGAGAGGTTAACTAACTGTCCAAACACCCCACAGTCAATTGGCAGAGCCACATGCAAACCGAGAGCTGCCTGACTCCAGAGCTTTACCACAGCATACACACTGCCTCTCAGAGATGAAAGGTGCAAAAAGTAACAAGAAACACCTTTAGATAGCACAAATCTTTCTCTTGCCAAACTTGTCCAAACCCACTTCTTTCTAGCAAATACCATGATAGCAAAATCAATGTTTTAGATGATTTTTGAAGTTTGTTCTTATAGTATGGGATTCCAATGGGTTGTGAAGAAATAAGCCCTCAGAAGTCTTCTCTCTGCCCCAGGCCCCACAGTGGCTGGAGGGTGACACAGCGGGTGGCATGGAAGGTAGGTGGAAGAGAGTTGGCTGAAGATGTGACCATACCAGTCTCTTCTTTCCCCCGCCCCCCATCAACTGCAGGCCCAGTTCTCTTCAGGAAGCTACCTGACAGCCACTGCCAAGGCGCTCTCTCTTGTGTCTTCTTTGCCACAGCCCTCAGCAACCCAGCCCTTCCCCTGGGCTCAGAGGCCGCCCTGGCTCTTTTCCTGTCTCCAGCCTCACCTGCAGGAGAAGCTCTCTCAGACGCTGCAGCTGGGACTCTAGCTGCTTGTTGTGATCTTCAAGGATCTGCATGCGCGTCTCCAGGCGGCTCTTATGTTGTCGAAGGATACGGGCCTCGGCCAGAAGCTCCTCATTGCGGTGGTCTGGTGCTGCCTCAGTGGAGCCGTCAGCCAGACTGGGTGCTTCGGCTGCCTCCTCATGCTGCCACTTCAGGCGCCTCAGCTCTCCCTGGAGAATCCTGCCATGGAGAGAGACACCAAGACCTATGGCTCTAACAGGGCTCTGACTGTCCAGGTTGCAGATGTCCCCTCAGGCCTAGGTGTGAACAATCCCTATGCTCTTCCACCCCACCTCACCCCCACCCCCACCCCTACCCCCACCCCCAGCTGTCTCAGTGCTTTCATGTGCTGCTTTAGGGATTAATTCTGACCTTAAAATCAGGCAGAAACACAGTCTGCAAATAAAGGAGGCATTAGGGCCACTGACTCACCTACTCCATTTTTAGATGTTTAGATTCCAAGGGAAAACATAACATAAACAAGAGACCACCTGTCTTGCCTCTTCTCTCCACAACCCTCCTCTTTGGCCCACTTTGAACACCCATGCTGGGTCATCAAAAAAACAAATTCCAAACAGCTGGCCTACTTTTGGGGCTATCACTTTTGGCTTTGTTCGTTTTTTCTTTATTTGCAGCAGAACAGTCACTCTCAGCCCAGTGTTTCCCAGGGCCTGCGGACTGCTGCTCAAAGGCAGTTTCTCAAATGATTCATGGTAAAAATCCAGGGTTTTTTTTTTTTTCACTCTGTTGGGGATCAGTATGTGATCCCAATGCACATGACTAGTACATAGCTCACACCACGTGCAATTCATCACACAAGTTCAACAACACTCAAACTGGTCTCTACCCTATTCAATGAGATGAGCCTACTAATTCGGTGCTTGAATATCATAGCAATGTCAAATTACTGTAAAAGTTTCTAAAAGCTTACTCTCTGTTTTTTGTTTTTTGTTTTTTATCTTGCCTTGGACTGGTCACAAACTGGCCCTGGTCCGCTCTCCAAAATCTGAGTAGCACTGTTCTAAAGACTTGCTACTCCAAGTGTGGTCTGTGGAACAGCAGCATGGGCATCCACTGGGAGCTAGTGAGAAATGCAGAAACTGAGGGCCCACCCAGACCTGTGACTTAGAATTTGTATTTTACCAAGCTTCCCAAGTGACTATCTTACACACTACTGTTTGCAAAGCACTGCTCTAAGGGGTACTATGAATTCTACTTCATGCCTCATAAGTGGCTTGGACCCTCCTTAGGTCCCTGCTGCCACCTTTACTTTATGGAAAGTCATGCCTTCCCTGTATTCTTCTTCACCATCCCTATTCCAGACCTCAGACGCTCTATGTAGTGTCATCGTCCTCTGGAATACTTTTACTAGGGTGATACATATTTCTTTCCACTTCCAACATTGAAAGGTCTCTGAGGGCAGGAACATGTCATACCCTCTTCTGTTTTCTCTATGCATTCTCTCTGCTTGCATCTCATGTGTTCTTGGAAAAATTTGGGTTACATTAAAAGGATTCAGGCCGGACACAGTGGCTCATGCCTGTAATCCCAGCACTTTGGGAAGCCGGGGTGAGCAGATCACTTGAGGTCAGGAGTTCACGACCAGCCTGGCCAACATGGTGAAATCCCGTCTCTACTAAAAATACCAAAAAAAAAAAAAAAAAAAAATTAGCCAGGCATGGTGGTGCATGCCTGTCGTCCCAGCTACTCGGGAGGCTGAGGCATGAGAATCGTTTGAACTTAGGAGCCAGAGGTTGCAGTGAGCCGAGATCACGACACTGCACTCCAGCCTGGGCAACACAGTGAGACTCTGTCTCAAAAAAAAAAAAAAATTTAAAGGATTCAAATAATTAATATAATAGCTAGCATTTATTGAACCCTTACTATAAGCCAGGCACTGAGCCAAACACATTATATGCCTGATCTCATTTGGTCTTCACGTGACCCTAGGAGGCAGGTTTGATGATCATCATCCCCATTTTACGGATAAGGAAATAGAGGATTACAGAATATAAGTAACTTGCTCAAGGTCAGACAGCTAGGATGTAGAAGTGCCTGGACTTAAATTCAATCTGTCTGCCTCAAGAACCCACACAGATTTCTGCTATCATCACACCCACCGGTTCTCATCTTCCAAGTGGGCCAGGATCTTCTGTAGCTCCCCCTTGCTTTCTGTGGCCACACTGCATGGAGCCTGCTGTCCAAAGGCTGACTCCCGGTCTGTGATGGGGCTGGAGTGCCGCAGCAGGTACTGGTCCTCGTCTCTGCATGGGTGTGGGGAAAGCAGAGTAGGTGGCCAGTTGTTGAACAGAGAAACAACTCAGCTCTCAGCTCAGGCCCCAGGAAATGCATGCTGGAGGATTCACTTCTAAGTCACATCGAGAGGGAAAGGACATATACTGAGGCTTGAGAGGGATGAAAGTGTTCAAAGGAGGCAGAGGCTGTGGTTGGGGGTATTGAGAGAGTGTTTTCAGGATGCGCGTATCTGGGTTCTACTTACAGCCCGCCGGGAAACAATGAGCAAATCATTTCCCTTTCTGTGCTGTTCCCCCACTCTACCCTCCTTTGTTTCCTCTTCCTCTAGGGGAATCTGAGTCCCAGTCAGGGCAGATTGATCCATGTAGCCAGCAGCTCCTAGGACCTCTGAGCAGGGTGAGGACCTCCCTAGAGACACAAGACCCCTTCTCTGGGCTGTCATACCAGGGAGTTCCCTTGGCTATACTTCAGCCAAGTCCCTGATGTCTCCCAGGGTTAGTGTAGCACTAGATAGGGCTTTGGCATCTTGAGCGCAAGATAATGGCTCCTTTCTGCAACTTCAGATGAGGGACGGCATATTCTTCGTTCCTCAAAGTTGTGTATAGAAGGATGGGATCTTGTAACAGTAAGGGACTTGGAAAGATGGCAGAGAGCAAGTACATCACTCATTTCCTAGGTTGATTGATAGAGGGAAGACTGCCTTTCTTACTGAGCACCATGCCCAGAAAGCAGCCTTCCTTCCTCAGGGAGCTAAGGATCCTAACCACCACACACCCCCATTCCCTGGAGGATATACCCTTCCCAAACAGTGGCACAAAGATCTCAAGGAGAACTATTTCTGGCAAATAAGCAGCTGTGGAAACTCACATGCTGTCATCTGGGGACAGGCTGTCATTAAAGAAGGAGCAATTTTGACTTTCCATCTCAGCAAGCCTAGGAATAAAGAGCAGAGGCAGGAGAGAAAACAGGATGTGGGGCCTGCT
Source organism: Hylobates moloch (assembly GCF_009828535.3). Lineage (NCBI taxonomy): Eukaryota > Metazoa > Chordata > Mammalia > Primates > Hylobatidae > Hylobates > Hylobates moloch. Next base: position 84,075,085 of record NW_026652282.1, on the reverse strand, counting down.
TCCATCTCAAGGACTCTAATCTCACAACAGGATCACTGGCTTTGAGAGCTGCCCCAACTACTCCTAAGTATTGGACCTTGCTGGCTGCTGCACACCCCACTATGCACATCCCCTGGCCCTGACGCCATTCTCCTTGTCCCAACTGAAGATCCTTTCCCCTCGGACTTCCTACAACAGCTCCCACCCACCTCCCGCAAACCTGGTGGTACCTGCTGGCAAAATGCTCAATTCGGGAGTGTGTGTCGGCATGTGGCAACATCGGGGAAGAAGCCGGCCTAGAAGAAAGCAGCAAAGACTCGGAGGACCAAAGACTGGGCAGCCTGTTTCCTCCTCCCTCTCCTGCTCCCTACATTATGGACATGGGCAAGAGCTGATGGGAACAAAATACAAAGACTGGATTCCAGTCTACTTCTCAGGCCATAGGGCAGGTCAGGCCCAAGCTGAACTGCCCTATTGCTAGTGGGATTTACCTTGGAACATTCTCCTAGCCCACCCGGGACTCGGCCCCTTCACAGCATATGATCGGGCTCAGTGAGGCTGCCCACAGCCCCTGCTCAGCCACCAGTACTCACGTCTCACTGTAGTCAGCCTCCAGCACTGATTGCACAGGCAGATAACCTCGCTGAGGGTGTTTGCTGAAATAATGCTTGGAGCGGAATTTATTCTTTAAGGTTGTGGCAAAGTCCCTCATGTTCTCACTGGATGTGGTCTGAGGGGGAGACAGGGCAGAGGAACTTACCCTAATGGCTTCCAGATACACTGGGCAGGTGTGGCTGCTCTGCTAGAGCAGACAGCCTGCTGGGTAATCCACTCTTGCTCATGCCCACCATACCCTGCTCCTAGAAGAAGGTCTGGGAGGATATATGCCAAACTCAACACTGGTTGCCTCTGGGAAGTTGAACTGGACGGGTGGGGGCCAGGGTGAGGAGAGAGAAGGACTTTCATTTTATACTTTAAAAAAATTAATTGTCTCAGTTCCTCTAAAAGCAAAAATAATAATAATAATAATAATTAATTTTGTAGAAACAGGGGTCTCACTGTGTTACCAAGGCCGGTCTTGAACTCCTGGGCTCAAGAAATCCTTCTACCTCGGCCTCTTAAAGTGTTGGGATTACAGGTGTGAGCCACGGCACCCAGCCTTTGTTTTATACTTTAAACGCTTTTATATGATTCGAATATTTTATAATGAGCATATGTTTGTTAATTTTAAAAATAGCTTTTCTATGAATTCTAATGATGTAGAGGATGAGCAGGTGGTAGAGGATTATCAGTCTACCAGATCCAGCCAGTTTTCCATGTATGACTTTTCTAATGTTTTCTTTAAAATGATAATAAACGAAAAGTAAAGGGCATGGTCCCTGTTCCCACCAGGCCACTCGTTTCTGTGCCAACAGGATTTGAAGAGATGAAAGCTTGGACAGATGGATTGTGGGGAAACAGGTTGAAAAATAGGAGAGAGAATAGGGGAGAGAGAGCAGTGGTGGGAGCTGGGGATATGATCAGGGCTTTGGGAGCATCTGCAGGGACAGAAAAGGATAAAGATGAGTAGGGAGCAGAGTCAGTGCTGGAAGCTAAGCATGGAGCTGTGGGTTTTAAACACAGCACAGGAGCAACTCTGTGGCTGGAGTTCAGGGATGCTGACTGAACTGGGCTAAGGCAGGTATGGAGGACACAGTTACCAGGGAAAACCAAGTGGAGTTTGGGGGTCTAGGTAAAGGACATATCTTTCTTTTTTCCCTCCAAGGGATGAGTAATTAATTTGTGCATAAGCTTTGGTACTGACTAGAAGGGGTAGAAATAATGACAAAGCATCAGGGAAAGACTGAGTGACCCAGTACAGAAGCAATATAGGAAGCTAGCCAGGAAAAACTTAAGTGAGCAATGGAAGGCAAATCACCTGGAACTGCCTTGCTCTCTCTGTTTTGGTTTGTTTGTTTGTTTTGCTTTGTTTTGTTTTTCCTGAGACTTTTCTCTGCAGTAAAACAGTGAGTGCCCTTTAAATGGCTGAGAGTGTCCTGGGCCAGCTGTGGTCAGGCCTGGTGAGGAAGAAGCTCTGCTGGAAGAACAGAGAGGCCTGAATTTCCCAAACCAGTGAATCACCAGAGCTCCTTGGAGAATGCTCCCCACGGGAAAGCAGAAAACAATGAGCCAATGCTGGACAAAGTGGATCAAGGCCTACTACCTAAGAGCTGCCAAACCCTCCCACGCATCCTGGAGGCTTCATACCGGTGTGTAATACTCCATGATGGGGTAGTGCAGCTTATTGCCTTTGCTGGCCCTGCCTGTCAAGAAGCAGGTCTGGCAGATGTCGACGTTGAATTGCTTCAGACTCCGGTACCTTGGGGGAGAGGAGATGTAGTAGGAAAGAGAGTCCAACGTGCCACAGTGACCTCCCTGCTGTTCCCCTAACATTAAAATATACATACACAGTAGAAGGGGATGAATGAGGCATGGAGCCATAACATGCCCAACCTCGCATACATAGCAGTGGCTGAGTTCTCAACAGATGAACAACTTTATTCTAGAGACTATAAATCTCTATGAAATCACAAGGCCAGATTCCCAAGAAGTGTGGGAAATAGCATTGTCTCACCACCTTTGTTTAAGGGAGACGGGAGGGAAGCGGGGGGTAAATATCTCATTATATCAAATGGCCTTCTAAACAAGGACGGCCCAAACAGGTCCAGGCTCCCAGGGACCACCACCTATCCTGGAGAAATTACACTTCCAATATGAAGGCAGTTCTTTCTACCAGCCTTGGCTAAGTTGTCTAAAAGTTATTTCCAAAGGTTGTTCATAATAATATACCTATTATTGCAGAATAAAGAATAGCCCTTCAGATCTACTTCCAAAGCCTGGCTGAACTGCCCAACCTTGTAGCATAGGACAGTGAAATGCCTAGACTTAGAGGAGTCATACGATCCAATATCTAGTCTAGATCTACCACTAACTAGCTGTGTGCCTCATTTGCTCATCTTACGAAAAGCAGAGTGATGATAGGGAGAGTTGTGGGTTAGTGTTTTACAAAGGTAAAAAGTTGAGTGTTTTATGATGAAAGTCCAATCCAGGATAGTGGTTACCTTTGCTGGGGAAGGAGGGGAATATAATCAAGGAGACCTCAAATGTATTGCAATAATGTTTTATTCCTTAAGTTGGTCACGGGTATATACTGTGGTATGCTGAGGCCAGCTCATACCAGCTCACGACAGTTGGCTGTTAAAATTTCAGGGGTTTTCTAAGCTAGTTGTTAAATCTAGCCATTATTAAATTATATAAACTCACAATTAAATAAATTATATTACAAACAAAGGTAATAAATACTCAAAACTCATTACTTCCTAATTACTTTGCTACTCTCTATACTCTTGAGGTTACTTAACATCTATTGTATCTGCATGGTGGACATACTATATAAATGGTGTGCAACTGAGTATCTGTTTCTGACTCTGCTCAGAGACCTCCTGTAAATAGCCTGATGTCATTCACAGTGGGAGTATATACATCACAGAAATTAGCAAATGCTACAGATCAGGTTTCCTTTTTTCTTTCTAGAGAGTAGGTTGTGAAACATTTGCTGCATACCATTTAGTATATAGGTGCTCTTACACCTATGTTCTTCTACACATTTTTGTAGGTCTGTAATACCTTATAATACAACTAAAACAAAATATTTCCTCACTTCCCATTTAAAAACAATTAAACATTCTGCAATAGAAAGGATTATAACAGTATATAATAATGTACAATAGACTAGCTGTAATTATATAATAATTAGGTAACACTTTATTTTATAATATCTGAGTTATATGTCACATATTTATTATTATCATCCCAGCAGGTATTGTTTTCCCTACCTGAACCCCTTGATGGGGCACTGCCTACAGATAGAGCACTTGGTCTGATGCTTCACTTGCTCAGCAATGGTGACCCGATGCAGAACAGCCAGCCACACCATGGACTGGGGCTCCAGGTTGACCCACTCCAGGAACTGGGACGCTTCAATGACTGGCTTCCCAGTGCTCTACGGAAACAAGAAGACCAATGGGAATGACTGAGGCCCAAAGTGTCTTATCCCTAGAATGGCAGCCCTCAGAAGGGCAGGAGAACCAGCAGGGGCTAGGTTGGCCTGTTCTCCAGAGATGTTCACGTTCTGCCCTGTGCTAGTTGAGCTGACACCGTCCCTAAGAGGACTATGATTCTAGAGCCCAGAGAACCCTCTGCCCTGTTGTTCCATCCCAATAAACTCCCTTGCATCTGCATACTTCAGATCAAAAGCCTGGCTCGTAGTCCTCCTTCCCTTCTTCCCACCCTTCCTGCAACCTCCCTTCCCTCCTCCACTCCCCAGTTCCATACTCACAAAACGGAAGCAACTACGGACACTGGGCTCCACGTTGCTGCCCCCAAAGGCTGCCACTTCGCCCAGCTGACGGGGCACCTGAATGGCCTCATGAAGCAGAACACCAAGGTGGCGCTGGTCACACTGGCTGCCTGAGTTGGCCACTTGGCTGAAGAGGTCTGCTGGCCCCACCGTCAAGAATGGCCAACCCCGACACAGGAATGGCCGGAGAATGGTGAGGAGAAAGGGCAGGAAAGGAAAATAGGGAAAGAGCACAGACTGAGCTAATGACTCTTCAAACTGGACTACAGAGGTCTATCCCTGACCTTCTAGTAGCTGAGTTCTAAAAAGAGAATTCTCTGAGTTCAGAGAGAAAAATCAGGCCAACACAAAGAGAGAATATCAGGGGGAGGGGGAGACAGAGAAAGAGTGAGAGAGAGCGAAAGCAAGAGAGAGAGAGAAAGAGAGAGATCGAGTGCACTGTGTGTAAGAGCAGTGCCAGACACAGATATGATACTGTTGGGAAAACAGATTCTTCCAGAAACAGGATGATGGGGTATGGGCTCAGGGGCACCTGAACATGAGTCACGGTCAGGCTGCCATACCATCTCTCCTGTTTATGTAGTCTGACACTGCAGTAATCTCTCAATTGTCCACACAAATGGAAGGAAACACTGGCATGCATAATCCAAAAAGAGAAGCTAATTCAAAACATCTGATCATCTAAAAATTATCTCTAAGTCGTTGTGGAATCTACTATGATACTTATCTTTGTATATGGGTTATTTAAGCCCTTCTAGGACTGTTCCCTTCCACATCCCAATCCAGCCTTAGCAAACCTCTTCCAGAGGTTATTCTCTGTCTGCTTCATACCTCGCTTAAGGCTTAGAAAATACACAGAAATAGAAGGCAGAGAGCCTAGGTTCGAGTTCCGGGTCCATTACTGCCTAGTTGTAGAATCATGGGTAAGTCATGAACCTCTCTATGCTGCAGTTTCCTTACTTTTTAAAATTAGAGATGGAGTCTCACTATGTTGTCTAGGCTGGACTTGAATTTCTGGGCTCAAGTGATCCTCCCACCTGGGCCTCCCAAAGTGCTGGGATTACAGGCATGAGCCACCATGCCCAGCCCGGTTTCCTTACTTTTAAATTGATGATAAATAATCACTGTTCATCCCACCGCAAGGAAATGTTGAGAGAAATACATAATATCATAGCCATGAACATGTTTGGAAACATTCTATTCCCTGTAAAGTTTTTCCAGACTGCTGTCATCTGTCTCTTTTCTGTCATATGATGTAGGATATATTCTTGGCCATTTGGATTATTCTCATCAGTACTTTCTAAAAAATGCTTTCTGTGTACTTCCATCTCCTCCTCTGGACTGTAAATCATTGGAAGCAGGGACCATGTCTAATTTAACTTAGCACTCACCCCATTTAGCAGAGTGGTCAACACACATTAGGACTCAACAACTAATCATGCTGCTACTGAAAAGTTCAAAATGCTGAACACAAGATGGAAGACAGAGGGGAAGGCAAAGGTACTATAAGCCAAAGATGTGAAAAATTACAGAACAACATAGTGTCCACCTCCCAGATATTGGGGATTACTGTGCCCTGCCTGTGTACATAAGAAGTCTCTAGTGACACGGCTTGAGCTTCAGACTGGAAGAGGGCTAAGCCTAATAGGCCACAGGGTAATGCAACTAGAACATCAGGGCCCTGGGTACCTCAAAATGCCAACATAGATCCTGACTAAGTACTTCCATCAGTTCAGAAGGAATGAAGCCCGTTGGAGTGACACTGGGAATAGTAATATACCTTAGGCCCATCTTGTCCTTTGGCTGTCGTGTGTTCTTTGCAATAGTGTGAACCAAGAAGCATCATAAGGTAGCCCAAGTAGCCCTCTGCTGAGTCACAGGATGTACCTTCTGCTTATCTTACACCCTTCCTCCTCCCTGCAACACCTCTCCCTCTACCCAACACCACTCCACACTTTGGAGTTATACTCACACTGAAGTTTTTCCTTCACTTCCGTGCCACACAAACATGCAATGCCAGTCTTAAAAGACAGTGCCCGCATCTTTCCGCTGCGACCACTAGGTTTAAAAGAAGAGACTGAGAACACGAATGTATGTAAAGGGTTAACATCTTGGCAATCATTTCCCTCACAAAGTTGATCCCAGCAGCGCCCTGTTCCAACCATGCCCCAAGCTGAGCTGGGTCCAAGTCTACTATGGGAGCAATACCTTTCCACCAGGCCCACTTGAGACATCCCATTGAATTTTATCCTGGAGGCTTCCAGAGCTGAAAACCCTTACCTATCAAAAACATTGAGGAGCCAATTGAGGCTCATGTCCACACAGAGTGGCACGTTGACCAGGATGCCTCTTTCCTCCTCCAAACGTTCATATAAGGCAGTCAGGCAGTGAATGACCTCCACCACATCCATCACGTGCTCACTGGCCTGCAAATCATGCTCATTGAAGATTTCCAGGGCTGTGGTTAAAGTTACCAGGTCCACTGGTAAGGAAAGAAGAGAAGGGAAAAAAATATAGCCAAAAGTAGAACCCCAGGGATTAAATAAGGAGATAAAGCCACCAGCATCACCAAATTTGACTCAATCTCCAGATCAACCATTTGCAAATATAATACAAGCTTGTCCTTTACCAAGACCCTCATCCAAGGAGGCAGAAGGCAGCAAAATGTTCCTCAAATTAACCCAACATGTTTTTATATCCAATGTTCTTTGACATCAGTTTCAAAAAGATGATGGGACATGAGTAAACTCAACTCCTATGTTGTACTAACTCCCAAGGGATCAAATCCCATTTTAAGTTTCTCTGTCTTTGCATGAGTTTCAACTGCAAATAGGTTTGTCTGTAAGTTTTATTCTGAGAACCTAGACACCAGCAATGAAGGCTCAGGTATGGTTGGGGAAATGTGACATACATCAAGAGGACATCTTAATTACCCTCAAATGCTGGCTCAGCCCAGCCAGACATGCCTGAGCCAGGAAGTCTGAATGAACAGTGTCTCCAAGAAAGACCAGAAGGCATATTATAACTTCCTGTCACAAAGCAGTTGCTTGATTATACATACTGAGCATGGGAAAAGGGTCAAGGAGGAGCATAACAGTGGGGTTAATTTGGAAACACATCTGGGGCCTAGCGAGAGTGGAAGGGAACTGGGAAGAGCAGAATTTGACAGCTAGCATATTGCAGGCTTTGGAGAGTTTCCACCAAGCCAATCAACAACCTTTGCCAAGGTGGGAGGAAAATGAGAAACAGCAGACAGATGAGGAACAGGAGAGGGGTGGTGAACGTCATAGAGAAGTACAAAGGAGACGTACGGCGCAGGGCTTTCTGGACTCTGCGGAGCTTCATGGCAGTGCGATAAGCTGAGAACTTAATGTTGTTCAGATCAGCTGCAAAGAATGGAGAGAGACCCACTCAGATCAGAAAAAGTCAAGTTAAAGCCACAACAAGATACCACTTTACACCCACCAGACTGGCAAGAAATAGATGTCTGACAATAGCAAGTGTCAACAAGAATGGGGATGAATGAGAACTGCCAGTGAAAATGTGAACTGACACAATCATCTTTGAAAACAACCTGGTATTACCTAGTAAAATGGAACAGTCACATATCCCACCACCCAGCCAGCTATATATCCCAGAGCAGTGACTTGCAAATGCTTTTTGATCAAGACTTGCAGTATGAAATTCATTTTATAGCATACATGTGTATATGTAAAAATAACTAAATCAAACATTTCAGGAAGCAATTCCTTACTAGATTGGATAGAGTGAAAACAACAAAATTAATATCAACTATGACTCTTGCTAAGGATCTGTTGCATATTAATATTTCTTGCTCTATTACAAATTTTTAAATGTTTGTCACAACACACTGAAATGATGTTATGACCTGCAGACTGAAAAACATGCCCCAGAGAAATCTTTGCACACATGTACTGGAAGACACATACAAGAAACTCCTCAGCAGCACTGTCCTCATTAGCTCAAAACAAGAAATGACCCACATGTCTGTCAACAGCAGAAACTGTGCTATATACAATGGAACATTCTATAGTGGTAAAAAAGAATGAACTGAAGTCACATGCATCAGCATGGATAAAATGTGCAACAAACATAATGATGAGTCTCTCTTAGTAGGCAAAGATAAGGCACGCAAGAGTCACACTCGTCACAGCCTGGACAGTCTTTTAAAGCAAATCAGACTTCACATCTGTAAGAATAATGCACTAATCCGGTGATAAAATGGTCCAGAGGGGAATTTAGAGCCTCCAGTTGAGAAAGGTGCGAGGGTAAAGGCAGGCAGCCTGTTGGAGAAACGATGAGGCACTCATTCCCTCTCTCACCTGCTTATTGACTGCGATTCTCTTCTATTCTTTTTAAAACCACTTTATTGAGTCATAGTTGACATACAAAAAGCTGTACAGATTCAATGTCTACAAGTTGATGAGTTTGGAGACAAGTATGCATCTGTGAATCCATCACCCCAATCTATGCCATTAGTACATCCATCACTTCCAAAAAGTTCCAACTACCCTCTTTATTGTTTTTTCTGTAAGAACACTTAACATAAGATCTACCTTCTTAGCAAATTTTTAACGATACAATCCAGTATTGTTCACTATAGGTACTATGCTGCACTGTAGATCTCTAGGAGTTATCCATCTTGCACAATTGAAAATTCTTTGTACTCTTGACCAGTATCTCCCCATTTTCCCCTCCCCTCAGCCACTGGCAGCCACCATTCCACTCTCTGCTTCTATGAGTCTGTCTATTTTAGATTCCTTACATACATGAGATCATGTAGTATTTGCCTTTTGTTTCTGGCTTATTTCACTTAGCACAATGTCCTCCAGGTTCATCCACATTGTTTCAAATGGCAGTATTTCCTTCTTTCTAAAGGCTGAATATTCCATTACATGGATATACCACATTTTCTTTATCCATTCATCTGTAGATGGACATTATAGGACAAAGGCAGCTGTGTATATGCCCACCCTATACAGGAAACCCACATTCTTACCTAGGGTTTGGTATAACTCTGTCATCTTGGGATGGTCCCAGCATGTGGTCTGAGCCTGGTGGCTACAAACAATAGCATCAATAGCACCAGCATCTATACCACCCACCCACCCCCACACACAGGTGTGCACACCACTCAGTGACAGGTTGGATGCAAGAAGCTGCAGGATTCGAGGGTAAACCCAAGATGCCAAAGCCCAAGGGTTCACCTTTACCCAAGTAGAATCTTGAGATCTTGAGATGAGTAGGAGAAAAACCAAACTGGATGGAGGAATCCCAACAGGGTGACAAGGACAGGTAGCAAAAAGGCAGGAGAGGGAGGGGGTGGGCAGGTGACTGACCCGCTTCTGATTCAGATGGTCACTCACTTGATGTAGTAGGGAACTTTATTGGGTGAAATTGCTCTTTCCCAGGGAACCTGGACAGAGGCTGGTAAAGGAGAAGAGAAAGAGAAAAAAAGCTGGCCACTAATGCTCTTAAGGCCCCCAGCTACTCCCTTGCTCTAACCTCCCAAAGAGGTGGTCAAGCCCAAAAGGGGATGTCTGAATTTCAATGCCAGCTCTTAACAGCCTCTGAGGGTGGGGCAAAGAGTTCTAATGAACACGCTTCTCTCCCTGATGTTAGGGCAAGGCAAGGAGAAGAGGTTGTCACCGATATCCTAACATACCAGAGATGTGGCAAGGGCATGAACAGGAATACTTGGCCTTGGCCACCCTGACAATCTTCTCCCTGAGCAGACTGCCATTTCTACCCATCAGCTGCAGGCAGCTGGATTACTCTTGCGGATATGAAGTAGACTCCACTTTCCTCTTAGGGCTCAAAGATCTTCCCCTAGAAGGTCAAGCTTCTCAGTCCTGTGGGACTGTGGGTAATGGTACTGCCCATTTCTCTCTCTCTCATGAGGAACTCTGGAAACTCATGCCTCTCTCTGCCTGTGTCTATCTTTTGGACCTTCCAGGAATGGCTCAGTTTACATGGTCAGCTTGCTCACTGCAGTTTTCCTCGGTACAAGAGTCCTCCGCCTGCAGGTATAGCTGTATGCCAATGATGATAATAGCAACAATTTTAACCACAGTTAACATTTACTGAGCTCCTACTATGTGCCAGATATTATGCTCATTGCTTTGTGTGCATATCTCATTTTTCTGTCTGTATATTCTCACCATCTCCACTACTACCAGCCCCCCAGTCTGGGCCACCACCAGCCCCCAGTCTGGGCCACCATAATCCCTCACCTGGATTATTGCAATGTACCTCCAATAGGCCTCCCTGTTCCCACTTTGCTCCCCAGTAGTCTCTTCTCAACACCCTGACTCTGTTGAAACATAAGGCAGATCATGCCATCCCTTGGCTCAAACCCTGCCAATGGTTCTCCATTGTACTGAGAATAAAATCTGAAGTTCCTCCCATTGCCTACAAGGCCTTACATGCTCCAGCCTCCCCTACTCCCGCACACTTTGCTCTCCTTACTGTTTCTCGGACACATCCTTACCTTAAGGGTGTGGAATATGCTATTCCCTCTGCCTGGTATGCTCTTCCCTCAGCTATCATCCACACGGTTCATCCCTTCACCTACTTTAGACCTCTGCTCAATTGCCACCTTCTCAGTGAGGCCTCTGCTAACCACCCTGTTCAAAACTGCAACACCTCCATGCTTAAGTCCAGCACTCCCTATCCACGCCTTCCCTGCTTTAATTTTTTCCATAGCCCTTGTCACCAAGTAACCTTATATATATTTTACTTATTTGTTTGTGGTCTGGTTTCCCCAGCTAGAATATAAGCTGTCTAAGGATTTCTGTGTGTTTTGTTTACTGATGCAGCCCCAGTGCCTAGAGCAGTATCTGGCCCACAGAAGGCCCTCAATAAATATTGTTGAAAAAATAAAGTCATTTAATTCCCATAACCTGATGAGCTAGGTAATATTTTTCCTTCTTTTTACAGATAGGAAAATTGAGGTTCAGAAAGAGTAAGCTATTTTTTTTTTTTTGAGCCTGCACAGCTATTAGGTTGAGGTGCTGTGCCTCAGACCCAGATCTCTCCGATTTGAGAGATTGTTCTTTTTTTTTTTTGAGATGGAGTTTCATTCTTGTCACCCAGGCTGCAACCTCCACCTCCTGGGTTCAAGCAATTCTCCTGCCTCAGCCTCCCAAGTAGCTAGGATTACAGGCGCCCGCCACCATGCCCAGCTAATTTTTGTGTTTTTAGTAGAGACGGAGTTTTGCATGTTGGCCAGGCTGGTCTCGAACTCCTGACCTCAGGTGATCCGCCCACCTCAGCATCCCAAAGTGCTGGGATTACAGGCGTCAGCCACCACGCCCAGCCGAGAGACTGTCCTTTTAACCACTATACCACACTGTTTTATCCTTACTGCTTCTCGGATGTCAAGGTATACTGGGCTCCCACCAGGGCCCCAGGGGATAACAATAGACTCTCCAGGAAGATGGCTGAGGTTCTGCTAAGTGGAGTCCAGTTTGGTTCACGTACAGGAGAGAAAGTGCTGTGACCCAGGCCCAAAGTCCCGGTGGGCATCCTGGAGCTGCTTAAGCCTCTCACTAACTGACGCCTATGGAAAGAACAGGGTGAGGTCAGTAGATTCATTCCAGCTATTTAGAGTGGGATCCCCAGGTGCCTCCGGGAATCTTTATGAGCTTCCTCAGGGACTGGCTTTTCTCTGGTTCCAGCCTCTCCCACCGTCACCCAACTCCTAGCCACCCCCCAGAAATCCCAAAGGTCACAGCAGAGCATCCCTAATTCCAGGCCACAGTCACTCTTCCCTTGCCCCTGTCTACCCTGAGTGCCCAAATCCAGAAAGACCCCTCTTATTCGTTTCAATCATTCCCTGCAGCTTAGAGGTTGAAAAGCCCATTCCCCAGCCCCACATTCTCCACTCCTCTCTTTTCCCATGAAGATCCTATTTCCATACCCCTGAAGAAGTTTCCCCCAAGCCTAGTTATATGGAGGCACCTCCCCATGGTTCACTCCAGGCTGCTCTCCTACCTGTAGTTGTTTCCATCGGACGTTGATCTGTTCCAGGGCCTGGGAATTCTCCATTGACAAGTGAACATCAGAAATGGCAAGTTGGTGGGCCAGATCATTCACCAACTTTACTCCATCTTTCATGGGGGAGAATTCTTCTTTGAACAGCTGAAGAACCAGGACCCAAGTGCCACAGCAGACAGAGTGGGAAAGAAGAAACATTAGTCATTCACCTCTACTCTTCCCTCTTCACCCAGAGGTTTTATTTCAATAACACAGCCTAGTGCTTGCCTATTAGGGCAACCAGACTAAGGTGTGGGTGGCCACTGTCCTTATCCTCTTCCTCTCATCCTCAGAAAACACCAGGAAAAGAGAAGAAAGTAGAAAAACAGAAGAGACTCCAGCCAAACCAGCCCCAAATCTAGCACATAAACTGACAGCAACTCAGTTGTAGTCCAGGCCAACAATGGAGTCTCAGCAGCAGAAACATTGTCAGGGTCTGGGGAGAGTGTCAGGTCTCAGGGTAGACTGTAGTCAGGGGAGGGGGCTTGCATACCTTAATAGCCTGGATGTGCTCTGGGAGTGAATCAATGAAGAGATCCCCAATGGGCTCCCAAGTGGCTCGGACTCCCTCAGCTTGGCTCAGAGTAGTGCTTAGTTCCTCCATTGCCCCTTGAATCTCCAAGAGCTGCTCCAGAGTCCGTTCAATGTGACGGTGCTGGTCCACACAGCGGGCTGTCAGCTTCTCCCACAGTTCACTGGCCACGGTCGCCTGCTTCCATACAAAGCGGCTGAGATTCTGGATCCGCTGTTTCGGGGAGGTATCTGCAAGAGGAGGCAGGAAGCCAGGTTAGGCCAACCAGGCAGGGTCAGCTCAGAGAAAGAGACAGAAACAGCCCTTTATAAAATGTGTGTGTATGTGTGTGTGCACATGTGGGCATGTTTGTGTATATATTCATACACACACAAATACATATTTTTCCATGGTTGAGCCCTTTAATACAGTCACGTTTTTTTAAAAAAAACTATTTTTAAATCATTGTAGAGTCATAGGCAGTTATAAGCAATAACACAGAGATTTCATGTACCCTTTACCCAGTTTCCCCAAATGACAACATCTTGCAAAACAACAGTATAATATCACAATCAGGATATTGACATTGACATAATCTGCCAATTTTGTCCAAGGTTCCCCAGTTTTGGTTTTTTTTTTTTGAGACAGAGTCTCGCTCTGTCACCCAGGCTGGAGTGCAGTGGCGCGATCTCGGCTCACTGCAAGCTCCGCCTCCCGGGTTCACGCCATTCTCCTGCCTCAGCCTCTCCGAGTAGCTGGGACTACAGGCGCCCGCCACCACGCCCGGCTAATTTTTTTGTATTTTTAGTAGAGACGGAGTTTCACCGTGGTCTCGATCTCCTGACCTCGTGATCCGCCCGCCTCGGCCTCCCAAAGTGCTGGGATTACAAGCGTGAGCCACCGCGCCCGGCTGGTTCCCCAGTTTTACTTGTATTCGTGTGTGTGTGTGTGTGTGTGTGTGTGTACACGTGCGTTTAGTTCTATGTGATTTTATCACATGCGTTGGTTTACATATCCGCCACCACAGTCAAGAGACCATATTGTTTTTTTCCACTTACTATATCATGAGGATTTCCTCATATTTTAAAACAGTAGGAAATGAAAAAGTAAGACATTATAAGAGGTATAGTGAGGCAAACCATCTAGAGCCCTATTCATACGACCCTGGAATGTGATTTTGCATTAGTTTCTGTTGCCCACTTCCAGCAAAAGGGAGGCATTTTATGAAGGCTCAGCCCAGGAGAAGTTGGTGTAATGTGTCTGGCTTTTCCACCTGGGCTCCTAATCTGTAGATTTCTTCTTCCTCCCTCATATCTCTCCTCAGAAGATCCAGAGCCCCATAGCCCCAGGCTAACTAGAATTGTGCTGCTCTTTCTAGAGCTTGTCCTATCTGAGGCCCATCAGGCATCAAATTAAGTACTAGCCCTCCCATTGAAGGGCCAGAAATAAACTGATAGGGCATATGGCATTGACAAAGGGCTCAATTCATGAAGGGTCCTTTCAGGCTATTCACAATCCATCTGAGAGGGTTGAGGATTCTTTTTGGAGAAGAGGGCTTGCTGGACCACCACTCAGATCTAGTCACCATGAGTCCCATCCTACTGCCTTATTTGAATTTAGACCAGAGTGGCCCTCTCTATCAAGGGAAGGGGCTAGAAGTCACTGGAGTCAGTATCAAAGAGTCACAGTCGGCTGGGTGCAGTGGCTTACACCTGTAATCCCAACACTTCAGGAGGCCAAGGCAGGCCGATCACTTGAGCCCAAGAGTTCAAGACCAGCCTGGCCAACATGGCGAAACCTCGTCTCTTCAAAAAACACAAAAATTAGCTGGGTGTGGTAGCATGCACCTGTAGTCCCAGCTGCTCAGGATGCTGAGGCTGAGGCTGGAGGATAGCTTGGGCCTGGGAGGTCAAGGCTGCAATAAGCTGTGATCACGCCACTGCACTCCAGCCTCGGTTACGGAGCGAGAGGCTGTCTCAAAAACAAAGACTAAACACAAAAAAATCCCAAAGAGTCATAGTCAATTCACCTTTCAAAGGCAATCATCACCCAACTTTTTAGATTTTATAAAGGTTTATTATTTGCTGGTTTGCATGTCCCTCGATGTTGGAATAAAGCAGTATTTTTAAATTATGATTATTTTACTTTGTTATTTTATTGTATATTATTTATTTTTGGAGTCAGGGTCTTGCTGTGTTGCCCAGGCTGGAATGCAGTGGAGCAATCATAGCTCATTGCAGCCTCGAACTTCTGGGCTCAAGCGATCCTCGCATTTCAGCCTTTCAAGTAGCTGGGACTACAGGCACACACCACAAAACCTAGCTAATTAAAAAAAAAATTGGGGGCCAGGTGCAGTGGCTCACACCTGTAATCCCAGCACTTTGGGAGGCTGAGGTGGGTGGATCACGAGGTCAGGAGATTGAGACCATCCTGGCTAACACAGTGAAACCCCGTCTC
Source organism: Hylobates moloch (assembly GCF_009828535.3). NCBI lineage: Eukaryota > Metazoa > Chordata > Mammalia > Primates > Hylobatidae > Hylobates > Hylobates moloch. The sequence continues at coordinate 84,059,681 of NW_026652282.1, read as the reverse complement.
TACTAAAAATACAAAAAATTAGCCGGGCGTGGTGGCAGGTGCCTATAGTCCCAGCTACTCGGGAGGCTGAGGCAGGAGAATGGCGTGAACCCAGGAGGCGGAGCTTGCAGTGAGCCAAGATCGCACCACTGCACTTCAGCCTGGGAGACAGAGTGAGACTCCGTCTCCAAAAAAAAAAAAAAAAATTGTAGAGATGGGAGTCTCACTATGTTGCCCAGGCTAGTCTTGAATTTCTGGGCACAAGTGATCTTCTTGCCTCAGCCTCCCAAAGTGCTGGCATTACAGACATGAGCCACTGTGGCCAGCCAGCACTATGTTTTTAAAGGACATACTGGTACTTTTATTCATTGAGTCAGTTCAATTCGAGTGGTTTTTTGTTTTTCTTTTCCACATCTCATTAAATGGCCACACATGCTGCTCTAAAGAGCCACATACAGCTTTGGGTCACACAACTGTTGACCCCTGCTCCAGGCTATATTCTCTTTGCTTTTTTTCCTGCAGTAGGAATCTTGCTTCCCCCCAACTTTGGATGGACTCCTGGGGGAAACGATCCTCCTAGATAACAGATAAGAAAATGAGTCTGGGGAAGGCAGGAGGGTGTTTATTCAGCAGTACATGGCTCAAGAAGAAGTGGGAAAAACAGAAGACCACCTACCTTTGCTCTCAGAATGAGGCTCCTCTAATTCCTCAAATGGGTGCTGGGACAGGAAGGCCTGAGCTGACTCCAGCACAGAATAGATGTAGGGGCCCCGAGACTTGACTTCTTCCATAAAGGCCTATAAAGTTTAGCAATAGGGTCAACAGGAAAGGAAAGTTTTTCAATCACTTTACATTCCATCCTGCAATCGACAACCTTTCTTCTTCTCAGTGTGACTTGATTCTTTGGCATTATCAGGTATCTTTGAACTACCTAGACAAAAAGACGTGCAATCCTCCTGATAGACAGAAAAATAACTCTGACACTGAAAGGTCTGTTTAGTATGAAATTTGTCTGTCTATGCCACAGGATAGAGAAAAATGTGGGGATCTTGGTTTTCCAGAAGACTCAGAAAGCTTCCTGTAAGGGTCTTATGGAAATCAAAACCAAGATAGGCAGGATTTATATTAAAATTATAATTAAATTTTTGGTTGAAATATATACAGGGTACACAAACTAAAAGTGTACATCTTGATGTAACCAGTACTGAGATCAAGAAACAGAACTCTATCAGCATCCCAGGTGGGCCCTCCTAGTCACTATCTCATCTTCATGCCCTACCTCTCCCTCCCCTCCCACAAAGGTGACCACAATTCTTACTTGTAAAACCACTGATTAGTTTTACCTATTTTTAAACTTTGTATAAGTGGAATCATACAGTATGTTCTCTTTTTGTATCCGGCTTTTTTTCACTCAATATATTGTCTGTCTGTAAGATTCACCCATGCTGTGGCACGTGGTTATAGTTTATTTTATTGCTGTATTATATTTCATTCTGTAGTCATTTTAAGAAGCATTTTAACTACAGTAGTAACATATATCACAGAAATATTAGAAATTTCAGAAAGATATGAAGAAAATTAAGAACTCCAATTTTATTACCTAGAGTTAACCATTGTTAACATTTTGATATAGTTCCTTCCTATGCTGTTATATGTATGTAAACATCACACTCATCTATATACATTTTTATGCAATTGAGATCCACTTGCACTTAGTTTTGTATCCTGTGTTTTTTCACTTAGCATTATATTATGTTCATTTCCCCATGTTCCCATTAAAAATCACGGCAGTATTTTAAGGGAGGCCAGAATTTGATGGGAGGGGTAGAAAGAAAATATTTGACTTAGGCTGTGGCATGCTAGCCACAGACTAATAGGACTGCATACAGCCTCCTATTCATTTAGGTGTCTCAGCAGAGCTGGGTGTCTGTCAGGGTACTGCAGAAGGGATTCCTCCCCAGCTGAGAGGCTACACACTACCGCTTCTCTGATTCTAACCTACCGCATGTGTCTCCTTCTCCTGTTGCACCAGGGCCACATCCCCTTGTAGGGGCAGCTGAGCTGACAACTCCTCATCCTTTTGGCTGAGCCAGTCAATAATCTCTTGAAGAGGGAGCTGAAGCTTTCCACTGTGGTCTGAGAAGGCCTCTAGGCGAGCGCTGCACACAATGGGTAAAACCAGTGATGTTCAGTCTTCTTTTTAAGTGGCAAAACATTTTTTTTTCCAAACTAAGTTATACGGAACTTTAATATAGAAAACAAATTCAGGAGGAGCTTTTCTGGTTCAAGTGGAAGGAGGCCTGGAGTCCTCCCTCTTACCCACCCAAAGAGGGTCCCAAGGCACCTCCACATGGAGCACAGTACTAAAACCAGTAGGTAGAACCATGGGTGTGGAGGCATCCCAAACTTGAATGGCTTAAAATGTCACTTTGTGGATCTCAGTTATTTCAGTTGCGTGCCAAACATCAGGCTGGGAAGGGTAGGAAACTGAGCAAGGGCATTAGAGGTGACAGCTGTCTGGTTCCCCTCTTGCCCTGGTAGAATTCAAGTCATGCCAAACTGCTCAACCACAGAGGCTGCTCCGAACTGCCCTCTGAGCAGGAGAGGATTCAGTAAGTGGAAAAGGCAAGTTGGGTGGTTGAGTATAGGCATGCACATGTGCAAGGATGCACACGAATATAACAGCCCTTGGGACCCAAAGGAACATTGGCTAGAGGTCTGAGATATGGAAACAGAAAAATCTGTACTGTATAATTATCTCTGTCTGCCCTCCCACCCCGCTGCCCTCCAAATGAGCCATGGTAGGAAGCTGGAGGCTAGCCAAGGATATGGGCAGCCATCAAGCCATTCCCCTTGGCTGACAATAATAACTACCTTTATTCATTGCCCCCCCTCCCACCACCACCTATGCCAAGATCTTTACCTAAATTATTGCTTCAACTAATTCTTACAACAACCTTATCAAGTAGGCATTTCTGTTGCCCAGAAAGGTTAAGTAGGTTCCCAAAGGTCACACAGTTAAGTCATTGATAGAGCGATGATTTGAACTCAGGTTTACCTGACTCCAAAGCCTGCATTCTATCAACTTATCTACAATGCCTCACCCCTAACAAAGCCCACCAGAAGCCAGAGGCTTGGACTTTGATGATAGAGAGTAGAGAAAAAAAGTGGCAGGCATGCACAGACAGCTAGGGAAAATCGATCAACTGAGAAAAAAATTGACTTCAGGCTCTTACAGAGCTACCCTTAGTCTGGGGAGAAATAGGTGGGCTGAAAACTTATGGATAGAACGTAAAAGGATGGGGAAGCGAACAGATGAGACCTACCAAGATATAGGACAGCTATGAGAGGAAGAGGAGAAGGGAGCAATCATCCCCTTCATTTACACGTCGGCATTTTTAAGTTTAGAAAGCATTTCCACATCTGATTTGAATTTCCGTGACCACACTGTGAGGTAGTTAGAACAGGTATTATTCCTCCACTCATTTTTTGTCCTTATAAAAAACAAATGGAAGCTAACATTTCGAGAATTCAAACAAGTTATTCAGGGTGACACAACTACTTAAAACTGAGGCTCAGATCCAAGTCTCCTGACTTCTAAAGCAAGGCTCTTTCCCCAGTGCCAGCATAGGAAAGGGAGAAGTGGGTGGGCTAAGGAAAGGGGGATGCACAGGCTGAGAGGAGAAGGACAGGGTGCAGCAGCAAAAGGAGCCCAACACCATCTAAGCCAATTCCCTAAGGCACCTGTTTCTTACCGGAGGTTGTGAGACTTCTTTTTTATTTCATTCCAACACAGATTCATGGCTAGTGGTTCCAGGGGTCCAGAGGCACCAAGAGACCCGTTCAACAGCTTTAGGCTTAGGCAGGGAACCCCAGCACCATCTTGAGGAGGTGCAGGGCTGGTGACAGCAGCTCTAACCTGGACAGAAACACAAACATCCTGTGATCCTTGGATTGTGCCACACTCTGGTCTGCACCAAGCCAAGGGTGAGACAAGTGTGAACAAGGGGAGAGAAGGGCTGCTGCCAGGGTTCAGAAACGCATTCTCTGTGTGTTCAGGGGCTGAGATGAAGAAAGACCCTGTGGTCCTGTTCATTGCCAGGTCTTCTCTTGGTACAGGTCAGTTACATAGAACTGCTGCCTACTATTACTGTTACTCATGATTATAAATTTTGGACCTAGGGAAAGGTTAACATTCCCAAGCTGGGCCCCCAGCCCTCAGGACCACTGCCCAGATGGGGTCTTGGAAGTACCTGCATTAGGTAAGAAGCTGCACAGAATTGCCCAAATTCTGGGCAACCATATCATTGCAGGTAAGCTGTTGGCTCATACTTCAGGGTCCTACAGTTTACCCAACCTTCTAGAAAAGCAAGCTGAGGAGTTTCTCCATAAAGATTTATAGAGGGAGTAGACTGGCAAGAGAGAACTATCAGTGGTCCATGTCTTACTTCCCATATGAACTTTGGCTTTGATGTGTCCACCACCCTTCCCCACCTGTACTTCCCACCACAGTCAGGAAGCCTGGACACAGTCTTCAAGAGAACTGCTCATAAAGCTGAGCAGAGGACTCTGATCAGAGTTGGTGGCCAAGAGGACAAGCCATGGAGCCTGCCAAAGTCTAGTCTTGAGCCCTCAGGCACATAGTCTATTGCTTGCTCTCCTGGGCACTGGTAAGGCCCTATGGGGGTAATTGTGGGGTTTGGGGGAATGGTGGTTATCCCGGATAGCCCTAAGGAAGGTAGCTACCTATAGCACAGTGTCAGAACTGCCCAGCCAGGGGGCAGGAGCAGGCGGAGGGAAGGGGAATTGGAGGAGGAAATCGGCCTGGGCTGCTCTACCCCAGACTAGGGAGACCACATCTGCCTACCTGCTTGTCTACATGCTTGCCTTCATTTGGAAAGAAAATGGCCCTGCTAGTCAGTGGCTAAGACTCTTGTGGTCTCCCCTTGCCCCCAAACCATACTTCTTCCCCACACAACACTCTCCAGGCAATTTAGGAAACCAATCATCCCATTAAAACCATAGCTCACAGCCACACCGAGAAAGGCAAGTGAGGAAGCAGTCAAGCTATGGGAAAAGCTCAGCACTCAGCCAGCCTGCAGCCCCAGGAGCTGACCCTACCTGTGCTGCCTGGGGAGTCCATAGCAGGATCCGGCAGCTCCATGATCATCCCTCACCAGGAATCCAGACCTAGTGCCTGGTGAGCCACAGACAGGCAGAATCCTGACAGGCTCTGAGCAAGCCCTCTCAGGGAGGCAGGAGGGGCTGAGCCAGGCCAGGAGGCAGGGGTCACCCTGTTTCTTTACTGACCCCCCAGGAATCTGGAGGGGGCGGCTATGTCAGGGCCTGGCTGGTGAATCAGAGCTTTGTCTCTGGGGAATGCCGGTTCACTCCCAACTGGGCCTGCCACACCAAGGCCAGGATGGCCCTCTCAGGCTGGCAAGGATGGCGGGAGTGGGACTGGGCATTCCATGGTGCTGAGGAGGGGCATGCAGAGGGTAGCTTCTGTTGATTTATTTTCCCTTTCCATGGAAGACACAAAGGGCTCACTCTGCCTCTAGGCCCACCCCTCCCCTGAGGTGGAGGATAAGATCAGACCACTTTGGTGACAAGCTTCTGGTAAGCAATTTCCCCAAGACATAAGAGAATGGGCTTGGAAAATAAGCCTTGTCTTCGACTAAGTAAGCCTCCTCAGAGACAGGAAGGTTTGTGGCACATCTGGGGACACAGCCATGGGATGGCAGCATCGGGAAGCAGGCGCAGCAGAATCCCTCTACATGTGATTATCCTTGGGTGAGTGCAGAGGCCAGGAGATTTGTCAGAGTCTACTGTGAAAATGGAGGGGTGCTCTGCCCTGCCTTTGAGAGGCAGACAGGAGTGGAGGGAGAGCCATAGCCCTCACATCTCTCGCTGTACCCTGAGGCCAAAGGGAATTGGATAGTTAGTGGGCATCCCGTTGAACTTTCACAGGGGAGGGAAAGGGGTCATTGGGACCCAGCAGTTCCATGTAGGCAGCCATTGCCAGGGAGGCTCCTGTGTCCTGCCTGTGCTACCCTGGGTGGGGGCAGGGGAAGGCCCTTTCCTGTAAGCCACTGGCCTGAGGGGTAGGGCCCCTCCTGGAAGTGGCCACTCTTCTCCTTTTCCAGCAGACTTGTCTGGGGAAAGGTTAACATTCCCAAGCTGGGCCCCCATCCCTCAGCACTGAGGGAAAACACATCGTTTTTACCAAAAAGGGTTCTGTTCCCATCCTTATTTATCTCCCACAGAGTCTTCTGGGCTTTCCAACAGTTCCACATTGTTTCCATGCTGAGGCCCACCTACAGGAATAGTTGGAACAGCTGCCTGACTCTTTCTGGGGTTCTGGGGTGGAGCCACCCAGGGTGGCTGGGGGATGGCAGGGGATGGCAGGGCAAGAGCAGGGAGTCGTTCTAGCTCTGGGCCATAGCTTCACTCGTGCTGGGTCCTCTGCACTTGGAATGCCCAGAGTTAGAAAAAGCCCCTTGTGACCCAGCCACAACCAAGCTGTCCTGGCTCTGTGGGGAGCACCCACGATGAGCTGGGCTCCACCCATGTTAGCTTTGCATTCCCTGCAGACTTCTTGGTTTCCTAAACCCCCACCCAGCTGCCATACTATTCTCCATCACCCTGCTCTCCCTCTCCTACTTCCCAGTATACTCGCAAGTCACACCTAGCAGAGCCAGGCACACAATAGACACATTTCTTTCTCCTTCCCTATCAATTACCTTCTACTTCTGGCTTTTGTAGCCAGGATATTTGCTTCTTGCACCCCACTCCTCTCGAGGCTCTCTACCCATCCCCTGAATCTTTGAGAAAAAGGCTGCAGGAAAGGAAGAGAAACTGGATCGTGGCAGAAGAGAGAAGTTGGCCATGCTATTGGCAATTACAAAATGAAGCCTTCAGGTTTCCCTGCCTACATGGTGGTGCTTGGAGGGGGTAGACAATGAACAGGGTAAGCCTTTTGGAAGGGCTCAGTTTTCTCAATCCCTCGACCCTGTGAAAGTCCCACTCTGGGGAAGGGGTAGGTTAATGGGGGAGTCTATGTTGACCCTCGCTTTGAGAATATGTTCGAGGCAGTAATTTCTTTCTAGCTGGATGTGGGAAAATAGCTCAGGGGGACCTGACTCTAATGCCTCTCTGGACCTTGACTTTCCTTCATTACTGCCCCCAAAACAGGCTCCCCAGCATCCACATTCTCCATCCCCACTTCCTTTCTTCCTCTCTTCCTCCTTCCTGTATATTCAGCCGCTGCCTGCCTCCTAGCAGTGACTCAGCACTGCAGCCCATCTGTGAGGCTCCAGGAGACATAGCACTTTCTCACACCCCCATAGTCTCTGGACCCCAAAGCATTGTAGGGCAACCAAAGTATGCTTATGTGTCTCCCTTCTCCAGTCAACTTTCCCTAGACCTCCCTCATTGTTGGGAAACGGGGCTGCCCTCTCTACTGTCTCATACACATCCTCTATCTGCCTACCAACATACACAGGTGGACACATACACCACCACCATCGCACTACTACAGGAGCAGAGAGGACAGGAAGATATGGAGCTCATGGAATTCTAAGTAGGGATGAGCCAGGAGCTATGAAAAAGGCTAGGAACTTGAGAGCAAAAGCCGATGGCAGGACAGAGACACCTGTAGAAAATGGAAGGCATGCCACAGAGAAGCCAAGGCAAAGGAAGGACCTGCCTAGTCCTAGACCATGCCCTGAAGGATCATACTCTTCTAGGACATTCCTGGACCTGTAACTCTTAGAAGGTTAACATGGAACCAGCGCCCCCTCAGCTGCAGTGGGCCCTCTGAGCTGCCCAGCCCAACACCCTTCCTTTCCTTATGCCCCGCAATAAAAGACATAATGAGTAATAAAGGATGGGCCCAGTATATTCCCCATGCTATCCAAGGGGTTGCATGTATACAGAGAGTGCCCCTGAGCCTTAGGAAGCGTGGGTACCCCAAGGACACACAGATCCTGTGTCCACTCTTTCTCCACAGGTCTTTCTTTTACTATCAGACTCTTACCTGAGGGTGGGGGCAGGTGCTTCGGAGGCTGCTGCTATGATGGAACTGGTCAGCTGCCTGCCAATCATGACATCGTGGGAGGGTGTAAGGGCATCCCTGCATGACCATAGGTTGCATAAAAACCAAGGCTCATGGGGAGGGGGTGAGGATAGGCAGTGCACCAACTATTGATCATTAAGCACCTGGAAAAGCAATAGAGAGAGATTTCAAGTCAAGACCTAGAAAAGCCTATGAATCAAGCATCTACCCAGAGGTGCCTTGATCAGATATACAAATAAGTATTCAAAGATTACTGACCTACCCAGGCCACCATGTACTATAAAATACTTTATTTAATTATTGACCAAAGAAGCATTTATTGTTTACCTATAGTGCTTTGTGCTAGAGACATAAAGATAACTGCTGAGATCTCAAAGCCTAAGGGTGGAGGTGGGCGAGATGGGTAGGGGAGGCAGTCATGTATGCTGATAATTATAATAAAATGCTTACATAGCAAATGCTAAAATCAAGAGTTTACCAAAAGGCTAAGGGAGCACAGAGTGGGGAAGAGCTAACTCTGAGAATATGCACATATTTCAGAAAGAGCACACTTGAGATGGGTCTCGAAAGATGAGTAGATATTTGCTTGTGCAGAGGAGAAAGGGAAAATGGCATTCCCAGCAGACAGATCCACAGGTGCGAAGGTGGATGTCATAAAAAGGCCTAGCATGTTCAGAGGACAATGTGATCAGTATGGTTAGAGTTTAAGAGGCATAGAGATGAAAAAGACATGGGGGCTTCCCCTGAGGAGTATCACATACAGAGAGAACAAATGTGGGGAAAATAATGGCCATAAAGTGTTATTTGAGGTCATAATGGAAGTGTTTATGGGATGAAGTGAAGAGACAGATGAGGGAATCGTGAGTTCTATCTGGTCATGTCAAGAAAAGTCTCCCTAGAGGAAATGTGCTTGAGGTGAGTCATGAAAGAGAAACAGATTTGTCATTAGGCAGTGAAGGTTAAAAAAAATACAAACATGAAAATTAAATATATGGTGTGTTCCATGTGACCAGAGTACAAGGTAGGTGCCTTGTTGTGTGTAGCAGGAGATGAGGCTGTGGTCAGATTGGGTCATGCCTTGAATGACAAGCAAAGGATTGTAGGCTTTATCTTGTAGACAATGGGGAGGCACTGAAGATTTTAAGCAGGGAGTGACATAATGAGATTTGCATTTTATTTTATTTATTTATTTTAGACGGAGTTTCGCTCTTGTTGCCCAGGCTGGAGTGCAGTGGTGCGATCTCGGCTCACTGCAACTTCTGCCTCCCAGGTTCAAGCGATTCTCCTGCCTCAGCCTCCTGAGTAGCTGGGATTACAGGTGCCTGCCACCATGCCCCACTAATTTTTTGTATTTTTAGTAGAGATGGGGTTTCATGTTGGCCAGGCTGGTCTTGAACTCCTGGCCTCAGGTGATCCACCCGCCTCGGCCTCCCAAAGTGCTGGGATTACAGGCATGAGCCACCGTGCCCGGCCGAGATTTGCATTTTAGAAAGAGCCCTCTGCCTTCCTTGTAGAGTGATTCTCCAAAAGGAAGAACCTGTTGAGAAGCTGTTAGAATCGGCAGGCAGTTGCAGTGAGGATGAAGCAGACAGCATGACTCTGAGGTACATTGGAGAGGTAAAATACATTGGGCTTGATGATCAATTGGATGTGAACAGCAAGGGAGGAGAAGGAGTCAAAGGTTTCTAATTTGGGAGCTGAGTGGATAATGTTGCCAACAGCAAGAGAAGGAAGACAGGAGAAAGAGTAAATTTGCTGTGGTAGGGAATAGGGGCAGTGTTGCATAATAAGCTATGCTTGAGACATATTCGGCTTTACATGTAAAGAGCTAAGCTTAGTAAAGGAGAAATATGGGGACAAAGTTTAGATGTGCAAACCAATTGATGGTTTAGAGAATGTACACAAATGTGATGAGAATGGGTGGCAAAGATGATGCTTGCAAATGATAAGGTGATCTCTTTTAGTGTGGGGCAAAGACACACAAACCCTGATTCAAAGGGCCGGAACTGAGCATCTTTTATTCATGATGCTGATAATTAAATAACCACCATTTTTAGACTCTATTCCAGTGGTTCACAACGTTTTAGATATAAGGGGCCCTTCTTAAGACTAAAAAAAAAAAATCTCACTTCACCCACTCTCACCCACAATAGTAGCAGTGCTTTTAGAACTTACCGAGTGAGAAAAACATTTATGCATTTAAAGATATGTGGACTCCTTGCATTAAGTACCCACCCCTCCTCCTCCTCAGGAGACCATAGTCCAAAGAATGGAGATTATTACAAATCACAAGGGCACAAGAGGTTGTGGTCTAAAGAGTACTTTGTTGTAGTCAAAGTCCCTAGAGATTATACAGCTATGTAGCTACTCATCCCCAAAGAATGACTGAAAATATGGCTCCTCTGTGATCAGACACCACAAAAGCATTAGTCACTTAGATTAAAAAATGAAGTACTGCTATGGATGTGTTATAAGCATAAAGGCTACAAGAGGCTTGCTTTCAGACCTCTTTTTATGTTAACATTTTTATTTTTGCTGATTATAGAAGTAATACATGTTCTTTATAGAAAAACTGGGAAATACAAAAAATAATAAGGATGAAAATAAAAATAATCTGTAATATTACCACCCAGAGATAATCATTACTAACAGCTATGAACTTTAGTTTTTCTCTGAAAAATACATACATACATTTTTAAAATAAAATCGCCATCACATGCTATCATTTCGTATCCTGCTTTTTTCACTTGCCATTAAATCACGGTCATTTTAGAATGTCATTAACTATTCCCTTAAAACATGATTTTTTTTTTTTTTGAGACAGGGTCTCTCACTTTGTCACTCAGGCTGGAGTGCACTGGCGTGATCTTGGCTCACTGCAACCTCCCAGGCTCAAGTGATCTTCCCGCCTCAGCACCCCCAAGTAGCTGGGACTACAGGTGTGCACCACAATGCCTGGATAATTTTTTGTATTTTTGGTAGAGACAGGGTTTTGCCATGTTGCCAGGCTGGTCTCAAACTCCTGAGCTCAAGAGATCAGTCTGCCTCAGCCTCCCAAAGTGCTTATATTACAGGTGTGAGCCACCACGCCCAGCCTAAAACATGATTTTTAACAGCTGCATAGGAAGTACAGCACTGTGATTGAGGCCATGGGCACTGGCATCAGACAGACCTAGAGTCAAATCCACACCATTCAACCTATTAGCAGTGTGGTCCAGGACAAGTTAACCTCTCTGAGCCTCAGTGTCCTCATCTGCAAAATGGGGATAAATAATGATAGCATCCTCACAGAATTATTCTAATGATTAAAGTTAATAATTTAAATAACTTAGCACAGTGTCTGGCAACAATACACAACTCAGTAAGTGTTAGCTATCGTCATTGTATAGTATTCCACTGAATGGATACACCATAGTTTAGCAATTAGACATATGTTTATAATTCCTCTTTTTTATAAATCAAAGTGCAGTGAACAACCTTGTGCATATTTGTGATTCTTTCCATAGGATAATTGCCTATAAGGGGGAATTCCTGGATCAAAGCGTTTATGATACATATGTCTAAATTGCCCTAGAAAAAGTTGTATCATTTTACACTACTACTAGCAATGTATGAGAGTGCCAGTTTCCCAGCACACTTGCCAACAGTATGTATTCTTACTTTATTTGCCAACTTTGTGAGTGAAAATGGCATTTTGAGGATTACTTTGCATTTCCTTAATTGCTAAAGATATTTAGCTTTTCCTCCACACTTTTAGTGGTCGTTTGTATCTCTTCTTTCATCAACTATCCCTTTTCTTCTCTTTTGAGATTCATTTCTCTCCAGATTATAAGATTCTTTCTTATTCCTCTACTGACCTGATGCTAGGTTAAGGCTTCACAAAACAAAACTAAGATAAACCCAGGAGTCAGAGAATTCAGACCTTCTAATCCCAATACAGGCAGAAAAGGAATAGATTTCTTCTGGTCCTGAAATGACTATCCTCTGCTCTTTTTAGACTTTGCCCCTGACTGTGACCTCAAGTCATATTGCCTCTCTAGGCCTTAGTTTGCTAATGTATCAAATGTTAATGTTTAAGCGTTGCTAAGCACCAAACACTACATTCCCTGTATTCATATAGCGTGCCTTTGTAGTCTGCTGTGCTGTCTTTCATGATCCTCAGTACAACTTAGTAAAGTTGTCCCAGCCAGAATTAAGATCCCACTTTATAGACGAAGATGCTGAGACACAAGTGAACCAGGGCCTCCTGATTCCTGGGCGAGTACTCTTTGTTATACACAAAGATTCTTCTGCGTCTATCTAGCTCCATCCTATCTCAAATCACCATCTGCACATACTGATTCTTTTCCTATTCCTCTTTTTAATTTGCAAAGGCTATGAGAGATTGAAGATGAATCAGACTTGGTCCCCAACTGGTCAAATGTAGGAAACAGGACATATAAACAAACAAACAAAAAGGATAATTTTAGTGGGGAAAATTATTCATACCCTACATGGGTGCTGTGGTTTGAATATCTGTCCCCATTGTGACAGTATTGAGAGCTGGGGCCTTTAAGAGGTGATGAGGGCTTTGCCCTCATGAATGGATTAATCCACTCATGGATTAATGAATTAATAAGTTATCATGGGAGGAGAATTCATGGCTTTATAAAAAGAGGAAGAGAGATCTGAGCTAGCCCACTAAGCCCTCTAGCCATGTGATACTCCGTGCCATCTTGGGATGCTTCAGAGAGTTTCTACCAGCAAGAAGACTCTCACCAGATGCAGCCCCTCGAACTTGGACTTCTCAGCTTCCATAACCGTAAGAAATAAATTCCTTTTCTTATAAATTACTCAGTTTCAGGTATTCTAAGCAACAGAAAATGGACTGAGACAGCAGGACACGGAAATCATGCTATAAGAGGTCACAGAGGAGGAAGTGTTCACTTCTAATTGGAGGGATTTGGGATGTATTTATGGAAAAGAAGCTTTTGAGCTAAGGTGAAAGAGAAGATTTTGACATATGCAGGTGTGGAGGATGCTTTTTGGGTGGCAATAAGCCTTCCCTGCCCTCCCCTAGGGATCCTGCTGGATACCAAACTGTGGCTTTTTGCTACTACAAATACTCTTCCTGGTTCTAAAAGCCATACACAGGCTGTTTGAGGAGGATTCAGCGGGAAGGCATTGTTTCTCTTGAGCAGAGATAAAAAGCTTTAAAAACACAGGGGAAATATTAGGATTTCAGCATGAAAGCAAGATTGCTGGCTCATGGAGGACAAAACCCACACCTGATATTTATTTATATCCCACATATTTTTAACACAGTGCTAGGTACCTCAAAACTGGAGATGTCTAGGAACATATGCTACTTAAATTTGTGTGGAATAATGTACAATGTTAGCATTTGAAACAAGTACAATAATAAGTACAATGTCAGCATTTGAAACAAGGCTTGAAATGGCAAAAAACAAAATTGCAAAAACTTAAACGTTTATCACTAGGGGACTAATTAAATAATGGTGTATCCATACAATGGAATTCTATACAGCTACTTAAAAAATAATTAAGAACTCTTTATATGCCAATACAAAATGATCTCTTATGATATACCTTAAGTAAAAAGAAAACAAGAGAAAAATCAAGGTGGTGGTTAGTCTACATTTGTATACTAAAAATATGTGATTATAGATGCAAAAAAAAATCTTTGGAAGTATACAAAAGAGCCTGTTACCATTGGAGAAGGGAACTGAGCAGTAAAAACTCTCCCCATGTCTTTGGGATTTCTACTATTTCTGCCCTTTTCAAAATGAGAAATATACCTATAAAAGTACATAAAGCATATATGTAAAGTATATTAAATTATTATAAAGTAAATTCATATAATCACTTCTCAGGTTGAGAAACAGAATTATTCCCCACACCACATAAGCCCCATGTTGCCAATAGGAGATAAAATTTTTTACTAAATATCATTTTGTACTTTTTGAATTTTGACCCATGTGAACACATTACCTATTTAACAACAGCTAATTCTTCACCCCCTCTCCGCTCCCCACCAAAATGCAAGGAGGTCACCAACTATTTTATGGAAAGATTGGTGTGTCAGCTTTTCCATAGCCAAATAAATAATAACTGTATTCTGTGTTTTATATATATTAACTAAGCAGTCTATATACATTAACTCATTTAATCCTTATGACAACCCTATAAAGTAGTTACTATTGCTATCCTCATTGTGTGGATGAGAAAACGGAGGCACAGAGATGGTAAGTAACTTGTTCAGAGTCATATTGTGAATACATCGTGAAGAGCTGGGATTTGTACCTAGGCAGTTGTGTCTCAGAATACAAGTTATTTATCATTATGCTATTCTGCCTCTGTAAATTCTAGAACCTAGGCTCTGAGGCATTGTAATCACTGATACCTGGCAAGTGTATCCATACAGTGGATACAATGGAGACAATTTTTGGCTATGGACCACCAGGTGGGAGCCCAAGCATTGACTCAGTTATGCCACTACCCAGGCAAAGACACAAGCAATTAAAAACAGACAAGATGCAGTGAGTCTAAGGTCTGGGGCAGCACCAGGCTGGCAAACCGTGAAAAGCACTTAAGTGACCTTTACAGGACATCTGAGAAGTGAAATTCTGGTCAAGTCTCCTGTTTTAAGCTCAGAGCCTCCCCAATGCCTAGAGCTCAATAAATTTTTTTTCAATAAATAAGCTCTTTCCACCTAGAAACCGGAGAAATCTAAGAGCCTATGTTACAAAAAGACCTCCAGAAGTGAACAAAGATGTCTGCTGCAGTATTGTTTGCAATAGCAAAAATCTGCATTCACTCAAATGTCCACCAACAGGGGACTGGTGAGTAGACTATCTCTGAGACATATCACAGCATTATTGTCTGGGGCATAGGCTCTGAACTAGGATGCTCTGGTTTGCACCTTGGCCACTTATCAGCACAGATATGGACAAGCTCCCCAACCTCACTGTGCTCTAGTCCCCACATCTGTGAAACAGGGATAACAAAAAGACCTACCTCCTAGCTTTGTTGCGAGGAGTTAATTCATAGTTTCTGGCATTTAGTAAATATTCAAATATTATCTATTACGATAGCCACTCACAAGGCGGAATATTATGTAGCTGTTAAAAAGAAAGAGGTAGATCTATATGCACTGATTTGGACAGATTTCAAAGTTATATATTTTAGGCCAAAGAAAACAAATGCCAGAATAGCATGTTTAGTGGAACTCCAATTTTGTAAAAACATTTTTTAAAAATCTACTGTGTATGTGCAGAAAGGAAGCCTGGACATCTGGTTTTTTTTTTTTGGTTTTTGTTTTTCTTTTTTTGAGACGGAGTCTCACTCTGTCGCCCAGGCTGGAGTGCAGCTGGAGTGCAGTGGCATGATCTTGGCTCACTGCAACCTCCGCCTCCCAGGTTCAAGTGATTATCTTGCCTCAGCCTCCCAGCCGAGATTGTGCCACTGCACTCTAGCCTGGGCGACATAGCAAGACTCCATCTCAAAAAAAAAAAAAAATAGCAAACATTTATTATTCTTGGGAGAAAAAATTCAAGAGATAGGGAAGACTTCTAAGATGAAGAGGTTCTGTAAAGAACAGGGCAACGGGAAGGAGACCCCCTTCCCATGGGCTACAGAATCCTCTCCCCAATCCAAGGTAACACTGTGTAACTGCCTTTCCTCTCATACCACTGGCTTTCTACCTGACAGCATGGCAGTAAGAGAGAAGATACACATTTCATTGGTAACAAACTTTGTTATAGTTCCTAAAATAATTCCTGCAATGCACCCAAAAAACCAAGGTTCTGCTTCAGATGTACCTCATTTAATGAATAAATCATAGAAACTCAGATTTTCAAGCTAGAAAGGACCTTTGAGATCATCTAGGCCAATCCCCTCATTTACAAATGAAAACAAGGAAACGTATTCCTGAGAAGTTTAGCTGTCAAGCAATTTTGAGAAATAAAATTTATTATCCAATTAAAAAATCAGAGATGCATCCCCATGGGAGAAAACTCTAAGAGCCAATTAATGCAATAAACCTGAAACCTTTATACACTGATGGTGGGTGTGTAAGTTAGGAAACTATTTGCACAGTGATTTGACAATATCTCCCAAAGGTGACAATGCACATACCCTGTAAGGGGACAATTCCACCCAGATATTTACCCAGTAGAAATTGTCACCTAAGAATAGCTACACAAGAATGATCACAGTACCTCTGTGATTGCTCAAAACTAGAAATAGCCTAAATGTCTATCAACAGCAGAATAGATAAAGTGTGGTATAGTCATTACAGGAGTATACAATAGTGAAAAAAATAAGTAAACTAGAGACCCGTGTTACAACATGGATGCTTTTCACAAATATAACATTGAATAGAAAAAATAAGTTTCAAGCCAGGTGCAGTGGCTCATGGCTGTAATTCCAACACTTTGGGAGGCTGAGGCAGGAGGACTACATGGGGCCAGGAGTTTGAGATCAGCCTGGACAACATAGCAGGACCCTGTCTCTATGAAGGAAAAAAAAAATTAGCTGGGCATGGTGGTGCCACCTGGGGGGTGGTGAGGCTGGAGTATTGCTCCAGCCTAGGAGCTCGAGACTGCAGTGAGCTATGATCACACCACTTCATTCCAGCCTGGATAACAGTGCAAGATCTTGTCTCGGGGGGGGGGGGGGAGAAAAGAAAAATCATGTTGCAGAAGAATACATATGATACACCACTGATATAAACTTTTAAAACATATAAAGCAGTAGTATATGTTGTTTAAAAATATATACATGTGTAGTAAAAGTATATAAATCAATGCATGGGAATAATAAACACCAAATCCAGGATAGTGGTTACTTTGGAAGGAAGAGAGAACTTTAATCATGGATAATAGACAGAAGGTTTCAACTCTACTGTAATGTTTCTTTATTAAGCTGGGCAGTGAATAACCTGATTTTCACCATATTATTTTTATACCTTTTTGAATGAACAAAGATATTTCATAACACATTGTTTAAGAGAATGCAACAAAGCCCATGCTGAAAAGAAAGTTGACAATTTTTGCATATAGCAAAATACTAGAAGAAATGTATTAAATGTAAATGTTGCACTCAAAATTTAAGGATTATTCCTTAAATCTGCTTCATTTTCCTGGGACTAGTTTCACAGGAGGGGATCTGCTAGAGAAGCAGCAGTTGGGTACAGTGGGCTGGGGAATCAGGAGATAATCCAAGATTCTTATCAGCTATGGGAAGGAAAACAATATGATTAACCTCTTGGGTTTTTCATGTTTAGAAATGCATTGTTGGACTAGATTATTTTACAAGTGTTATCCATGTGACGATTTCTTCCAGTTTTTTATTTTTTTATTTTTATTTTATTATTTTTTTTTTTAGCAGCAGTTCCCCAAACTGTATCTGCAAGAGGCAAAAAGTGTTTTCCATACAGAAAAGTGTTCCCTGGTCAAACCAGTCTGGGATGTACTGGGTTAAACAAAATTAAACAGATTCATTTACAGCAGTACTTCTCAGAGTCTTTAATATGCGTTACATACACTGTGACTCTCCAAAATGAGAATTCGGTTAAGAAGCATTTCCAAAAAAGTATTGAACTGCAGAATACACACACATGCATGCACGCACACACCCAACACTTATTTTAAAACATAATCTATTAACATTCTCTCAGGATGGGGCTCTATAGAACATTGGTTTGGTAAATGCTATCCCAGAAGGATTTATCTCACTTGCTATTTTTGTTGCTGATGTATGTTTAGAATCCTTCGTAAGGGAGGAATGTCATTTCATAGTATAATTCCCACTGAATGGGTTTCCTCTGAGTGTGTATCCCTGAGAAGTTTAGAAGGCTATCTTCTTGGCCTTCATTAGTGAGACCCCATCCTAGCTGGCATGGTGGCAGATCCAACATCAGAAACTTCTGAGTATCTACAGTTAGAAGGGCTGAATCCCAGATGTGCTCTCCGCATCTGGCTCGGGGCCTTTGATAAATTCATTGCTTCAAGCTATTATGCTCCCCTCCTTTATGGTGGACTTGAAGGGTAATCTGACCTGGAGCACAGAGCTACTTAGCTGAGGCTGAATGCCTAGAAGTACAAATCTCACAGGAAGAGGAGCTCTTCCCATGTGCCTTCATCCCCCAGCAATGGTTTACAGAAAGCAAGACTACAGGACAGAGGCCTGCCAATCCAGAGACAGAGGGGCTTGGTCTTCTTTCAGAAACAGGACACAACACTGCCACTTCCAACACTGCCTTTTCACGGAGGTTTCCTTAGAAGGCCCTGAGATTCTCTGGGATCATCTCCCCACGCAAACCTTAGAAGGAAAATATCCTGAGGCTTGTGGTTCCCACAGGCCTTTTAAAAGGTGATTTACCTGAGGGCCTTTCATCTAGAAAGAAGGATTCTTTGGAAAAGTCGGGAATTAAGATGAACTAGACATAGAGCTTTTTTAAGGCTTTTGTTCTTTCGACAATCAAAAAGAAAACATTTTTAAAAAGTATGTTCTTTTCCAGACAGCATGCACCACGCTTTCAACGGAAGCAGGCGGCAGCTGCTGCTGACGTTCTCCTCTACCCCACTCCACCCCACTCCATCCCAGCCTTGCCACCTGCTTAGAACCAACACCTGTGAGGTCTGGCTCGACCTGCCTACCAAAGGAAGGATAAACATTAACTACCCATATAGTCTCAGGCCCACTTACTAGGCTGGGGCACTTGGTCTGATGCTGGGAAAGGTGGTGAGAGCAGAAGGTGATAGGGTGTTGGACTCCAAGAGAAGCAAGCCCTATTTGAAACCACTCCAAGCTATGCTTTCAAGAGTGGAAAGATGCCTCCTGATTACAGGGTGTAGAAAGGAAACCAGGGGAGAAGATAAGGGGGAAAAATGTCACAGGAAAAACAACAGAGCCAGGAAGTAAATACAGAGATGGGATGAGCCCTTCGGCTCCAGGCTCTTAGGTCAGAGCCTGGTTTACTTCAGCAAAGAACTCCTGTGTTCTGTCTGCTGGCCAGAACACTCATTTGTTCAGGGAACCTGCCCCAAGGTCCCATATTTCCTCTCTCCTCCCTTGTTAGCCAATGCTTTCCACACACCTTTCCTTCCCTCCTGCCAAGAAATATACCCTTGGACAAGAAGCATGCTATTGAGAACCTAAAATAAATAAATGCCCCTCTCTTCTCAAAGAAGCAAACTGTGTACCTCCTTCTTATTCATTTTTAGACCTTAGTTGCTCAAATCGGCTTGAGTTTCTATTCTTGGGCATCTTTTTTTTTTTTTCTTTATGAATCTAAATGGTGACTACTTTATTGTGGGCATTTTTAAATGCAAGTTTTCCCCTAAAGGCACAGGCAAGCAGACCGCAGGCAGGCACACGTACACACACACACACACACACACACACACACACTCATTTTCTCTCTCTCTCCTCCCACCCCTCGCCCGCCACACAGTACCTCTGGAGCTTCCCCTCCCTCAGTCATTTCCCCTCAGCCAGCTGAACAAGGGCAAGGCTTGGAAATAATTTTTCTGTGGCCTACCTTCTGATTCCGTCCGGTCTGAGAAGCAGGCGGCAGCTGTAAGCTGGAAGGCCGGGGCTGGGCTGCCTCTGTGAATCAGCAAAGAAGTCCCTGAGACAGGGATGCCGACAGCTGCTGTATGCACACTCTCCCTCTGTCTCTCCCACTTCCCTGTCTTCCTTCTTCTCCTCCTCCTCCCCTCTCAGAGCTGCTCTGTGTTGCTATGCAATCATATCACCAGGACTAACAGCATCATTCCGAACTCAGGCAAAAATACCCTTGACTGGGCAAACGCAGGAAGAGCAAGGACAGTTTTGTAAAACTACCAGAGATGTGGCAGCTCTTGGAGATTTCAATTCATTAGAAGCAGAGGAGGAAAGCGGAAGAGCCTGAGATGCAGAGGGGGAGAGAAGGAGACAGGGAGAGGGGGAAGAGGGGGAAGAGGGGGAGAGGGGGAGAGGGGGAGAGGCTTCCACTGGGGAGGAGGAGACAAAAGAGCCCTGGAGATCAATCAGGCTGTTGAGCGAGCAGCCTGGACCCCAATTTACACCGATCTAGCCCACAGACAAAACCAACTTCGGAGGCAGCAGCTGGCAGGGGCCCCTAGGTAGCCAGTCCAGGATTCTGTTTCTGTGTTGAGGGTTGAAACACTGTGATCCAGAATCATCACTGGTACTCAAGGTACAGTTTTGGGCTCAGGACAGTCTGCCAGTCACCCCTAAGTCTCATCTTCACACCCTCTTAGATCTCACATGTAGAAAAAGCCTCAACAAATTGGGGAAACAAAATGGATCTTGAATAATTCGGGAAAATACAGCTCCTCCATGACTCCCCTCAATGACTACTACCCCAGGCACCTTCCTGCTTTTGTCCATACCAGCCCTTACTCTTTTAACTGTCACGATTGTTAAAGAGAAGAGGGTATGAGCTCCAAACACCCTCAGAGACCTGGGAGAAGCCACTGGCAGGATAGATAAGATTATATCCCTTTACCAAGTGCCCAGCACACAGTAGGTTACTTAATAAATATATGTTGAATGAGTAAATTGAATGAATAGGTGGATGAATAGCAGTCAGAAAGTCCCCATCCTCATCCTCCTACACAAACATACAAAGATTTAAAGCCCCAGCAGTCCCAGGCCACGGCAAAGGATAAAAGCAGCTTTCTTCTTTCCTCCCTCCATCTCTGGGAACAGGGTGTATATGGAGAGAGACAAAGACTGGTTGGGAGTGGGTTGCTTAAGTTCACTGATTAGCCTCTAAAAATTTTATAAGCTCTGATGGCACTGGAACTTAGAAAATACTTCCTAGGGCCGGGCGTGGTGGCTCACGCCTATAATGCCACACTTTGGAAGGCCGAGGCAGGCGGATCACAAGGTCAGGAGTTCGAGACCAGCCTGATCAACATGGTGAAACCCCATCTCTACTAAAAATATACAAAAATTAGCTGGGCATGGTGGTGTGCGCCTGTAATCCCAGCTACTCGGGAGGCTGAGGCAGGAGAATCGCTTGAACCTGGGAGGTGGAGGTTGCAGTGAGCCAAGATCGCACCACTGCACTCCAGCCTGGGTGACAGAGCAAGACTCTGTCTCAAAAAAAAAAGAAAATACTTCCTAGGACTAGTATTGACATAGGATCTAGGACTAGTATTTACATAGGATCTAGGACTAGTGTTTACAAAGTGTCTAAAGGACCCAGAATTATTGTTTTTTTAGTTCCATTTTAAAATTATTATGTGATTTTTTATGAAGTATTTTTATTATTTATTTTTAATTGACAAATAATAATTGTATATATTTATGGGCTCCAGTGTGATGTTTTGATCTATGTATACTATGCAGAAAAATTCAGCCCAGCTAATTAACATATTCATCATCCCACCAACATCATTTTTTTTGTAGCAAGAACATTACAAATCTATTCTTTTAGCAATTTTGATACATATAATACATCATTAATAACTGTGGGCATCATGATGATCATTACTATTATTGAAAACCTTCAGCTAGAAAATAGTGTGTATATATGTGTATGTTTTCTTTTGAGGTGAAATTTTAAAAACTTAAGTTTCTAGCTTCAGTAAAAGGCTAGAAATATGGCCTGATCTCCTCTTCAGAATAAGCAACATAGGAACCAATTGCCCCTGTCATCAAGCTTTCAGAGCTGTGTAAGCAGCCCTTCCTATCTGGTCCAAATAGCAAAAGGCACGCCCCCATGCAGGTGCAGAAAAGGCCTTTGATTTCTGAAGGGACTTTTGAAAACACATCCAGCTTCTCAACCTACACATCCACAACAGAACATTTCTCAGCTACCTAGCCTAGCCCAGGCCTGACCCTGTCTTGCCCTCCATCCTAGCCCTGGAAGCTTACAGGGTTTGTCAATACCATCCAGAACCAGGGACCTCAGAGTCCTTTACAACTGACTTGGAACGAGTTGGAGTGGGGAGCTGGCTAGAAAAAAGACCAGAGGGAACATTGTGAGAAATAGTTTGGGAAGGCACACACTGAACAACTGTGACGGACATATACAAAACACATGGGAACCTCACTCACTACTCACCCTCGGCACCAGGTTACCACATGCCCAACAAGCACATAGGCTGGGCTCAACTATTTTCAGAGGAGGGCAAAGGAAGATAAAAGTAGGTCGGGCCACAAGCTTTGACTTTAGTTTCACCTTGGTAACTGGCAGAAGGATGTTCAAGGTTCACCCTGGTATCACTGCACAGGACTTTGCTAGGGTATTTCAGATAGGGAGAAAGCATGTATAAAAGCACAAAGGTTAGAGCACACAGCCTGCTGAGGAACTGCACGTCCTAGTTAAGTATGGTTAACTTAAGATAGGGATATGGGTGGGAGAGAGGAGAAGGTGGCAGGAGATGAAGCTATGGAAGCACATGGGATCAGCCCATGGGGGCGATGGAGTACCATGCTAAGGATCATTTAAAATGTTTAAGCAGGCAAGTGGCATGATCAGGTTTATGTTTTAGAAATATCATTCCAGTGGTTTTCATTCAAAGAACCATTACTGAGTGTCTACTACATTCCATATTCTGTGCTAGACCCCAGGGGCACAGAGAAGACTGGAAGACTGCCTTCAAGTTGCTCATAGCCTAATGGGTGAGACAGTTAATTAAAAACAAATACAATAGAGTGATAAGTGAAACGAAGGATGAATCTGAGGAGGGAAAGGCTGGAAGCCTGGGTGCCTGGTAGGAAGCAGTTGCAGTACTCATCCGATAAGGGCCTGACGTAGAGCAGTTAGTAGTGAGGGTGGAAAAAATGGACAACTCGGTTTTATATTGGAAGAGTGGGCCTCGTCCCCAAATGGATCTTCTTCATACTGGCCTTTCCTTGTATTGATTCTTCCTAGACTGCCTACTTGCTGCATTGCTAAAGGAGAAATAAACTGTATTTTTGTCCTTTGTGGGTGGGAGAGGTGGTATAGCTTATTCTCATTGCTGTTTTGCCATTCCACAGCCTTATTTGCTGGTCCCTGACCATGTTTACCAAAACAACTACTTCTGTTCATGTCTACCAGACACCCAACCCCAGCCACCTACCTCAGCAAATAACTTCCATTCTCTTGCTTTACTGAAAAGGTGGATGTTATCCCTGCAAACTTCTCTATCTCAGAATGTCTTCCAGTCTTTCCCTCCTACCGTCTCCAGACAAAATGAAATCATTTATTACCTCCTTAAGGTCAACGCCTCTTCCCATGACCTCAGGCCATTTTCTCTGTATCCCCTCTGGGAACTTCTTATACATTGTTTCCTCTCTTGCTTTCCTCTGCTATCTTTTGGTTGCCTCCCTTTCCCTGCTGTCAAAAAACATGCGAGGAGCAGGAAGTATGTTGACTCCGATGAGCTGGGAAGTGGGAAGAATGTTTCCCCACTATAGAAAGCCCTACCCCCTTGGGCCGGGCACAGTGGCTTACATCTGTAATCCCAGCACTTTGGTGGGCTGAGGCAGGAGGATTTCTTGAGCTCAGGAGTTTGAGACCAGCCTGGGCAATAGAGTGAGACCTCGTTTCCAAATAAATAAAGTTTTTTAAAAAAGAAAGTCCCATCTCACGTACACACACACAACCAGTTTAAGACTATGTTATTAGATCCCATTCTAATAACATAGTCTTAAACTGGTTGTGTGTGTGTGCGTGAGATGGGACTTTCTTAAACTAAAGAGCTTCTGCACAGCAAAAGAAACTACCATCAGAGTGAACAGGCAACCTACAGAATGGGAGAAAATTTTTGCAACCTACTCATCTGACAAAGGGCTAATATCCAGAATCTACAATGAACTCAAATTTACAAGAAAAAAACAAACAACCCCATCAAAAAGTGGTCAAAGGACATGAACAGACAACTTCTCAAAAGAAGACATTTATGCAGCCAAAAAACACATGAAGAAATGCTCATCATCACTGGCCATCAGAGAAATGCAAATCAAAACCACAGTGAGATACCATCTCACACCAGTTAGAATGGCCATCATTAAAAAATCAGGAAACAACAGGTGCTGGAGAGGATGTGGAGAAATAGGAACACTTTTACACTGTTGGTGGGACTTTAAACTAGTTCAACCATTGTGG
>NW_026652282.1:83982257-84032511 GCF_009828535.3 Hylobates moloch | reverse complement strand
GAATGGACAGCATTAGGAGATATACCTAATGCTAAATGACGAGTTAATGGGTGCAGGAAATCAACATGGCACATGGATACATATGTAACAAACCTGCACATTGTGCACATGTACCCTAAAACCTAAAGTATATAAAAAAAAAAAAGACTATGTTATAGACAAACTGGAGAAAGTTTAGAGGGAAGCAGCATCATCAGGGCAAAGAATACCCAGGTTTCAGTAAGGTTGGAAAGTAAAAAATATCCCTCAGAAAATGCAGAATAGTAATAAATCTTTGCCAGCTATTATTTGCAGAATATCTTCTGCCATATTATTTGATTTACATAGCAGAAATTGCTTCCAATGAATTGAGGTTCCATGCAGAAAAACCAAAAGGGCTAGAAGAACAGATAGAGGCAAATGTCTCAGGACGAACAAGATTAATATGAATTCAGATGAGAGAATGAGTCAGAGAGTAGGAGGGAGGGACTTTCACCATGTATGATATAGATGCAGGAGGCTGGGAGATAAGTTGAAGGAACAGGTTAAGTTGGAGGAACAGGTTAAAAATGTAGGGGCACAATGTCAAAAAGGCTGGAATTCGTCATTGGAGTTGACAAGGAATAATGCAAAGCCATAACAGACTAAGGGTTAAAGAATCAGTATTGTCTCAGTCAATGGTCTGAGCACTCTCTGTTGCTTTTGTTGAACATCTGAAAATGCGGAACTCATTTTACACACTTGGTTACCTCCCACCCTCTTCTGCTGTTCTTCAAGCTTCTGCTAAACCAGACCCAGCAGCTGGGATGTTATATAACATAACTTCTATTTATGTTTTCAAATATATTCCATTTAGGCCAAAACCATTCAAGCTACGGTTAAAGTGGTATAGTGGAAAGAATGTTGAATTAAGAGTCAAAAGACAAAGGTTCTAATCCCAATTTTGCTACGAAATTGTCACTGACTTTTTTTTTTTTTTTTGAGACGGAGTCTCGCTCTGTAGCCCAGGCTGGAGTGCAGTGGCGCAATCTCGGCTCACTGCAAGCTCCGCCTCCCGGGTTCACACCATTCTCCTGCCTTAGCCTCTCCCAGTAGCTGGGACTACAGGCACCCGCCACCACGCCCGGCTAATTTTTTGTATTTTTTAGTAGAGACGGGGTTTCACCGTGGTCTCGATCTCCTGACCTCGTGATCCGCCCGCCTCGGCCTCCCAAAGTGCTGGGATTACAAGCGTGAGCCACCGCACCCGGCCAACATTTTTGAGCTTTGATTTTTCCTTCACCAGATAGGAGTTAATAGCTGTCTGCCCTGTTTACTTCACTCATTTGGATCGAGACTCAAATGGGATAATGGATGTGAATATATATTGAAACTATAAAGTGTTATTCAAATGTAAGAGATTATTATTTCTATTGCTTCAAGGTCCTGGTGGTTTTCCTATATGCAGAGGACACACATCCTAGAGCAGACTATAGCAGCTAAGGACATCGTGCCAGGAATGTAATTAGCTCCCTGTTTCCATGCTAGATCAGATACTATATTTCTTTAAGTAGACATACCAACCACACAGTTCAGGTTTATTCACTATCTTTCACATTATCAACCTTCCTATCCTCCTTTCAGCCCAGACTGCTAGACATATGCACATTCACTAGCAACCTTTCACATATGAGCTTCCAAGAAAACATATACAATTCAATAAGAACTACTGATTTTCGGCTGGGCACGGTGGCTCACACCTGTAATCCCAGCACTTTGGGAGGCTGAGGTGGATCACCTGAGGTTGGGAGTTCAAGACCAGCCTGGCCAACATGGTGAAACTCCATCTCTATTGAAAATACAAAAATTAGCTGGGCATGGTGGCAGTGCCTGTAATCCCAGCTACTTGGGAGGCTGAGGCAGGAGAATCACTTAAACCCGGGAGGCGGAGGCTGCAGTGAGCCAAGACCACGCCATTGCACTCCAGCCTGGGCAAAAAGAACAAAACTCCATCTCAAAAAAAAAAACAAACAAACAAACAAACAAAAAAAAAACTACTGATTTTCTAGGCTAAAGAGAACTGCTACTGATTTGTACTTTCATTGTGTTTAGGATACTGAGGCAAGATGGTCACTCACTTCTTGCTTGTAACTTGGATTGAGAGGGGAAGGGAACTAACATTTTTGATACTGTACTCTGTGCCAAGTAGTGTAAGGCACTTGACATCTGTTACCTCCTGCAATGCTCACAATGATTCAGTGAGGTAAGGGTTATTATTTCCAACTTTACAGACAAGGAGACTACAGCTCAGAGATGTTAAAAGTAACTTGTCCAAATTCATAAAGCTAGTAAAAAAAAATGCAAGCTGGGATTCAATCCCAAATCCACCTGACTCCAAAGCTGATACTCTTCCCACATCTCTCCTACTTTTAGTCAGGGCCACAGTATTACAAATAGGACACATCCTAGAACTTACCACTTCATAATTCTAGGTGCACTTGAAAGCACATATTGGCATATATGGGTGGCAAGCACCTTGACCACCAACTGGTAGAGACCCATTTCAGGGATGCCTTTAAACCCTGAAGTTGCTTCAGAATCTAAAGCAACCCTGGGCCTAAACAACAAGAGCTGTCTGTTTTATATCTAGTAGCAAGCTCTATCTGTCTCACAAAAGAAAGGCAAGGTATTTATTTGCTTGGTAGAGGTAAAGTGACAATTTCAAGGTGAGACTCTGTCAGTGATAAAAGGATGCCTCATACAGGACAATAACCAGTCAAACTTGGAGCTACCATATTGGCCCCTCCTTAGATCCAATCTTAAATTAGATCTCACAGGAGTCAGTGGAGTTAGTAGGTACCTACTTGGTATAATTTGAGGACGACTGAAATGCTATCACTAATAAAAATGACTTCCCCTGCTGGCGCCACCATGGTGCCTGCAATTCCCTATTAATCATTTCCTTCAAGTTAAAGCATCTGTCAAAATGAAAGTGCTATCTTCAGTTACTATACATTATACTCATTAGTTTGTCTCTTTCATTCGAATCACCAGACAGCCATGGGATAGAGGGCAAATGATTTTGAAGGGGAAGGCAAAGAAGGAAAGATTCAATATGATGTATGATGCACAGCTAGAGTCCAACAGGGCTAGGGTAAGACATTTTAAAACCCCAAGAACGATGGCTGGGCGTGGTGGCTCACACCTGTAATCCCAGCACTTTGGGAGGCCGAGACGGGCAGATTATGAAATTAGGAGTTCGAGACCAGCCTGGCCAACATAGTGAAACCCCGTCTCAATTGAAAATACAAAAAGTAGCTGGGCATGGTGGTGCACACCTGTAGTCCCAGCTACTCCAGAGGCTGAGGCAGGAGAATCACTTGAACCCGGGAGGTGGAGGTTGTGGTGACCCAAGGTCGCACCACTGCACTCCAGCCTGGGCAACAGAGTGAGACTCCATCTAAAAAAAAAAAAAAGGAAAAACAAATAAAAAATCCCAAGAATGAAAGAGATAGATAATGGTACAAACCCTAAATGCCCATAAATAATTTAAGATATAAATAATACTAACCTATAAAATAAGCATGAGAGAATTCAACAAAATCTGAACTTTTTCATAATTACAACTGCAATTCTTTCTTATTGTCATACGGTTCACTTTTTAAAAGTGCACAATTCAGCCAGGTGTGGTATAATCTGAGCACCTTGGGAAGCTAAAGCAAGAGGATTGCTTGAGCCTGGGAGTTCAAGACCAGCCTGGGTAACACAGTGAGACTATGTCTCTACTGAAAAATATTTAAAAATTAGCCAGGTATGGTGGCTCATGCCTTTAGTCCCAGCTACTCGGGAGGCTGCGTGAGGAGGACCATTCGGGTTCAGGAGTTCCAGGTTGCAGTGAGCTATAATTGCACCACTGCACTTCAGCCTGGGCGATAGAGCGAAACTCTGTCTCAAACTAAAAACTCCATACCCATTATCAGTTGCCCCCAATATCCCCCCAGTCCCTTCTCAGGCCTAGGCAGCCACTAATCTACTTTCTGTCTCTATAGAGTTTCCTATTCTGGTCATTCTACACAAATGACATCAAACAACATGTGGTCTTTTGTGTCTGGATTCTTTCACGTAGCATATTATCATCATGCTTCACTACATCATTCCTATGTATGGCTGGATAATATTTCATTGTATAAATATACCACATTTTATTTATCCATCCATCAACTGATGGACATTTAGGTGTTTCCACCCTTTGGCTATTATGAATATTATTGCTATGAACATTTGTGTACAAGTTTATTGTATGAATATATGTTTTCAATTCTTTTAAGTACATACCTAGGAATGGAATTGCTGTGTTATATGATAACTCTGCATTTAACTTTTTGAGGAACTGCCAGACCGTTCATCAAAGTGGCATCTCCATCAGCAATGTACAAGGGTTCCCATTTCTGCATGTTCTTGCCAATACTTGTCTTTTTTAGTATAGCCATCCTAGAGGTTATAAAGTAGTATCTCATTGTGTTACCACACAATTGATCCTTTTTAAAAAAATATATCCAATACTCAAATCTTTAAAAAAAATTTTTAATGCCTCTATTTAGCTGGTTTCCTAAGCATGTCCTTAATCTACCTATTATTAGGCCATCGAGGACTGGGATCAGTCGAATTAATTAGGTTCCTGGGGTTGGAAAGCACATAAGGGAGGGCCTGCTTGGTGTAAAACATTTCCAACACCAAAGCAAGATTCAAAAATGACTAACTCACAATCTCTGTCTAATAGGGGAGGCAGACACCTACTCAAACAACTATTAAAGTGGAATGAGAAAAGTGCTATAATAAGGCAGTGGAAGTGCAGAGGGGTGTTAAGGCATGCAGTTCTTCCAAAGTACAGTGCTAAGCAGCCCCAAACATCACCAAAGCAGCCTAGATCCTTACCCCTATGCAGCTACCACATTAAGCCAGAGTCTTCTTGGAAACAGCTATAAGAGCAGGGAATAGGGCTCTTGGAGATATACTGTGCTGGACCTGGGAGGTATATTTGTCATTTTCTCATTCCAATGACTATTCATACTTACTACCCACTGAGTAACCTTTCAGGCCTGGCTTCATTATTTTTAGTCTTGTATCAATTTGTAGGACTGTACTGAAGAATAGTTGTAAAGTGCTTTGTAATTCTACGGTGTGTTATAAATAATAATCTCTCATTGCAACCATCTTACCAATAATAAGCAAATCCTGCTCCAGTAGTTCCACATTGTCCCCTCTCCAATCTACTATTTTACCTGAATCATTCCCATTACACTTCTTTGTATCAGAACACTCCAGCTTCTGGGGATAATGGTTACAATCAGCTAAACCTTCGGAGAGCCTTCGTAGTCTTAGAAGCAGTTTGATTCAGTATTTTGCTTCAGAAATAGAAAGCAAGCCAGGGAGATTGCTCCCACTTCATAAATGGAGACAGTGAGGTACATAAAGATTAAGTGACCCAATAGTTAAAAAGGAAATATTACCAGACTGAAGTTCTGTGTGTCCTCCCTATCTTACCCTCACTCTACCCACAAGAAAACTTTAGCTATTAAGGTTGTGGGTTTGGGGTGCCTACTCCCCAGGTCCCAAGCCTTTCTCCTAAGAGTAGCTAAGAGTAAGCAGGCTGCCAGAGCACAGCTAACTCATATTCAACAGATCAGAGGAGGCAATTTCACTTTTGAACTGCTCTCTACTTTCCTGAAGTGGGACTCAATTGTGCTTGAAAATGCAAGCACAAGGCCGGGCACGGTGGCTCACGCCTGTAATCCCAGCACTTTGGGAGGCCGAGGCGGGTGGATCACGAGGTCAGGAGATCGAGACCATCTTGGCTAACACAGTGAAACCCCGTCTCTACTAAAAATACAAAAAATTAGCCGGGCGCCGTGGCGGGCGCCTGTAGTCCCAGCTACTCGGGAGGCTGAGGCAGGAGAATGGCGTGAACCCGGGAGGCGGAGCTTGCAGTGAGCCGAGATGGCGCCACCGCAGTCCGGCCTGGGCTAAAGAGCGAGACTCCGTCTCAAAAAAAAAAAAAAAAAAGAAAAAAGAAAATGCAAGCACAACCCAATTGCCCTCAACCATCTGTCTAAACTTTCCTCAGAGCAACTGGCCAAAAACACATGACCCTGCCTAAGGGAGGCCTTGGGGAAGCCCTTTGGAAATTAGAGCCCTCTAATCATTTATTTATTCAAATATTTATTGAGTACATACTCATTTTAATACTTAAGAGTGGTACTAGCATAGTGGTTACCAGCATGGGATCTGAAGGCTGACTGCCTGGGCTCAAATCCTGATGCTACTATCTGCTTATTGATTTTAGTTTCCCTCTTGGTAAAATGAAAAGACTAAAATTGTCAGAGGGTAGGTATGAGGATTAAATGAGATGCATATATGAAGTGCCTAGCACATTGCCTGGCACATGGTAAGTATTCAATAAATGTTAGCTAGTATTGTTATTCATGCTGAATCAGAGCAAACCTGTCAGGGATCAATGAACAATACATAATAGATAATGGAGTAAAATTTTAGCGACCTTCCACCAGTTTCATGGACCCATTGCTGAAAGCGTTCTGGGGAAGAAGAATGTGCTAAGAAGAGCAGTAGAGAAAGTGTTGTGATTCAAGGAGGTAAAGTAGAAATTACACTTGGATGCCAGAGAATGATTTGTTGCATTACTGAAGTTTCAGAAGAATATAAATGCCAAAGAGGACATTATTGCATATCAATGCATTCCATTCTAGAGGAAAAGATTCCTGCTAACAAGCCCAGTCCTTAGCACCAATGTTTCCCATCACACTATAAAGTACAGAATTAAGGCAGTGATTCTTAGGTGCAAAACCTAGAACCTAACAAATTACCCCCAATTCCTCCCAGCAACCCTATTTCTGGAATTAGCACTATGAGTTGGGGTACTTCAACTGACCCCAAGAAAAGGAAATAGTGGCCGGGCACGGTGGCCCGGCCTAAATAGGAGATCTCCTAAGTAGGAGACTATTTAGGGGGCTCTAGCAAGGGTCTAGATAAATCAGAACCACATCTAGGGTAGCAGCAGCGGGTACTAAAAGGTAGCAGGTTTGAAAAACACTAAGAAATAGTAGTATGTTGCTTAAAAAAAAAAAAAAAACAAAAAAAAAACAAAAAAAACAAAACAGCTCTCTGGAAAAGCCAGGAAAAGAGACTTCACTAGGAACAGCACTTTGGGAGGCCGAGGCAGGTGGATCACCTGAGGTCAGAAGTTCAAGACCAGCCTGGCCAACATGGTGAGATCCCGTCTCTACTAAAACTACAAAAAATTAGCCGGGCATGGTGGCACGCACCTGTGATCCCAGCTACTCAGGAGGCTAAGGCAGGAGAATCACTTGAACCTGGGAGGCGGAGGTGGAGGTTGCAGTGAGCTGAGATCATGCCACTGCACTCCAGCCTGGGTGACAGAACAAGACTCCGTCTCAAAAGAAAAAAAAGGAAATGATGTCAGAGAGAAAAGCCTACAGATGAGCCTATTGAGAGGATTAATTTAGGACTACCTTGAGGGGCTTGGGGGCCTCCTGCTGGGGCAAGGCTCAAAAGAAATGTACGGAGGGTGGGAAGTGACAGTGAGAACTCTGTTTTGACTATACTAATGACTATCAAGCAGGGATCTTTAACCTCATTCCTGGCTTTCATGTTTATTTAGTGTCTATTCTGTGCATAGCAGTGCCAAACATTGTAAGGGATACAAAAGAAGCAACAAATAAGCTTCCAAACTGTGATTAAATTGAAGTGGGAAAAATATTCTGTATTTTCTGCCCATAACTTAATTCCAGATTGGAGAATACAATGTAACAGCTGCACTAATTGCTTTTATTTTACATACAGCACTTAGATTTAGGGCCTCTTAAACTCAATTCACAAACTGACATAAAACCATGTGTGAGTACTTCTGTTTGTTATAGGATTGCAGCCAGAACTGTATAAAATTCTATGTTTATATTCTTTGCTGCACTGGTCTCTCGTTGGACTGGTATTCCATTGTCTTTAAACAGTAACTAACCCACTGAAATATTTCTGGTCCTTCCAGGGATCCCAAGGACATATACACAGTGGGTTAACACCATCAGCAATTCCTGTATCAGCTCTGCTGTTTTCTCTCAAATCCCTTTGCCATTTGAAGGTTTTGTTTTTGTTTTCTGCTCTCAATGGGCTGAACCTCAGAAACAGTGGGCTGGTGAACAACCATTTGTGAACAATCTAATTGTGAGAGAAGCAGGACAATGGCAGACTGAGCAGAATGAACCCTAAGCATCAACAAGCTATGAATCCATGTATCGGTACACTCTCCAGATTCCTCAGAGTTCCACACACCTCCCACTTAGGGTAAGAAGGCTCACAGTGAGGGGGAGGTATGAGGCAGAGGCAAGTACTTTTCTATGATTATTTTTCTTTTCTGCAAGACATGCTCAAAGAGTTCTCCTTTGATAGTGTGGGATGGGTTAGGTGTAGTTCATCTTGAAAGCAAAGAGACAGCCTCTTTCACCCATGTGAATCTGATTATACTTCCTGACTCCCACAGAGATGAGCCAAGCACCCACACTGTCTAGTCTTTTCTTCTGTCCAAGCTAGCCAAAAGATCTCCTCTTATTGGAAGTTTGCAGCTACTGCTATTACTATTACTACTGCTTTTTATCACTGTTTCCTGCTCTTGGAAAACCTCAGCCTGATAGCGCAGGAACTGAGAAATTAATTCTGACCTCAAAAGGGGATAGCATCTGTGAGACTTGCAAGAGGGGCTGATATCTGCCAGTCACTAGGCAGAGAAGAGCATTCCAGGCTGAGCAAACAGCATGAGCAAGTGTGCAGAGGTATGCAAGTGCATTGTTCTCATATTCAAGTTTAGGAAAGTTAATAGTCTAGTGGGGCTACAGGGAAGGCCATCAGAGCACTGAGAGTGATGCCAAAGAAACTAGAACAAGGTAGAGTGAGGCAGATTTGTGAAGCACATTGAATGCCATGTTAAGGGAATTAAACTTTCTTTTTTAGGCAATGAGGCATTCTAA
The DNA here is from genome assembly GCF_009828535.3 of Hylobates moloch. Lineage (NCBI taxonomy): Eukaryota > Metazoa > Chordata > Mammalia > Primates > Hylobatidae > Hylobates > Hylobates moloch. Next base: position 84,023,497 of record NW_026652282.1, on the reverse strand, counting down.
GCAGATGAAACACAATCCACTTCACGTTTACAGAGAACTCTGGCAGGAGTATGGAAGTTTGATTGGCAGAGATAAGGAGACTATTTAGGGGGCTCTAGCAAGGGTCTAGATAAATCAGAACCACATCTAGGGTAGTGGCAGTGGGTACTAAAAGGTAGCAGGTTTGAAAAACACTAAGAAATAGTAGTATGTTGCTAAAAAAAAAAAACCCAGCTCTCTGGAAAAGCCAAGAAAAGAGACTTCACTAGGAACAAAATTGGCCAGCACCCTGATTTTGGACTTTCCAGCCTCCAGAACTATGTAGAAATAAATTTTGTTGTTTAAGCCACCCAGTCTGTGGTATGTTGTTATGGCAGCCTGAGCACACTAATACACATAGTATAAGATCGTTAAATAGTTGTTGAATGAATATTCAAGTGTTAGGACTGATCCTAACATTTGTATTGGAATTAGTATTTTTTAGAGATAAGATCTATTAAGACATAATGAGAAAATAGAACTAAGAAGAGGCACCACGTGTCAGATCGTTGGTGATGGATTTTTCTCTGATGTAAGCTTTGCTCTGTGAGGCTAGTGAGGAGTTTCTTGCCAGGGTTTACAACAGTATCACTAGCCAAAATATCTTTCCCTGAGGATATCATATTCTTCCTCCTCCATTCTTGATTTACTTATGACATTAGAAATGCAATGGGAGGGCCAGGCACGGTGGCTCACACCTGTAATCCCAGCACTTTGGGAGGCCAAGGCAGGCGGATCACTTGAGGTCAGGAGTTCGAGACCAGCCTGGCCAATATGGTGAGACCACATTTCTACTAAAAATACAAAAATTAGCTGGGCGTGGTGGTACATGCCTGTAGGCCCAGCTACTCGGGAGGCTGAGGCAGGAGGCTCGCTTGAACCTGGAAGATGGAGGTTGCAGTGAGCCGAGATTGAGCTACTGCACTCCAGCCTGGGTGACAAAGCAAGATTCTGCCTCAAAAAAGAAAAGAAAAGAAATGCAATGGGAGGCTGGGCACAGTGGTTCACGACTGTAATTCTAGCACTTTGGGAAGGTGAGGTGGGGGAATCACTTGAGGCCAGGAGTTCAAGATCAGCCTGGCCAACACGGTGAACACTTGAACCTGGAGGCAGAGGTTGCAGTGAGCCCAAATTATGCCATGAATCCATCCTGGCAAAACGAGATTCTCTCAATTAAAAAAAAAAAAAGGTATTTATTAACTAAACAAATACGTATTGAGTATCTACTGTGCTATACAATATGCGAATTCTCTTATTTATTTTTTACCACAAGGCTTAGAGGCACTTCATATTACTCTCATTTTCAAATAAATAAATTGAGACTGGTTGAGGCTAAGCAATTTGCTCAAGGTCATCTTATAAGTGGTATCCCACCTTTAAACTCATGTCTGACTTTTTAAAAAAATGATCTTTTCCCCTTCCTTACCCCTACCAACCAGCAGGGTGCGTTCTCTACTCAATAGATCTCTTGGCTTCTGCCTATTTCCACACGGGGGTACTGTGCTGATTGCTCTACATACATTCTCTGAATTCATTCTCATGACAACCCTAGGTATCCTAGTGCAGTTTCTGGCAAATAATAAGTATTCAACAAATACTTTTAAAAGATTAACTGTGTAACAATAATAGTAACTAACATTTATTTTGTCTTCTATGGGTCAGTATCCATTCTAAACACTTCACATACATTAACTCATTTAATTTCAACAACACAAAGAGGTAGTGACCATTATTATCAATTTTAGAGATGCTTACCAATTATAACTTTTTAGTGCTTTTGGCTCTAATGGGTGTCAGTTGCTGGCAGGAGTTGTAGTGATAGCAATAGTATTTTCAGCCCTAATCAAGGTGGTAATACTTGGGTAGATCTAGACTGATGGTGATAATGTCTCTAACAGTGCAACAAAAGTTACAAGCTTGTGGGCTCTACCTCAGGACTATTAGTTTCTGATTTTGGGGTATCACTCTTCTTCCTTTTGTCCCACTCCCTTTCTCCCTTTTACTATGCCATGTATCCGAAATCTCTGTAACTAATTTTATTTCAATAGTTTTTGGTTACATGGATAAGTTATTTAATGGTGAATTCTGGGATTTCAGTGCACCCATCACCCAAGCAGTATACATTGTACCCAATATGTAACCAATTCTTTTAAAAGTTGGGGTCTCCCTCTGTCACCCAGGCTGGAGTGCAGTGGCATGATCACAGCTCACTGCAGCCTCAAACCCCTGGGCTCAAGCTATCCTCCCACCTCAGCCTCCCGAATAGCTGGGACTCACAGGCATGCACCACCGCTCCTGGCTAATTTTTAAAAATGTTTTTGCAGAGACAGGGTCTTGCTATGTTGCCTAGGCTGGTGTCAAACTCCTGGCCTTAGGCAATCGTTCTGCCTCTGTCTCAAAACGCTAGGATTACAGGTAAACCATCATGCCCAGCCAGTAACTAATTCTTTTTTTTTTTTTTTTTTTTTGAGACAGTGTCTCACTTTGTCACCCGGGCTGGAGTGCAGTGGCACAATCTCGGCTCACTGCAACCTCTGCCTCCCGGTTCAAGCGATTCTCCTGCCTCAGCCTCCCAAGTAGCTGGAATTACAGGTGCATGCCACCACACCCAGCTAGTTTTTGTATTTTTAGTAGAGATGGGGTTTCACGATGTTGGTCAGGCTGATCTCGAATTCCTGATCGCAGGTGATCTGCCTGCCTCGGCCTCCCAGAATGCTGGGATTACAGTCGTGAGCCACTGCGCCCGGCCAACTAATTCTTTTTATTAAATTCCCTTTTTGAAACACCAAGAGTAATTTCTCTTTACCTATCTGGACTTTGAATAAGACCTAAAAGAACTTAAAGATGAAACTACTGATTCTCTACTGACAATCTTTGAGAAACAGTGACGGTTACCAGAATAGCAACAGAGGGTTGAAAACAACAAAGCACTGTACTTTTTTAAAGCTTTGGTTTTTTTGTTTGTTTTTGTTTTTGTTTTTTTTTGGAGACAGAGTCTCACTCTGTCACCCAGGCTGGAGGGCAGTGGCATGATCTTGGCTCACTGCAACCTCCACCTCCCAGGTTGAAGCGATTCTTGTGCCTCAGCTTCCTGAGTAGCTGGGATTACATGCATGCGCCACACACCCGGATAATTTTTTGTATTTTTAGTAGAGACGAGGTCTCACTATGTTGGCCAGGCTTGTCTCAAACTCCTGAGCTCAAGTGACTCCCCAACTTCAGGCTCCCAAAATGCTGGGATTACAGATGTGAGCCGCTGTGCTCGGCCTTTTAACCTTTTATATTGTAAAGAATAACATATACAGAAAAGTGAGCACACAAATATATAACTCAATGGTTTACCAGGAATCAAACAGCCATGTAACCAGCACCCAGGTCATGAAAAAGAACATCTCCAGCAGCCCAGAATCCCCCTGCCAACCACTAAGGCCTTTCTCTTCTACCTAAGTAATCATTAACATGCCTTTTAGGAGAATTTTACTTTTTTTTTTTTTTTTTTTTAATTTGAGACAGGGTCTTGCTTTGTTGCCCAGGCATGAACCAATATGCCCTGACTTAGTTTTGCTGTTTTTTGAACATTTACATATACGTAATCAAGATATATTCTTCTGTGTCTGGCTTCTTTCACTCAACATTATATCGCTGAGATTCACCCATTCCTATGCAATAAATTATTCATACATTTTATTGCTGTATAATATTCCATTGTATGAACAAACATGGCTACTCAACAAGGTCTGATCTGAGGCTGTATTTTAAAAGTAGATAACATCAGGCACAATACCAATTAATTAGATGGCTTGTTGAGGATGACCAAGATAGTAAAGATCTAGTTGTTTACACGAGAAAAAGAGAAGGCTTGGGGCAAAGAGGAAAAGAAGTCACAGATATTTTAAAATTTTTAAAGAGCTATTATGTAGAAGAGGAATTGAAACTATTCTCTGCACTTTCAGAGGGCAGAATCAGAACCAATAGGGAGATAGCACAAATAGGTATATTTTGGCCATCTTCTTTACTATATTCTTGTCCTTACCATCCCATAAAGTTGGAGATAATCTGGTCAGATAGGCATACTGTAGCAGCACTAAATATAGATAAACTAAAATGATCTGCATGACTAGCTGCCTAAGCCAAGGCTTCCAAACACAATAAAACGATTCTAGAAATAATCCTTAGCATTCTCTGCATGCTTTCCTTTGAGAGAAACTTTTCAGCTGGAGCAAGCAGAGGCAAATCGGTAGGCTAGGAACTGTAGTAGATACTGACTAGTGTCAAGAGAACTAAAAATGTGGAGACCTCTGAATTGAAAAATCAGGATGCCATTTGAGTTTCACACTAATCTTAAAAATCATTCCCTATACCAGATCATGTTGGCAATCTTTCTAACAAAAAGGTGACCTTGAATATATAAAGTCTGTGAAAAAAAGAGCAGAAATTTCTTAGAGCTTGTGTGTGTGTGTGCACACGCATGTGCGCATGTGCATGCTTTTTGCCTTAGGGAGTTATAAAGTTCAAACCAGATAAAGTAAATATAAACACTTCATAAACTCTTAGGTGCATTAAACTGGAAGATGAACTTAAAGAAAAAAACAAAGTTTCAAAGAACTCAGAAGAATCAGCCTAAAGTTCGAAACCAGGGTTTAGGCTGAATGATTTTTCAGAAATGAAGTTCCTCAAAATTTCCTAATGAAATTCTTGAACAGAATTAAAGACATAAGAAGAATCCACCTCTAGAGAGGGAGTTAATTTTATGCATAATGAATAAACGCTAAAGGGTATACCATTAGACTGAGAGCCTTGGGTCAAAATTTTGCTAAGAAAATAGCCTCTTCTAAGTCTGCCACCTCTTTAAATACACTGGAAGAGGTTTTCCTTTTATAGGCCCATCAAAGCACTAAATGTATGGAACCTAGTGTTAATAGTGAATGGTAGGATAAAAAAAGCTCTCCTAGAGCTTTCAAATTCATCTTAAGATTTGGTGGTGAATTTGTAATAATATGAGTACACTGATTTTAATTATCCCTCTTTCCATTTACTATCAGCCATAATATGATGCTTCATTGTGCTTATGAGCTACGGGGGAATGAAGACTTAAAAAGGACACAATATTTAAGAAAAATTCATGTCTAACAGAAAAACAAAGTAGATGTGGTTGGATGGGGATTTTTTTCAAGGTTGGAGAAAATGAAAAGACAGTAAAAATGTTTAAATGTTATTAAATAGCTGCATAAGATAGAAAATTACAAAATATTGCTTTAATTTTAAAAATCTAAATAAATAGATTAATATATTATGCTTATTGGTTAGAAAACTCATTAATGTTGATTTTGCCCAAATTGATATATAAGTTAAACACAATCTCAAAAGTAATACCAGCACGCTCTTTTTTGTGGAAATCAACAAGATGATTGGCCTGATTTAATCATTCCACATTGTATACATATACCAAAACAACACATTATACCCCACAAATGTATACATTATGATTTGTCAATTAAAAATAATATCAATAAAATTTAAATTTATATGGAAACACAAAGGTCCCAGAAAAGCCAATCTTAAAACAACAACAGCCAGGCGCGGTGGCTCACGCCTGTAATCCCAGCACTTTGGGAGGCCGAGGCATGTGGATCACGAGGTCAGGAGATTGAGACCATCCTGGCTAACATGGTGAAACCCCGTCTCTACTAAAAATACAATTAGCCGGGCGTGGTGGCGGGCGCCTGTAGTCCCAGCTACTCGGGAGGCTGAGGCAGGAGAATGGCGTGAACCTGGGAGGCGGAGCTTGCAGTGAGCCGAGATTGCGCCACTGCACTCCAGCCTGGGCGACAAGCAAGACTCCGTCTCAAAACAACAACAACAACAACAACAACAAAGCTGGAGGGCTTACACTATCAGGTATCAAGACTTGTTATAATGCTACAGTGATTAAGACCATATGATATTTATGCAATGATAGTCAAATAGACCAATGGAGCACTATATAGAATATAGAAAGAGAACCACCCATATCCAGTCATCAGATGTATGGTGAAGGCACCATTACAATTCAGTGGGAAAGGGTTAGAGTTTTTTTTTTTTTAAATAGTGATGGGTTAACTGGATATCTATATAGAAAAAAAATGAACTATCTCAAACCACACACAAAAATTAATTTGAGATGGGTAATAGATCTAAATGATCTAGAACAACAGAGGTTGGCAAACATTTTCTGTAAAAGGCCAGATAGTAAATATTTTAGGCTTTGTGGCTCGTATGGTCTTTGTCACACTGACTTTGATGCTGAAGTGTGAAAGCAACCAGAGACGATACGTAAATGAATGGATGTAGCTATGATTCAGTAAAAGATTATCTGGGCCACATTTGACTTTGGGTTGTAGTTTGTCAACTCCTGTTCTAGCAAAACACATAGAAGAGTATCTTCTTGATCTTAGGGATAGGCAAGGATTTTTAAAGTAGGGCATCAAAAGTACTAACTATATAAAAAAATGATAAATTGGACTTAATTAAAATTAAGAACTTCTGGTCAAATGATATCATTAAGAATACAAAAATTCAAGCCATAGACTGGGAGATTTCTGTAATACATATGACTAAGGACTTGTAGTTAGAATATGTAAAGAACTGGGCCAGGTGTGGTGGCTCATACCTGCAGCCCCAGCACTTTGGGAAGCTGAGACGGAAGGATCGCTTGAGGTTGGAAGTTCAAGACCAACCTGGGAAACATAGCAAGACCCCATCTCTACAAAAAAAAAGTAAAAAAAAATTTAAAAAAAGCCAAGTGTGGTGGCACACGCCTGTAGTCCCAGCTACTCAAGAGGCTGAGGCAGGAAGGTCACTTGAGCTCAGGAGTTTCAGGCTGCAGTGAGCTAGGTTTGCACCATTACATTCCAGCTTGGGCAACAGAGTGATACTTTGTCTCTAAAAAATAAAAAAATATATATATAGAAATCTTACAGAACAATAGAAAGACAAAAACTCAGTAATAAAATAGGTAAAATACCTGAACAAGCATTTTACGGAAGAAGATATCCATATGGTCAATAAACCTATGAAGAGATGCTAACCATCATTAATCATCAGGAAAATGCAAACTAAAATGACATTGTGATACTACCACACATCCAACATAATGGTTAAATTAGACAGTCAAAATCAAGTGCCAATGAAGATATAGAGCTATTGAGACTGTCCTACATTGCTGGTGGTGATGTAAATAAACACGTAATCACTTTGGCAGTTATTACAAAAGCCAAACATACATCTCATTCTATGACGAAGAAATTCCACTCCTGCATATGAACTCAACCAAAATGAGTGCTTATATTCTATGAAAGATATGTACAAGACTGTTCATATCCATTTTGTTCATAATTCAAAAACTGGAAACTCAAATGTATTTATACTCTAGAATGCATAAACCAATTGTGGTAAATTGACACAACGGAATTAGTACATAGCAGCTAAAAAAAAGAAGAAACTGGCCAGGCGCGGTGGCTCACGCCTGTAATCCCAGCACTTTGGGAGGCCAAGGCGGGCAGATCACAAGGTCAGGAGATCGAGACCATCCTGGCTAACACAGTGAAACCCCGTCTCTACTAAAAATACAAAAAAAAAATTAGCCAGGCGACGTGGCGGGCCCCTGTAGTCCCAGCTACTTGGGAGGCTGAGGCAGGAGAATGGCGTGAACCCCGGGGGTCAGAGCCTGCAGTGAGCCTAGATCGCGCCACTGCACTCCAGCCTGGGTGACAGCGAGACTCTGTCTCAAAAAAAAAAAAAAAAAGAAACTACTAGAATGTGCAATGACATGGACAAATCTCAAGAAAATAATGTTGGCTGGGTGTGGTGACTCACGCCTCTAATTCTAGCACTTTGGGAGGCCAAGGCAGGCGGATCACCTAAGGTCAGGAGTTCGAGACCAGCCTGCCCAACATGGTGAAACCCCATCTCTACTAAAAATACAAAAAATTAGCCAGGCGTGGTGGCATGTGCCTATAATCCCAGCTACTCAAGAGGCTGAGGCAGGAGAATCACTTGAACCTGGGAGGCAGAGGTTGCAGTAAGCTGAGATCATGCCACTGCACTCCAAACTGGGCAACAGAGTGAGACTCTCGAAAAAAAAAAAAAAGAAAGAAAAAGAAAATAGTGTTGAGCAAAAGTCAAATACATAAGTACATAGTTTGATTCCATTTAAATGAAGTTTTAAAACAGGCAATAAACCTATGGTGATACAGGTTAAAACGGTGGTTACCTTTGAGAGTATCAAGTGGGAAGGGGCATGAAGAAGTCTTCTGAGGTACTGGAAATGGTTCTACATCTTGATCTGGGTGGTAGGTAGTTAAATGATTGTGTGTGTGTATGTGTGTGAGAGAGAAAGAGATGTGTGTGTGTGAGAGAGAGACAGAGAGAGAATTAAGTGAGCCATGCTTGAGATCTGTGAACTTTTACTGTAGAAAAGAAAAAAATATTTATTAGCTAAGCACAGTGGCACATGCCTGTAGTCCCAGTTACTTGGGAGGCTGAGGCAGAAAGATTGCTTAAGCCCAAGAGTGCAAGACCAGCCTGGACAATATAACAAGACCTTATCTCAAAAAAAAAAAGAAAGAAAGAAAAGAAGAAAAATATTGAAAAAGACAGTTATCAATTTAAAAAAGAAAAAAATGGTCAATGGTCCCATTGAACACTTCAAGAAAAAAGTATGTTATCCCAGCATTCGAATTAGATAAATAAAATAATTGCTTCTCTCTCAAATTGATGGTTGCAGGAAAGACTGTTATTGCCCATTAAATCTTCCTCTAAACAGATTATTTTGCTTTTCTTTTGCTTAGATTTTTTGCTTTGGATGTGGTATCCAAGTATAATAAAGTAGAAGAGAGAATTTTCTTCCTACTCCCAGATATTAGTTTATGCCATACAGACATCATATATTCTTCAGAAGATTTGTTCTGACCCAATTCAGGATACTTTGTTTTTGGCAAATAATCTGAGTAAAAATGCCATTCCTCATTCTGTGATTGTGTGTATATTTATACAGTTTTTAATTTCCCTGGGAGTACTCATACCCAGTTTGAAAAGCATGCCTTTAAAGAGCCAATCTAGTCACAATGGCTAATTGACAGGAAAAGCCTTGAAGTGCTCAAAGGGATCATTGATCCTTTTATTTCTCGATGAGCAAAGAGATCCTTAGAGCTAATTAAATTATGATCCTAATATTCTTCCCTTTCATTATTAGCAGTATTTGGCCTTGATTTTTTTCCTGGAGCATGTGTACTCAATTAGGGGTGAGAGAAACACATGTTTTATAGAACAAAAGTAGTCATTATTCTCTGCTCCAATAAGATTGTGTTATATCTTTTATCATTAAAAGAGGAATCAGTATTTTTACCAGGAGTTTTCAAATACATTTTTCTTTGAAGAAAGTTCTGGTGTGTTTCAATTGTTTTAAACTAAGATTAAGCTCAGGGCAATAATTCAAAACGTTTAAATTATATATAGTGATTAGTTTTAATTTTCAGTGTGGGAAAGTGGTAATTGAAGACAACATTAATTTGGTAATGTTAAAGCATTAAGTGGAGAACAACCTTTCAATTTTCCTCACCCTGGTGTGATTTATTATGTTATAGCCCATACTTGCAGTATCTATATTATCTGCTTCAAGGTATTAGATCTTATGATACTAACAATCTTAAAAAGGAGATCTTTTTCTTAAGAGAGTACCAGGCACCGGGCGTGGTGGCTCACGTCTGTAATCCCAGCACTTTGGGAGGCCAAGGGGGGGCAGATCACCTGAGATCGGGAGTTCAAGACCAGCCTGGCTAACATAGGGAGACCCCGTCTCTACTAAAAATACAAAAATTAGCTGGGTGTGATGGCGCATGTCTGTAATCCCAGCTACTTGGGAGGCTGAGGCAGGAGAATCACTTGAACCCGGGAGGTGGAGGTTGCAGTGACCCGAGATTGTACCACTGCACTCCAGCCTGGGAGACAGAGCGAGATTCCATCTCAAAAAAAATTAAAGAGACCGGGTGCGATGGCTCACGCCTGTAATCCCAGCACTTTGGGAGGCTGAGGCGGGCAGATCAGGAGGCCAGGAGTTCCAGACCAGCCTAGCCAACATGGTGAAACCCCGTCTCTACGAAAAATACAAAAATTAGCCAGGCGTGGTGGCAGGCACCTGTAATCCCAGCTACTCAGGAGGCTGAGGCAGGAGAATCACTTGAACCCAGCAGGTGGAGGTTGCAATGAGCCGAGATCACGCCACTGCACTCCAGCCTGGGTGACAGAGCGAGACTCCGTCTCAAAAAAAAAAAAAAAAAAGAAAGTACAAGGAGCAGCTTGCAATACCATATGATTTTATTCTGAAACTGGTGTAATGAAAAAAACCCACAGACTCTGGTGTTAGTAGATCTGAAAGGTAGACCTGACTCCATTATGAATGACTTTGTGTGAATTATTCAATCTTTCAGAGCTTATAGTTTCTTCAACTGTAAAATGAGACTATTATAATAATGCCTGCCACACTGAAGAATCTGGATGAAAAGCATCCACACAATATCTTAGAATGTGAACTGGATATAATGTATGACAATATTTTTTTTTTAGACAGGGTCTCACTCTGTCACCCAGGCTGGAGTGCAGTGGCATGATCATGGCTCACTGTAGCCTCAACTTCCCAGGCTCAAGCAATCCTCCCTTGTCAGCCTTCTGAGTAGCTGGGACTATAGGTGTGTGCCACCATACCCTGGTAATTTTTTAATTTTTTGTACAGATGGGGTTTCGCCATGTCGCCTAGGCTGGTTTTGAACTCCTGGGCTCAAGTGATTCTCTCACCTCAGCCCCGCAAAGTGTTGGGATTACAGGCAAGAGCCAGTGTACCCAGCCTGATACTATTTTTAAAATTCTAGTACAATTAGGCTGACAAAGGTTTAGTTTTGGGGTTTAAAAATCTAAAAATACTGAATAGTAAAAAATGCAGCATAAAGATTTTAATAATGGTCGTGGTAATCTAAGACTGACAGAACCAGTATTTTAATAGAAAAAAAGGTTACTTTACAATTCCTAGAAATAAGTATTTCATTACTGAGAGAATAAGTGTATATCTGTTTGGGAAGAAGGGAGTGCACAGAAGGAAGAGATTATAGGTAAGCCTCTATATTCTACTTTTAATTTTTTTATTATTTATTTATTTACTTTTTGAGACGGAGTCTCACTCTGTCACCCAGGCTGGAGTACAGTGGCGTGATCTTGGCTCACTGCAACCTCTACCTCCCAGGTTCAAGCGATTCTCCTGCCTCAGCCTCCTGAGTAGCTGGGATTACAGGCGCACACCACCATGCCCGGCTAATTTTTGTATTTTTAGTAGAGACGGGGTTTCACCATGTTGGCCAGGCTGGTCTGGAACTCCTGACCTCAGGTGATCCGCCCACCTTGGCCTCCCAACATGCTGGAATTACAGGCGTGAGCCACTGTGCCCAGCCTAAGCCTCCATATTCTAATCCACTTGTTGTAGGGCCCTGATATGGGCACCCAAATATAGTTTTAAAATATAAGGAGAATGACAGACAATAGTATATATGAAATATTCTTACCAAAAGATAAAATCTACTCTAATTATACCTGTAGGGAAAAAAGGGACAAAGGAGCATGCTAAACAATATCATGAGAATAGAATGAGCAAACTCTAGAATGTGGGAAACTTAGGAAGACAAACACCCAGTTTCTTCAACAAAAGAATTGCAAAAATAAAAAGGAACAAGGAGAACCTACAGATTAAATGAGGCATTAAAGACATATCAACCAAATGTAATCTGGGGACCATTTAAAACACCTGAATCAAACAAATGGTTATAAAAATACTTTGAGACAATCAGGGAAACATAAAATAGACATATATTAAGGCAGTATTGTTAATGTTTTTAGATCTATTAACAAGCTTTTTAAAAGAATTATTGAGGCAATATTAGTGAAAATGGAAGAGTAATGGCCCCCCAAATTCAGTCCTCCGTAAAAATTTTTTGAAGCCAAAACTAGTCAGAATCAACATTTTCAGAACTCTGGAAATTAACCAAAGGCTTGCAGCAACCTGGGGAATGTATTTTAAAGAAAAACACCTGAATCTCTGTAAGAAAAGTGAGCTTTATGTCATTTTAGTTTGTCCTAGTTCCATCTCCCACTCTCTAGCTCTGCAGTAGCCTTAAAAAATTACAGTCCGCATTTATGAAGAAAACCAGCAGCCTGTCTGACACGTGAGGGAGCAGAAAGAGGTGGGAGCTTATTCAAAGCCTCATTCCTAAACAACTGTCATTGTTATGTATGTCTGATGGTTCCCTGGAAAATACCACTTGCTCAGAGATAACACAGTGCAAAAAGACTTCTCCAGGGGGAGTATTTGCCAAAAAAAAATACAGGCAGTGATTTAGCTTTGCAGCTGCCTAAGGCTGTGAATAACAGTTAAGGTACACAATAGACTAATAAAAAATCTTAAACAGAAAAATTGGGGAAGAATATATCTATAAGCACTTTGAAAACCTCCTACATTTTTCAGAAAATCTAGAAGGGCATAAGCATGCATAGGACTGTACACATGCTCTGGGAAGACTCAAGAAGGCCCCACACTGTCATGTTTGGCTGACCTTGAGCCTTTGCACAATCAGGAAGTGAAAGCTAAGGCAGAGTTGTTAATGGTGTGGGTGATTGTTGAAAGTACACCCCAACATGCACACGGAGTTCTTTGACAAAGACTAGGAGATTTGCTGGTTCCGGGCATTTAAAAAGCTCTCTGTCCAATCATGAACTAATTTCTAAAATAGCTGAGTAAAGAATTCAGTGGTCACATATGACAAAGAATACAGACTAGTTCAGAGAAGTCACTAAAACAACCACCCATCCACATTAGTAAAAACAAGTCAAAACAACAATAAACCTTGGTAAAGAGAGAGCATCTGATTTCCAAAGTTGCCATATCAGATTATTCAAAAGTCCAGTTTTCAACAAAAAATGATGAGTGATACAAATAAATAAGAAAGTATGGCTGGGCACGGTGGCTCATGCCTGTAATCTCGGCACTTTGGCAGGCAAAGGCGGGCGGACCACTTGAGGCCAGGAGTTTGAGATCAGCCAGCTCAACATGGTGAAACCCCATCTCTACTAAAAATATAAAAGTTAGTTAGGTGTGGTGGTGCATGCCTGTGGTCCCAGCTACTTGGGAGGATGAGGTGGAAAGATCATTTAAACCCAGGAGATTGAGGCTGTAGTGAGCCGAGATTGCACCACTGCACTCCAGCCTGGATGACAGAGTAAGACTCTGTCTCAAAAATTAATAATAAAATAAAATACAGTATAAATGTATTTTTTTGTTTATAACGCTTTTTCTCTCCTTATTTAAAAGACAACTGCACAAAACAAGATTTATAAATCTGTGTTAAAAGGCACCCAATGTATATACATGTAATTTGTGGTAACAACAGCATAAAGGAGGGTTAGGATGGAGCTACTAAAGAACAAAATCTTCATATACTATTGAAATCAAGTTGCTGTTCATCCAAATTAGATTGTTATAAGTTAAAAATTCTAATTGTAATACTCAGGGCAATCATTAAAAATAATTTTTAAAAACACAGTAAGTGAAATAACAAGGGAATTAGGATGCTACACCAGAAAATATCTATGTTCTATATGAGTTTTGTTTTTGTTTTGCTTTTTTTTTTTTTTTTTTTTTTGAGATGGAGTCTCACTCTGTCACCCAGGCTGGAGTGCAGTGGTGCGATCTTGGCTCACTGCAACCTCAGCCTCCCAGGTCCTGGTTCAAGCAATTCTCGTGCCGCAGCCTCCTGAGCAGGTGGGATTACAGGCACCCTCCACCGTGCCCAGCTAATTTTTGTAATTTTAGTAGAGACAGGGTTTCACCATGTTGGCCAGGCTGGTCTTGAACTCCTGACCTCAAGTGATCTGCCCACCTCAGCCTCCCAAAGTGCGTGGATTATAGGCGTGGGCCACAGCCCCTGGCCAAAACAAATATTTTTTATGCAAACTAACCAAAAGAGAGTTGGAGTGGCTATACTAATATCAGAGAAAACAAACTTTATGATAAAAGTTGTTACTAGAGACAGAAAAAGGAGTGTGTGTATGGGTGAATCCATCAAGAAGATGTAACATTTACAAATATATATATGCATCTAACAATAGACCTCCAAAATACAGGAAAAAATCCTGACAAAATGGAAGAGAGAATTATATGATTCAATCACAAGAGTTGGATACTTCAATACCCCACTTCAAATAATGTGGGACTTGAACAACAAAATAAACCAGACAGAAATAACAAATATTTATAGAACACTCTATCCAACAGCAAAATACAAATTCTTCTCAAGTGCACATAAAACATTCTTCAGAATAGACAATATATTGTGACATAAAACAAGCTGCAATAAATTTTAAAGGATTGAAGTCATACAAAGTATGTTTTTGGACAAGAATGGAATGAAATTAGATATAAAAGAAGAAAATTTGGAAAAGTAACAAATACATGGAAATTAAACAACACACTCCTAAATAATCAATGAATCAAAGAATAAAAAGAAAATTACAACAAATAAAATGTTATGAGTTACATCAAAACTAAAACATAACATAATAAAACGTTTGCAATGCATAATTTTTATCGCTACAAAATCCTATATTAAAAAAGAATTATCTTAAATCAATAATATAAACTTATACCCTAAGATACTAGAACAAGAAGAGCAAATTAAACCCAAAGCAAGAAGAGAAAGCAAATAATCGAGATTAAAGCAGAAATAAATGGAATAGAGAATGAAAAATGATGGAGAAAAATCAATAAAACCGAAGGCTGGTTCTTTGAAAACATCAACAACATTGATAAACATTTAGCTAGACTAAACAAGAAGGACAAAAAACACAAATAACTAAATTCAGGAATAAAAGAGGGTACATTACTACCAACTTTACAGAAATAAAAATGATCACTTAGGAATACTACGAACAATTATATGTCAATAAATTAGATAACATACCTAAAATGGAAAAATTCTGACTGACATCAGCAAGACAGCCAACTAGAGTCAACCTGGCACTCATTCCCCTCACAAAAGGAACCAAAACAACAAATAGACAACTATATTTCAACAAGAGTGACTGAGAAAGTACACTAGAAAGCAACAGGGGAGAGCAAAATCCCTGTGGAGCATGGAAGCACAGAACAGCACCACAGAGAGGGAAACAAGGCGCTATGCCTCTGCTACACTATCTCCTCCACCAGAATTGCATCAAATACAGGGAGACGACTTCTTACAGGGAAAAATTAAACTAGAGGCTCCCACCTGTCCCCATTGCCACCACAGATGCCAGCAGTCCTTGCTATACATCCGACAAGGGATTAATGTCTAGAATACTAAGAAACTTAACTCGAGCAAAAAAAAATCAAACCCAATTAAAAAATAGGCAAAAGACCTTAACAGGCATTTTTCAAAAGAAGACATGCAAATGGCCAACTTATATATGAAAAAATGCTCAACATCACTAATCATCAAGGAAATGCAAATGCCAACAAAATACCACTTCACTCCAGTTAGAAAAGCTATTATCAAAAGACAAAACAAAATTGTTGTTGGCAAGGATGTAGAGAAAGGAAAACACTTATATACTGTTGGTGGGATTGTAAATCAGTACAGCCATTATAGAAAATAGTATAGAGGTTCCTCAAAATATTAAAAATAGAACTTCCATATGATCCAGAAGTCCCACTACCGGGTATTATTCAAAAGAGATAAAAACAGTATCTTGAAGAGATCTCTGCACTCCCATGTTTATTTATATTAGCCAAGATATGGAGGCAATCTAATGTCCAACAATGGATAAAAAATGTGGTATATATATACAATGTGTGAATATAAATATATACACACACAAATGTGGTGTATGTATATATATAATACACACACACAATGGAATACTATCCAGCTATAAAAAAGAATGAAATCCTGTCATGTACAACAACATGGATGAGCCTTGAGAACATCATGTTAAGTGAAATAAGCCAGACACAGAAAGACAAATAACACCTGATCTCCCTCATACGTGGAATCCATTTTTTTAAAAGGCTGATATCAAACGGTCGCTTCTATCTTGGGCCGGCCGGGCAGGGGTGGCGGGAGCGGCGGCAGCTCGGGCTCCCAGCGCGCTGGGGCCCTGCGCCGCCCCCGCCTCCTCCTGCCGCGCGCAGCGGCCTCCCTCGGCGCCCAGCGGCAGTGGGGTCGGGGGAGGGAAATTCAACAGGCCGCCTTGTGCCAGAGATAAAAGCGGGCTGCCGACCCCATTGTCTGACGGCGCTCCCTCCCTGCTTTTTGTTCTCGCCTCGCCGTCCCGCCCCTCCGCAGCTCTGGAGGCTCCTCCCGCTCCGGGGGGGCGGCCGCCCTGGCTTTCTTCACCCTCCGCCCGGGCCAGGTCCGGTCCCCGCGCCCGCCATGGAGAAGACAGAGCTGATCCAGAAGGCCAAGCTGGCCGAGCGCTACGACGACATGGCCACCTGCATGAAGGCCGTGACCGAGCAGGGCGCCGAGCTGTCCAAGGAGGAGCGCAACCTGCTCTCCGTGGCCTACAAGAACGTGGTCGGGGCCGCAGGTCCGCCTGGAGAGTCATCTGGAGCATGGAGCAGAATACCTACACCTCCGACAAGAAGTTGCAGCTGATTAAGGACTATCGGGAGAAAGCGGAGTCCGAGCTGAGATCCATCTGCACCACGGTCCTGGAATTGTTGGATAAATATTTAATAGCCAATGCAACTAATCCAGAGAGTAAGGTCTTCTATCTGAAAATGAAGGGTGATTACTTCCAGTACCTTGCTGAAGTTGCATGTGGTGATGATCGAAAACGATAATTCTCAAGGAGCTTACCAAGAGGCATTTGATACAAGCAAGAAAGAGATGCAACCCACACAACCCAATCCACCTAGGGCTTGCTCTTAACTTTTCTGTATTTTAGTATGAGATTCTTAATAACCCAGAGCTTGCTTGCACGCTGGTTAAAATGGCTTTTGATGAGGCCATAACTGAACTTGATACACTGAATGAAGACTCATACAAAGCACCCTCATTATACAGTTGCTTTGAGACAACCTAACACTTTGGACATCAGACAGTGCAGGAGAAGAATGTGATGTTGCAGAAGGGGCTGAAATCTAAATCCATACAGGGTGTCATCCTTCTTTACTTCAAGAAACCTTTTTACACATCTCCATTCCTTATTCCACTTGGATTTCCTGTAGCAAAGAAACCCATTCATGTGTATGGAATCAACTGTTTATAGTCTTTTCACACTGCAGCTTTGGGAAAACTTCATCCCTTGATCTGTGTTTGTCTTGGCCTTCCTGGTGTGCAGTTACCACTGTAGAAAAGTATTAATAGCTTCATTTTATATAAACATAAGTAATTTCCAAACACTTATACAGGACTAAAAATGTATCTGGCATTTAAGTAATCTGAACCAGTTCTGCAAGTGACTGTGTTTTGTATTACTGTGAAGATATGAAAATGTAGTTAATTACAGTTTGAAGAGTGTTCCACATAACTTAATTTCTACATTCCCTTCCTTACTCTTCGGGGGTTTCCTTTCAATAAGCAACTTTTCCACGCTTTTAATGTATTCCTTTTTAGTAGGAATCCAGAAATATTAGATTGAATGGAAAAGCACTTGCCATCTCTGACTGGGAGTCACAAATTGAAATGCCTCCTGTATCACATAAGGAGGTCATGTATATCTGTGGCAACAGGGAGTTTCCTTATTCACTATTTGTTGCTGTTTAAGTTGACAACCTCCCTTCCCAATAAAAATTCACTTACACCCCCCAAAAAAACAACTGATACCATAGAAGCATAAAGTAGAATGATGGTTACCAGAGATTGAGAAGGGGAGGGAAGAGAAGGGAAGATAAGGAGATATTGATCAATGGATATAAAGTTACAATTAGTAGGAATACTTTCCAGTGTTCTATTGTATAGTAGGCTGACAATGGTTAACAATAAAGTATTGTGGCCGGGCACGGTGGCTCACGCTTGTAATCCCAGCACTTTGGGAGGCCGAGGCGGGCGGATCACGAGGTCAGGAGATCGAGACCATGGTGAAACCCCGTCTCTACTAAAAATACAAAAAAATTAGCAGGGCGTGATGGCGGGCGCCTGTAGTCCCAGCTACTCAGAGAGGCTGAGGCAGGAGAATGGCGTGAACCCGGGAGGCAGAGCTTGCAGTGAGCGGAGATCACGTCACTGCACTCCAGCCTGGGCGACAGAGCGAGACTCCGTCTCCAAAAAAAAATAAATAAATAAATAAGGTATTGCATATTACAAAATAGCTAGAAGAGAGGCTTTTGAATGTTCTCGCCACAGAGAAATGATTGACTGTATGAGGTGAAGGGATATGCTAAACACCCTGATTTGATCAGTATAGTATATATATAGAAACATCAAATTGTACCCTGTAAATATGTACAGTTACAAACTGTCAATTAAAACTACGAAGTCACCAAATTATAATAAAATAAAATAAAATGAAAAAAAAATCATCCAGGTGCTGTAATCCCAGCACTTTGGGAGGCTAAGGCAGGTGGATCATGAGGTCAGGAGTTCGAGACCAGCCTGGCCAACATAGTGAAACACCGCCCCTCCCCCCCGTCTCTACTAACAATACAAAAATTAACTGGGCATGGTGGCATGCACCTGTAGTCCCAGCTACTTGGGAGACTGTTGGGAGGAAAGCTGAGTGTTGGAAGAGAAGCTGAGGCAGGGCTTGCATGTCTGCTAGACTTGCTGGCTCCTCGCTTCTAGCATTCCCATTATCTCAAGCAGCCATATGCTTCTCATTCACTTGATACACTGTTTCCTTTCAACCCCCACATCCTCACCACCTGTTTCTTTGTTTGAGCACCAATAAATTGTGTGGGCTCCCAGAGCTTGGGGCCTTCATAGCCTCCACACTCGTGATGGCCCCCTGGTCCCACTTTCTCTCTCAAACTGTCTTTTTCTCATTCCTTTGACTCCACCAGACTTTGTCGCCCCCATGACCTGGTGTTGGGTCTGATCACCCCAACATTCCTGGCTGCCCAACGTGGGGCGACAAAGACCCTGGTGAAGGAATGCTAGAGCGTGTGAAAGCAGAGGATGCATCGTCAGAGGACACCCTAGGATGTCTAAAAGATGTCCTAAAAGAAGCTCGATGGAAAAGCTGAGCACTCGGAAGAACCAGGGTAACAATGGGACAAAGTGAAAGCAGACATTCTGCTTATTTAAATTTCTTAAGGAATTTATTACGAAGAGGGGGAGTGAAAGTTAGTACTCAGAATTTGTTATCACTCTTTAGTATAGTAAAGCAGTTTTGCCTATGGTTTCCTGAACAAGGGACTATGGAGCTGGATGAATGGGAGAGAATTGGAAGAGATTTTAAAAAGGCATATAAAGAGGGGGCAGAAATTCCAGTTTCCATCTGGTCAGTGTGGGTGCTAATAAAGGCTGCTCTTGAGCCATTTCAAACAGATGATGAGGCAGATTCAGATGAGGAAGAGGAGGGCAAGTGTAAAAATCTAACTTCAGATTCTGAGTGTGAGGAACAGCTACTGGAGGAGGTTAAAGAAAAGAAAGGAAAACTTAAAAAAAGTATGTTTTACTAGCCCGTCGGCTCCACCTGCTG
This sequence comes from Hylobates moloch, assembly GCF_009828535.3. Classification (NCBI taxonomy): domain Eukaryota; kingdom Metazoa; phylum Chordata; class Mammalia; order Primates; family Hylobatidae; genus Hylobates; species Hylobates moloch. The sequence continues at coordinate 84,003,781 of NW_026652282.1, read as the reverse complement.
AATTAAGTGAATGGCTACCTCCTCTGTCTCCCCTTAATGGGCAAGAAAATAAATTAGCTGAAAAACTTACTGCTCCTGTAGTTGTACCATTGAAACCTGGAGCAATTGGCAGTGCTATACAAAATTCTATTCAAAAAGCTAGAGCTGAGGGAGACCTTGAAGCATGGCAATTTCCCATTACTATAATCCAGCAGGGAGGAAAGAATATAGCTAATTGGGCCAGTTTTCCTTTTAAGTTACTAAAGGAATTTAAACAAGCCATTAGTCAATATGGACCGAACTCTTCTTTTGTGCAAACTTTATTTAAAAATATGGCTCTTGATAATAGATTAATACCATATGATTCAGATACTTTGACAAAATCTGTTCTCATTCCATCTCAGTACTTGCAGTTTAAAACCTGGTGGGCTGATGAAGCTCAAACTCAGGCAAGGGAAAACACACAAGCACAGCCACCTGTGCCTGTTTCCTTTGAACAGTTAATGGGAGTTGGCCTTAATTGGGGTCGATTAGAGAATCAAGCAGTAATGGAGGATGTTGCCATTGTTCAGCTGTGCTTTGTGTGCTTACGGGCATGGGAAAGGATACATGTTACAGGGGAAAAATATCCTTCTTTCAGTTCTGTCTGATAAGGACCTAAAGAACCATATATTGATTTTATTGCTTGGCTCCAAGAGGCTATGTATAAAGCCATAACTAATAAAACAGCTCAGGATGTTGCAATACAGCTTCTTGCATATGATAATGCTAATGCAGGGTGTCAAACTGCTATTAGACCCGAGAGGGAAGGCTTATTTAGCTGAATATATTAAGGCTTGCGATGGCATTGGAAGTAACTTACATAAGGCTACTCTTTTAGCTCAGGCTATGGCTGGATTAAGAATAGGAAAGAATATGCCCTGTTTCTCAGGCTCTTGCTTTAATTGTCAGCAATTTGGACACACAAGAGAGGAATGTAGAAAAGGAAATCAAAAGGTAAAAATTACTACCATCAATCAACAGAAAAGTCCCGGTGTATGTCCCCAGTGTAAGAAAGGCAATCACTGGGCAAATCAGTGTCATTCTAAATTTAGTCAAGATGGACATCCTCTTTCAGGAAATGGTAAGAGAGGCCCACCTCGAGCCCCTCAACAAACCGAGGCATAACTGGCACAGCCAGTGCCCTTACAAATGTACAAGAATTGTCCCCCACCTCAGCAGGCAGTGCCGCTGTAGACCTCTACAGCACAATTCCCCTCTCCTTACTTCCTGGGGAGCCACCAAAGAAGGTCCCCACGGGAGTTAGGGGACCCTTACCCTCAGGAACACTCTATTACTTGGAAGGTCTAGTCTAAATTTAAAAGGTGTTACTGTACATACGGGAATAATTGACTCTGATTATACTGGAGAAATTCAATTAGTTATTAGTTCCTTGACTCCGTAGTCTGCCTCCCCAGGAGAAAGAATTGCTGTTGTTGCTGTTATCTTACATAAAACTAGGAAGCAGCACAGTGAAAAGAACAGGAGGCTTTGGTAATACTAATCCAGCAGGAAAGGCTGTGTATTGGGTTAATCAAGTGTCTGACAAAAGACCTATTTGCACAGTAACTATTCAGGGAAAAGATTTTGAAGGACTAGTAGATATTGGAGCTGATGTCTCTATTATTGCTATAAATCAATGACCCCGGCACTGGCCTAAGCAAAAGGCATCCATTGTTATTGTTGGAATAGGAGCTGCCTCAGAAGTTTTTCAAAGTTCTTTGATTTTACCATGTCAGGGGCCAGATGGTTAGGAAGGGATAATCCAACCTATCATTACACCTATTCCTGTTAATTTATGGGGTAGAGACTTATTGCAACAATGGGATGCTGAAATATCTATTCCTACAGATCAATATAGTAACAATAGTAGACAAATGATGAAAACTACGGGATATTGCCTGGGAAAAGGACTAGAAAGAGATAAAATTGGCCAATCAGAACCTTTAGAATTAAAAGGGCAAACAGATCAGACCGGATTGGGTGTCATTTTTAGGAGCGGCCATTGTTGAGCCTCTGGCTCCCATTCCTCTTATTTGGCTAACTGCCAAACCAGTGTGGATGCAGCAATGGCTCCTGAAACAGGAAAAACTGAAGGCTTTAAAAGAACTGGTGCAGGAACCATTGCAAAAGGGACATATAGAGCCTATTTTCTCCCCTTGGAATTCTCCTGTATTTGTCATTAAGAAAAAATCAGGGAAATGGAGAATGTTAACAGATTTAAGGGCTGTTAATGCTCTGATTCAACCCATGGGTGCACTACAACCAGGGCTGCCCTCCCCAACAATGATCCCAAAATACTGGCCTCTCATAGTGATAGATCTAAAGGATTGCTTTTTTACCATTCCTTTAGCTGCCCAAGATTATGAAAAATTTGCTTTTATTGTTCCCGCCATAAATAATAAAGAACCAGCGGGCCGGGCACGGTGGCTCACGCTTGTAATCCCAGCACTTTGGGAGGCCAAGGCGGGCGGATCACAAGGTCAGGAGATCGAGACCACGGTGAAACCCCGTCTCTACTAAAAATACAAAAAATTAGCCAGGCGTGGTGGCGGGCGCCTGTAGTCCCAGCTACTCGGAGAGGCTGAGGCAGGAGAATGGCGTGAATCCGGGAGGTGGAAGTTGCAGTGAGCTGAGATTGCGCCACTGCACTCCAGCCTGGGCGACAGAGCGAGACTCCGTCTCAAAAAATAAAAAATAAAAAAAAAGAACCAGCGGACAAATACCATTGGAAAGTAGTGCCACAAGGCATGCTAAATAGCCCAACTGTTTGTCAAACTTATGTCAGGAAAGCTATTAAGCCAGTTAGAGAACAGTTTAAAAAATGTTATATCATCTATTACATGGATGATATTCTGTGTGCAGCTGAAACTAGGGAAGAATTGATGTGCTATAAGCAGTTAGAAAAGTCTGTAAATGCGGCAGTGTTAGTTATAGCCCCCGATAAAATCCAAACTTCTACTCCCTTTCAATATCTAGGAATGAAGGTAGAGCAAAGTGCTATTAAGCCTTAAAAGGTTCAAATTAGAAGAGATAATTTAGAAACCTTAAATGATTTCCAAAAATTATTAGGAGACATTAATTGGATTTGTCCAACTTTAGGCATTCCTACCTATGCTATGTCTCACCTCTTTTCTGCTTTATGAGGTGATTCTAACCCTAACAGTAAATGTTCCCTGTCCAAAGAAGCATTGGAGGAACTTCAATTAATTGAGGAAAAAATTCAGCAAGCACAAATAGAACGGATTAATCCAATACAGACATTACAGTTTTTCCTACTGAGCATTCGCCTACAGGAGTTATAGTTCAACAGGATGATCTGGTTGAGTGGCTTTTTCTACCTCACAATACAACCAAAACACTCACTCTGTACTTAGATAAAATTGCTATGCTAGTAGGACGAGCGCAGCTGCGCTCAACAAAGTTAATGGGATATGATCCAAATAAGATTATAGTTCCATTAACAAAACAACAAAGTCAACAAGCCTATATTAATTCCCAAGAATGGCAAGTTAATTTGGCCGGTTTTGTTGGCATTCTTGATAATCATTATCCTAAGTCTAAAACCTTCTAGTTTCTAAAATTAACATCTTGGATGTTGCCTTCTATTACTCAAAAAGCCCCTATTGAAGGGGCCATTACTGTTTTTACTGATGGATCTAGTAATGGAAAAGCCTCATTTGCAGGACCTCAACAGCAAGTTTTTCAAACTGACTTTTCTTCTTCTCAAAGGGCTGAACTTATGGCTGTGATAACAGTGTTAAAAACTTTCAAACAGCCAGTAAACATTGTTTCTGATTCAGCCTATGTAGTGCAAGCCACGCAAAATATTGAATGTGCCTTAATTCAAAATATGACTGATGAACAACTTAATCTTTTATTTCATTCTTTACAGCAAGCAGTACAACAAAGGCATTCACCTTTCTATATCACTCATATGAGAGCACATACTAACCTCCCTGTCCCTTTAACTAAACTTAATCAAAGGGCGGTTGCATTGGTGTCTGCAGCCTTTGCTGATGCACAAACATTTCATTCTTTAACCCATCTTAATGCCACAGGCCTTAGAAAAAGATATGGTCTATCATGGAAACAAGCTAAAGAAATTGTGCAACATTGTTCTGCCTGCCAAGTCCTGCATCTGCCACATCAAGGAACAGGAGTTAACCCTAGAGGTTTATCTCCAAATTCCATCTGGCAGATGGATGTAACACATATTCCTGCTTTTGGAAAATTGTCCTTTCTTCATGTTTCATTGGATACCTATTCACATTTTATTTGGGCCACATGTCAAACAGGGGAAGCCACAGCTCATGTTAAAAGACATCTTTTATCTTGCTTTTCAGTTATGGGAATCCCAGAAAAAATCAAAACTGATAACAGCCCAGGATACTGTAGTAAAGCCATGGCTACATTTTTTCAACAATGGAATATTACCCATACTACGGGTATTCCATATAACTCACAAAGACAAGCAATAGTGGGAAGAGCTAACTGTACTTTAAAAACTCAAATATAAAAGCAAAAGGGAGGAGACTAGGAATATAAGACACCACATATGCAATTGCATTTAGCTTTATTAACATTAAATTTTTTAAATTTACAGAAAGATCAACCCATGACTGCAGCTGAACAACACCTGACAGGACAAAAGGAAAATTAAAAGGCTGGACAAGATATATGGTGGAGGGATGCACATACAAAGAGCTGGGAGAAAGGAAAGATAATTTTATGGGGAAGAGGATTTGCTTGTGTTTCTCCAGGTGACAATCAGGTGCCTGTGTGGGTGCCCACCAAACATCTGAAGATCTATCATGAGCCACAGCATCTAGTGGACCCACCTGTATAGTGCAAATCGAAGGTTTAAGGATTGTTTTTAAGCCTCGATTTGCTTTCTCTGTGCCTTCTGTTAGAAGGGGCCTGCTTCTTGTTATCAACGGTAAGTTTTACCCCGTGGTAATTAACCAAAGAGGCAGAAGCTGAGTTACAAATGCTTCAGCAATGGCATGCCTCCCGGCTACAGCCTCAAAAGTTTTTGCTTCTGTTTCAGTAGATTTACTAATGTGGGGGTGAGGGTATGCTTGTGTTTTTGCAGGAGATGAACAAACCGTGTAGGTGCCCTCCAGATGTGTATGACCATGGAACATGAGATTGGAAGGACCCATGGATGCCAATCATGGACTGGGTTCCCCCAGTACCAGCCATGCTGAGAAACTGCTGGAGCGCCAGGGTTTTACCTATAGATGCTTAATGGACCAATGCTTTCTGACTGAACTCCTCTCTACCCTGAACACAAGAGACCCTAATAGGTAGGCAGGAGTATCATCGCCCCTATTCAGCATGAAGAAGTTACAGAAGACAGACCTTCATCCTTCTGCAGCCCCTAGGATTCAGGGTCCTCTTGTAAAAAGGAAAGGGGAGATATGTATGAAGCATTCAAACCAAAGCAACCCCATTTTGAATAAGGGCTAAAAAAGTGAAGCTGGATCACCAACTGGCAATTAAGGGCTGCAGAGCCTGCAATTGTCTTGCTTAGTTAATTTTTTTTTTTAAAAGGTCACCTTACGCTAATAATAATGATAGCTGTGGCGGTTTTTACAAAAAAGAGAAGGGGAGCATGTTGGGAGAAAAGCTGAGTGTTGGGAGAGAAGCTGAGGCAGGGCTTGCATGTCTGCTAGACTTGCTGGCTCCTTGCTTCTAGCATTCCCATTATCTCAAGCAGCCATATGCTTCTCATTCACTTGATACACTGTTTCCTTTCAACCCCCACATCCTCACCACCTGTTTCTTTGTTTGAGCACCAATAAGTAGTGTGGGCTCCCAGAGCTTGGGGCCTTCGCAGCCTCCACACTTGTGATGGCCTCCTGGTCCCACTTTGTCTCTCAAACAGTCTTTTTCTCATTCCTTTGACTCTGCCGGACTTTGTCACCCCCACGACCTGGTTTTGGGTCTGGTCACCCCAACAGGAGACTGAGGCATGAGATTTGCTTGAACCTGGGAGGTGGAGGTTGCAGTGAGCTGAGATCACACCACTGCACTCCAGCCTAGGTGACAGAGCGAGACACCGTCTCAAAAAAAAAAAAAAAGAAAAAATCCTAGAAAGACACAAACTACCAAAACTGACTCAAGAAAAAGGAGAAAATGTGAATAAATATATAACAACTAAAGGGATTGAATTAGTTATTTTAAAAAACCTTCCCACAATTAAAAGTCTAGAACCAGATGGCTTCACTGATGAATTCTACAAAATATTTAAAGAAGAACTGATGCCAACCTTCGCATACTCTTCCAAAAACAGAAGAGGAGGGAGCACTTCCTAACTAATTCTATGAGGCCAACATTACCTCAATACTAAAACCAGACAAAATAATCACAAGCAAAGAAAACTATAGATTAATATCACTTATGAATATAGACATAGTAAATTCTCAACAAAAAACTAGCAAACCAAATCCAGCCACATATAAACGGTACTACATGCCATGACCAAGTGGCATTTATCCCAGGAATGTAATGTTGAGTCAACATACAATAATCAATTAATGTAATACATCATATTAATAAAGGATAAAACCAAATCATCACATGTCAATAGACACAGAAAAACCATTTCACAAAATTCAATATCCTTTCACAACAAAAGCACTCAGCAAACAAAGAATAAAAGGAAACTGGGGCCGGGTGCCATGGCTCACACCCATAATCCCAGCACTTTGGGAGGCCGAGGTGGGCGGATCGTTTGAGGTCAGGAGTTCGAGACCAGCGTGGTAAACATTGTGAAACCTCATTTCTACTAAAAATACAAAAATAAGCTGGGCGTGGTGGCCCACGCTTATAATCTCAGCTACTTGGGAGGCTGAAGTGGGAGGATCACTTGAACCTGGGAGGCGGAGGTTGCAGTGAGCCGAGACTGCATCACTGCACAAAGTGAGACTCCATCTCAAAAGAAAAAAAAAAGGAACTGGGCCGGGAGCAGCACTCCTAGCACTTTGGGAGGCCAAGGCAGGAGGATTACTTGAGTTCAACACCAGCCTGGGCAATATAATGAGACCCCTATCTCAACAAAAAATTTTAAAAATTAGCCAGGCCTAGTGGCACATGCCTGTAGTCCCAGCTACCTGGGAAGCTGAGGTTGGAGGATCACTTGAGCCCGTGAGGTCAAGGCTGCAGTGAGCCATGATCGTGACACTGCACTCCAGCCTGGGCAACAAAGTGAGACCCTGTATCAAAAATAAACAAATAAATAGAAGAAAATTTCTTAAACCTATAAACAGCATCTACCAAAACCCAACAGCTGATATCATACTTACTATTAAAAGACTGAAAGCTTTCTCCCTGAGACCAATAGAGGGATGTTCACTCTCCTCATTTCCATTCACCATTGTACTGGAGGTTCTAGCCAGGATAATTAGTCAGGAAAATGAAATAAAAGACATTCAGATTAAAAAGGAAGAAGTAAAAATATCTCTATTCACAGATGACATGATCTTGTATATAGATAATTCAAATAAATCCACTCAAAAACTATTAAGGCCATTAAATGAGCTAGCAAGGTTGTAAGAATCAAGATCAAATTACTAAAATTAGTTGTATTTCTATATGCTTTAATGACAAATGCAAAATTAAAAATATTTCATCTGTAATAGCATCAAAAATAGTAAAATACTGAGGAATAAATTCAATAAAGTAAGTATAAGACTTGTACACTAGAAACTACAAAACGTTGTTGAAAACCATACCTAAATAAATGGAAACACATCCGGTGTTCATGTATTAGAAAACTTAAAATTGTTTTAAGTCAGTACTTTCCAAAGTGATCTACAGTTTCAATGTAATTCCTACCAAAATTCCAACTGCCTTTCTTTGCAGAAATTGACAAGCTAATCCTAAGCTTCATATGGAAATGTAAGGGACCCAGAAAAGCCAAAAGCAATATTGAAGAAGAATAAAGTTTGAAAGTCTCATTCTTCCCTATTTCAAAATTTATCACAAAGGTACAATAGCAAAGACACTGTGGTACTGATCTAAGAAGAGACATATAGATCACTGCAGTAGAATTCAAAGTCCAGAAAAAAAAAATAGCTCCATACTTCTATAGTCAATTGATTTTTGACGAAGATCCTAAAAAACTCAATAGAAGGTAAGAATAGCCTTTTCAACAATTGGTGTTGCAACAAATTGATATCACCATGAAAAATAAATAAATTTAGACCACCTCATACCATATTAAAAATTAGCTTGATCCCATCTCTACAAAAAAATAAAAATTAGCCATGTGTGGTGGCATGCCCCCATAGTCGAAGCTACTTGGGGGGATGCAGTGGGAGGATCGCTTAAGCCCAAGAGGGCAAGGCTGCAGTGAGCCATGATCACACCACTGCACTCCAGTCTGGGCAGCAGAGCAAGACCCTCTCTCTAAAACAAAAAACAAAACCATTAACTTAACATGGATAAAATACCTAAATATAAGAGCTAAAACTAGAAAACTCTCAGAAGAAAACAATGATGTAAATCTTCATGACCCTGGACTAGGCAACAGTTTCTGAGACATTACACCTAAAGTACAAACAATCAACAAAAAAATTAATTGGACTTCATCAAAATCTAAATAGTTTGTGCATTAAATGGCACTATGAATAAAGTATACAGATAACCTGCTATTTGCAAATCATATATCTGAGAAGTGTCTTATATTAAGAATATATAAAGATATCTTACAACTCGACAACCAAAAGACAAATAACCCAATTTAAAAATGGGCAAAGGCTGGCTGTGGTTGCTCATGCCTGTAATCCCAGCACTTTGGGAGGCAGAGGTGGGAGGATCACTTGAGCCCAGGAGTTCAAGAACAGCCTGGGTAACATAATGAGACCTCATCTCTACAAAAAAGTAAAAAAATTAGCCAGGTGCTGTGGTGCACACCTGTGGTCCCAGCTACTCAGGAAGTTGAGACAGAAGGATCACTTTAGCCCAGAAGGTTGAGGTTACGGTGAGCCACGAACAAGCCACTGCACTCCAGCCTGGGTGGTGGAGCAAGACCCTGTCTCAAAAAAAAAAGGTCAAATAACGTAATTAGACATTTTTCCAGAAAAGATACACAATGGCCAACAAGACATGAAAAGTATGTTCAACACCACTAATCAGTAGGTAAATGCAAATGAAGCTATAAGATATTACTTCCTACCCACTGGCATGACGATAATAAAAAATAACAATAGTTGGCAAGGATGTGGAGAAAATAGAAGCCTCATACATTACTGACAGGAATGTAAAATGGTACAGCCACACTGAAAAAGTTTGGTGGTTCCTCAATAATTTAAACATAGAATTACCATAAGGTCTAGTAAACCCACTCCAAACCCAAAAGAATTGAAAAACAGGCATTCAGGCCAGGCGCAGTGGCTCACGCCTGTAATCCCCGCACTTTGGGAGGCCGAGGCGGGCAGATCACGAGGTCAGGAGATCGAGACCATCCTGGCTAACACGGTGAAATCCCGTCTCTACTAAAAAATACAAAAAATTATCTGGGCGTGGTGGCAGGCGCCTGTAGTCCCAGCTACTCGGGAGGCTGAGGCAGGAGAATGGCATGAACCTGGGAGGTGGAGCTTGCAGTGAGCCGAGATCGCACCACTGCACTCCAGCCTGGGCGACAGAGCGAGACTCCGTCTCAAAAAAGAAAGAAAGAAAGAAAGAAAAACAGGCATTCAAATAAACATTTGTATATATGAATGTTCACAGTAGCACTATTCACATCAGTCAAAAATGGAAACAATCCAAATGTCCATCACTGATGAAGGAATAACAAAATGTGCTATATTAATACAAAAGAATATTATTCAGCCATAAAAAGGAATGAAGTTCTGATACAAGTTATAACATGGATGAATCTTGAAAACATCATGCTAAGTGAAATAAGCCAGACACAAAAGGCCACATATTGTATGATTCCATTTATATGAAATATCTGGCACAGGTGAATTCATAGAGACCAGAAAGCATATTGGTGGTTGCCTGAGGCTGGGAAAAGGGAAGGAATGAGGAGAAAATACTTAATGGGTATAGGGTTTCCTTTTTGGGTGATGAAAAAGTTCTGAAACTAATATTGGTGGTACTTGCACAACATTATGAATATACTTAATGCCACTGAATTGGACTTTAACATGGTTAAAATGGTAAATATTATGCAATGCGTATTTTACTAGAATAAGAAAAAGTACTAAAATGCAAATCAGTTATCTTATCAAAACTAGCCTTTAAAAAATGCTTAAAGAAATCTAATAATTCTAAAACATAAATTGTGAAATGTTTAAGAAATCAAAGTTAAATCTATTGGTGATAGAATAAAACAAAATGCTAAGAAGAAAAAATGTAATGCTCACTGATGGCAAAGAAATTCTGAAATTTAGGGTAAGAAGAGCTACTGTAGTTATTAACCAATGTGAGTACTCTTATGTAAAGTGGCTTATAGGGTGAAAGTTCTTTAAGCAGCATAGATCCGGCCAGGTGCAGTGGCTCACGCCTGTAATCCCAGCACTTTGGGAGGCTGAGGCGGGTGGATCACCTGAGGTCAGGAGTTCGAGACCAGCCCAGCCAACATGGTGAAACCCCATTTCTAATAAAAATACAAAAATTAGCTGGGCGTGGTGGCAGGCACCTGTAATCCCAGTTACTCGGGAGGCTGAGGCAAGAGAATCTCTTGAACCCGGGAGGTGGAGGTTGCAGTGAGCCGAGATCATGCCATTGCACTCCAGCCTGGGCAACAAGAGCAAAACTCTGTCTCAAAAAAAAAAAAAAAGAAGAAGAAGCACAGATCCTAAGGAAGGGGCTTCAAGATAGCTGACTAGAGGCATCTGGTACTCACCTTCACAAAGAACCAAAGTAGCAAGTAGATAATCATATTTCAAACGGATCATTTAACAGAGAACACTGGAATTAGAGAAGTGACAGGAAACACCTAAAGCGAGGAAGGAGAGGGAAGCGAAACAGCCTGCTACCTGGGATCAGCTGAGAACCTGGAGAAGCTCCAGGGGAGCCCCTATCCAGGGGAAAGGATATGTGAGTGACCCCCAGGGTCCACATTTCCATTGCAGACTCCTTCCTAGCCACAGGAAAGCCCCTAGACCCTTTCAGGCCCTGAGAATAAGCTGCCTGAAGAAAGCATGAAGACACGGCTCCAGAGAGGGGGCTCACACTGGGTCCCATACATACTCCAAGCCCTAAGCAGCTACAGCAAGGCACCGTATTGGTTGCTAAGACTCACCAGAGTGCATCCTGCCTGGGGGCCCAGTAGCCCCTGCATCTCCACATCTTTGGAGCCCCATTGACATTTCACACCCACAGCCACCATTGCAGCTCACTGTGCCACGAGGCCTAAAGCGCAAGGGAAGGCATTGGCAAGGATCCTGCTGCCCCCAGCAGTGAAACTGCAGCACACCTTCACATGGCCTGAGGACAAACTCCCTTACCAACAGTAGCTACCACATCAGACTGCTTCCACCAGGCCCAAAGTGTGAGCACCCACCTGCATATGACTGCTACCAACTGAAAGCAACCCTGTCCTCTATAGTAGCAGGGCTGTTGCACAGTTGCTGTTGTCCCCACTTAATCATTCTGCCTCGAGCTTGAGGAGCGCCCTGCCTCTATCTAACACAGCCAATGCCTAAACACACCACCTGGGGAACTAAGGACAGGTCCACCCAGCCTGGCTCAACCCTCGCTGTGACCTACCATGCCATCCAAGGGCCTAGAGGCTGCCCAGCAAAGCCCACCACTGGTGGCAAATGGTCATTCATCTTGAAGGCCTGAGGTTGGGCCCACCCAACCTGCCACTGCAGGTATACACCTGCAGCTGGTACTCACCTGCACATGCCACTTGCAGGCCTCAGGACTATCTTGCATAACCCATTACAGCCATCATAAATACCAATGTGGATAGCTTGGGAGCAAAAGGCTTGTCCCACCACTGCAACTATCATTGCCCACACCATACCTGCATCCAGGGGCCCAAAAACCTGCCCACCTTCCCAGTTTGCCACTGCCACTACTGGCACCCAAGCAAGCCACCTAGGATCCCAAAAGACAGCCCCACTGGATCTAAAATAACACTGGTGTCAACATACACCACGCTGAGACCCAAGGACAGGTACATGCAGCCCGCCACTGGAATCAAGGGACCAAGGACAGGCCCATGTGGTGTCCCTGTCCCCAGGAAAACTTCACCACAGCCTCCACCAATAATAGCATCCTAAGCCACTGAGGAAATCACAAACATCACCATATACAAAATCAACTCAGCACGGTAAAGACTGACACATAAGACCTGAAACTATAAAACATTGGTCTATGCAAAGAACTTATGGCTAAGACCTCAAAAGCACAGAAACAAAAACAGACAAATGGGACTACATACATAAAAAACTTTTGCACAGCAAAGGAAACAACCAACAGAGTAGAGACATCATTGAACTGAAGAAAATATGTGCAAATGATTCATCCTACAAGGAACTAATATCCCAAATATACAAGGAACTCAAACAACTTAATAAGAAAAAACAAACAAACCCATTAAAAAGTGAGCAAAGGACATGAATAGACAGTTCTCAAAATAATACACACAATTTCCCAATAGGTATATGAATAAAAATGCTGAACATCACTAATCATCAGGGAATGCAAATCAAAACTATAATAAGATATCATCTCACCCCAGTTAGACTGGCTATTAAAAAGAAAAAAATAACATGCTGGCAAGGATGTGAAAGGGGAATGCTTATACACTGTTGGTGGGATTGTAAATTAGTATAGCCACCACGGAGAACAGTAGGGGAGGTTCAAAAACTAAAAATAGAACTACCATATGTTCCAGGAATCCCACTACTCTGTATTTATCCGAAGGAAAACAGATCAGTATATCAAAGGGACACCTGTGAGCTTACTGCAGCACTCTTCACAATAGAAAGATATGGAATAAACCTAAGTGCCTATCAATGGATTAATGGATTAAAAATGCACATACATACACACATACAATGAAATACTATCATCTATAAAAGAATAAAATCCTGTGATTTGAAGCAATGTGGATGGAACTGGAGGTCATTATGTTAAGTGAAATAAGCCAGGCACACAAAGACAAATATCACATATTCTCACTCATATGTGGGAGCTAATAAAGTTGACCTTATGGAGGTAGAGAATAGAATGATAGATACCAGAGGCTGGGAAGGGTGTGGGTTTGGTGGGGGTTGGGGGAGTATAAAGAGTGATTAGTTAATGAGTACATTCAGTTAGATAGAAGGAATAAGTTCTAATGCTTGACAGCACAGGAGGGTAACTATAGTTAACAATGTATTATACATTTTGAGAGCTAGAATAGAGGACTTGAAATGTTCCCAACACAGAAATAATAAATACTCGAGGTGTTAGACATCCCAAGTACCCTGACTTGATCATTATACAGTCTATACATGTAATAATGTATGCCATGCACCCCATAAATATGTACAAATATTATGCATCAATTAAAAATAGAAGCATAGATACTAGAAAGGCTCAATTACTGTCCAACCTCTAGGAGCTAAGTTATAGGCCAAGAATCCTTCAGCTCTTTCCTTCAGCTCAATTCATTTCCAAACACAAGGGGAATAGTATTTGAAGTTAGGACAAGAAACTACAATTTTATTCTAACTCCCCATTCAGCACAACATGCTCATTTTCTTTCTTATTTTCTTTCTTCCCACCCATGGAAGTGGTAGGATCATTTTCTTTACTTTAGCTTTCCCTGCAACCGTAGAGGCTAAGTTGCAGAGGCAGAATTCTTACTTCCTTATAATGGGGTAAATATCCAGCAGGGGTAGGTGGTAGATCTATATAAACTAAAAAGCTGTTGCACAGCAAACGAAACAATCAACAGAGTAAAGCAATAACATAGGATTCTAAACATTTCTAAGATTTTTTCACACAGAGTATCTTAAAAAATGGGGTTAAGTTATTGAAATAGCCTAATTGTTACAATCCTGAAATTAAATAGATTAATACATTTTAAAAAATATTTCAACTTTTTTTTTTTTTTTTTGAGACGGAGTTTTGCCCGTTGCCCAGGCTGGATTGCAATGGTGTGATCTTGGCTCACCGCAACCTCCACCTCCCGGGTTCAAGTGATTCTCCTGCCTCAACCTCCTGAGTAGCTGGGATTACAGACATGTGCCACCACGCCCGGCTAATTTTGTATTTTTAGTAGAGATGGGGTTTCTCCATGTTGGTCAGGCTGGTCTCAAACTCCTGAACTCAGGTGATCCGCCCGCCTCGGCCTCCCAAAGTGCTGGGATTACAGGCGTGAGCCACCCGGCCTGGCCTAAAATTTCAACTTTTATTTTACATTCGGGTGGTACATGTGCATGTTTGTTACCTGGGTATATTGTGTGATGCTGAGGTTTGGGGTATGATTGACCCCATCACCCAGGTACTGAGCATAGTACCCAATAGTTTTTCAACTCTTGCTCCCCTCCCTCCCCCCTCTAGTAGTCCCCAGTGTCTATTGTCACCATCTTTATGTCCACGAGTACTCAATGTTTAGCTCCCACTTATAAGGGCGAACACGTGGTATTTGGTTTTCTGTTCCTGCATTAATTTGCTAAGAATAATGGTCTCCAGCTGTATCTATATTGCTGCAAAGGATATAAGGTTGTCTTTTATGGCTATGAAGTATTCCATGGCATGTATGTGTCATATTTTCTTTATCCAATCCACCACTGATGGGCACCTAGGTTGATTCCATGTTTTGCCATTGTGAATAGTGCTGCAATGAACACATGAGTGCATGTGTTTTTTTGGTAGAATAATTTATTTTCTTTTGGATATATACCCAGTCATGGGATTTCTAGGTCAAATGGTATCTCATCGGAGATATAGATATGGATATAGATATAGATAGATACAGATACACCCAGTCATGGGATTGCTAGGTCAAATGAATTGCTAGGTCAAATGGTTTTAAGTTCCTTGAGAAATCTCTAAACTAATTTCCACAGTGGGTGAACTAATTTATATTCCCAACAGTGTATAAGCATTCCCTTTTCTCTGCAGTCTCACTAACATCTATTGTTTTTTGACTTTTTTATAATAGTCATTCTGACTGGTGTGACATGGTATCTCATTGTGGTTTTGATCTGCACTTCTCTGATGACTAGTGATGCTGAGCATTTTTTCATACGTTTTCTGGCCACTTGCATGTCTTCTTTTGAGAAGCATCTGTTCATGTTTTTTGCCCATTTTTAATGGGGTTGTTTTTTGCTTGTTAAGTTCCTTATAGATTCTGGATATTAGACGTTTGTCTGATAGAATTTGGCTGTGAATCTATCTGGTCCAGGATTTTTTTTGGTTGGTAGGTTTTTTATAAGATTCAATTTTGGAACTTGACATTGGTCTATTCAAGGTTTTAATTTCTTTCTGGATTCAATCTTGGGAGGTTGTGTTTTCAGTAATTTATCCATTTCCTCTAGCTTTTCTTGTTCGTGTGCATAGAGGTGTTCATAATGGTCTCTGAGGATCTTTTGTATTTCTATGGGATTCATTGTAATGTAATCTTTGTCATTTCTGATTGTG
This sequence comes from Hylobates moloch, assembly GCF_009828535.3. Taxonomy (NCBI): domain Eukaryota; kingdom Metazoa; phylum Chordata; class Mammalia; order Primates; family Hylobatidae; genus Hylobates; species Hylobates moloch. The sequence continues at coordinate 83,988,160 of NW_026652282.1, read as the reverse complement.
CTTAAATAGATTAATACATTTTTCTACATAAATTACCATTTAAACACATGAGAAAGCTTCCTAATTCTATTTAAAACATCATCACTCTGGTTACATCCTCATTCAGAACTGTGGAAATTCTGTATGCCTGTAGTCCCAGCTACTTGAGAGGCTGAGGTGGAGGGATCACTTGAGCCCAGGAGGTAGAGGCTGCAGTGAGTTGAGATCACACCACTGCACTCCAACCTGGGTGACAGAGTGAGACCCTGCCTCCAAAAAAAAAAAAAAAAAAAAAAAGAGGCCAGGCGTGGTGGTTCACGCCATAATCCCAGCACTTTGGGAGGCCGAGGGCAGATCATGAGGTCAGGAGATCAAGACCATCCCAGCCAACATGGTGAAACCCCGTCTCTACTAAAAATACAAAAATTAGCTGGGCATGGTGGAGCACATCTGTAGTCCCAGCTACTCGGGAGGCTGAGGCAGGAGAATCGCTTGAACCCGGGAGGTGGAGGTTGCAGTGAGCCGAGATCGCACCACTGCACTCCAGCCTGGCAACAGAGCAAGACTCCATCGCAAAAAAAAAAAAAAAAATTCCTACAACTACTTAATAGGTGCACAATGATATATACAATTGTCTTTGCATATTCCTAACTTCCTAGACTGGAAGAGGGCAGAGTAAGAGACAGAAGATAATCAAATAATGATTTTATAAGTATAATTTTTCTAAATGTATTATTATACAATTAAGATGATCACTATGCAAATATAAGAGCTTTAAGATTACTCATCTCATCCATTTCCAAAGACTTAAAATAGTCCTTATAAGTTTTTAAACATTGATATAATTTACATAACAATTTATCCATTTAAAATGTACAATTCAGTGGTTTTTATATTTACATAGTTTAAAACTTTCATTACGTCAAAAAGGAATCTCTTATCCGTTGAGTCACTCCCCATTACCTGCCAACTATCCCGATCAGCCCTAGGCAGCTACTTTTCTGTCTTTGTACATTTACATATTGTAGACATTTTCATATAAATAGAACCATAAAATGTGTTTTGTGATTGGATTATTTCATATAGCATAGTGTCTTTGAGGTTTGTCCATGTCATATGTATATATGTTTTTTTTTCCTGCCAAACAGTATTCTGTTAAATGGGTATAGCATACTTTACTCATTCATCAGCTGGACATTTGCATTGTTTCACCTTTTGGCTATTAAAAATAATGCTGCTATGAACAATCTGTGTTCAAGCTTTTTTTTTTTTTTTTTTTTTTGAGACGTAGTCTCGCTCTGTCACCCAGGCTGGAGTGCAGTGGCGCGATCTCGGCTCATTGTAAGCTCCGCCTCCCGGGTTCACGCCATTCTCCTGCCTCAGCCTCTCCGAGTAGCTGGGACTACAGGCGCCCGCCACCACGCCCGGCTAATTTTTTTGTATCTTTAGTAGAGACAGGGTTTCACCGTGGTCTCGATCTCCTGACCTCGTGATCCGCCCGCCTCGGCCTCCCAAAGTGCTGGGATTACAAGCGTGAGCCACCGCGCCCGGCCGTGTTCACGCTTTTGTGAGGACATATTTTCATTTCTCTTGGGGATACACCCAGTGGAATTGCAGGCTCATACGGCTACTCTATGTTTGAAATTTTGAGTAACTACCAAACTCTATTCCAAACTGGCTGCAACATTTATGTTCCAACCGGCAATGCATGACTATTTCAATTCCTCCGCATCCCCCCAACACTAGTTATTGTCTGTCTCATTATGCCTGTCTTACAGGGTATGAAGTTGTAGACCATTGTGGTTTTGATTTGAATTTACCTAATGACTCATAATGTTCAGTATTGTTCCCTGTTCTTATTATCCATTCGCATCTCTTCCTGGGGAGAAATATTCAGATCTTTTGGTCCATTTTTTAATTGGGTCATCATTATTTATATATTCAGAATAAAATAGTTTTATCAGGTATGATTTGCAAATATTTCCTCTCATTTTGTTTCCACCTCACTTAATGGTGTCATTTGAAGCACAAATGTTTTTAACTATGGTAAAGTTCATTTTTTTCTGTTACGTATGCCTTTGCTGCCATAGCTATCACTGCCCAACCCCATGTCACCCCATGTCACAACGATATACTTGTATTATTATCTAAAAGTTTTATGAGGCCAGGCATAGTGGCACACACCTGTAATCCCAGCACTTTGAGAAGCTGAGGTGGGAGGATTGTTTGATCCCAGGAGTTTGAGACCAGCCTAAGCCACAGACTCGGTTTCTACAAAAACTCAAAAATTTAGCCAGGCATGGTGGTGCATGCCTGTGGTCCCAGCTGCTCAGGAGGCTGAAGCAGGAGGATTGCGTGAGCCTGGAAGGTCAAGGCTGCAATGAGCCGTGTTTGCGCCACTGCCCTCCAGCCTGGGTGAAAGTGTCACCTTGTTTCCAAAATAAAAAATCAAAAAGTTTTCTGGTTTGGGGCTTTATATTTAGGTTTTTAAATCCATTTTATTTATAGTGTGACACAGAGGCCCAACTGGATTCCTCTGCATGGAGATATTCAGTTGTCACAGTACCATAATGAAATACTATAGTCTTTTCATTAAAAAAAAATTGTTTTATAATCTTTTCAACTATTGTATTGTCCCAGTACAATGGGGGACTATTCTTCCCATTGAACTGTGTTGGCTCCCCTGTGGAAAATCACATTGACCCTAAATGTATGGGTTTATTCCTCAACTCTCAATTCCATCCCATTGACCTATGTCTACCCTTATGCCAGTATCACACTGTCTTGATTAGTATAGCGCTATAGTCTTTGAAATTGAGAAATGTGAGTTTTCCAAGTTTTTTCAATATTGTTTTGATTATTGAAATAATATTGAAAAACATATTGTTCTGGGGTCCCTCAGTTCCATTTGAATTTTTGGTTCACCTTGTCGATTTCTGTAAAATGCCAGTTGGGATTTCAATAGAGACTGCATTGGAGGCCAGGTGCAGTGGCTCACTCTGTAATCCCAGAACTTTGGGAGTCTGAGGCGTGCAGATCGCTTGAGCCCAGGAGTTCAAGACCAGCCTGAGCAACACGGCAAAACCGTCTCTACAAAAAACACAAAAATAAGCTGGGCATGATGACACATGCCTGTAGTCCCAGCTACTTGGGAGGCTGAGGTGGGAGGCTTGTGCCCAGGCTGAGGATGCACTGAGACATGACTGCACCACTGCACTCCACCCTGGGCAATGGAGCAAGACCCTGTCTCAAAAAAAAAAAGTAAAAAGAAAAAAAACTGCTTTGGAAATGTAGATCAGTTTGGGGTGTATTGCTATCTTAACAATATTGTCTTCTAATCTATGAACATAGGATATATTTGCATTTATTAGATTGTCTACTTTTTTAAAACAATGTTTTGATATGGTGTATGATATTAACTACCTTTTGGATGTTAAATCAACCTTGCATTCCTGGGTAAATCCCAGTCTGTTATGAAGTATAATCTTTTTTATGTAGTCCCGCATCTCTGAACAACAGTGCCATGTCCTGAGAAATGTGTTAGGCGATTTTATTGTGTGAACATCATAGAGTATACTTACACAAGTCTATGGTATAGCCTATTACTCCTTGGCTACAAATCTGAACAGCATGTTACTGTACTGAATAGAACACTGTAGGCAACTGAAACACAATGTATTTGTGTATCTAAACACAGGAAAAGTACAGGTAAAACACAATATAATAGGTACAAAGCAGTACGCCTCTATAGAGCACTTAACATGAATGAAATTTACAGGACTAGAAGTTGCTCTGGGTGAATCAGTGAGTGACTGTGAAGGCCTAGGACACTACTGAACAATACTGTAGACCTTATAAACACTGTACACTTAGGCTAAATCTATAAAAAGCTTTTCTTCAATAAACTAGCCTTAGCTTACTGTAACTTTTTACTTTATATACTTAAAATTTTTAAATTTTTTACTCTTTTGTAATAACACTTAGAACACAAACACATTGTACAGCTGTACAAAATGTTTTCTTTATATCTTTATTTTGTTAGCTTATTTCTAATTTTTCACTTTTTTGTTAAAAATTAAGCCACAGAAACATACATTAGGCTAGGCCTACACCAGGGCAGGATCATCAATATCACTGTCTTCCACCTCCACATCTCATTCTACTGGAAGGTCTTCGGCGGCACTAATAAGCATGGAGCTGTCATCTCTGATGATAACAATGCTTTCTTCTGGAATACCTCCTGAAGGACCTGCCTGAGGTTGTTTTACAGTTAACTTTTTAAAAGTAAGTATGAGTAGATGCTCCAAAATAATAATAAAAAGTACAGTAAATACATAAACCAGTGACACAGTCGTTTATTCTCATCAAGTATTATCTACTGTACATAACTGTACGTGCTGTTTTTATGTGAGTGGCAATACAGGTTTGTTTACGCCAGCATCACCACAAACATGTAACACGTTGCACTATGACAGCACTAGGTGATGGGAACTTTTCAGCTGCACTGTAATCTTATGGGACCACCACCATACATGTTGTCAATCATTGATCAAAATGTTATGTGGTGGTACATGACTGTATATTGCTGGATTTGATTTGCTTATATTTCCTTGAGCTTGTTGGATGTGTAGATTGTTTTTCATCAAGTTTGGGGCATTATTAGCCATTATTTGTTTAAATATTTTTTCTGTCCCCTTCTCTCTTCTTCTGGTATTCCCATTATGAGCATATTTGTGTCCCACATTTCTCTAAGGCTCCATTCATTTTTCTTCACTTTTTTCCAAGTCCAGAATTTCCATTTCTGTGTATAGAAATGGTGTATGTGTATATTCTATACTTTATTGATACAATCATGGTCATATCTCCCTTTATTTAAACATAATTTCTTTAATTTTTTGAAGATACTTATAATAGCTGCTGTGAAGTCATTGTTCACTAAGTTCAATATCTGGTCCTTATCAAGGTAATTTCTAGTCTTTTTTCCTGTGTATGAATCACATGTTCCCATTTCTTTGCATGTCTCATTTTTACTGCACTGAACACTTTAGGTACTACACTGCTGCAGCTCTGGGTAACGATACTCTCTAGTCCAGGATTTGTCACTGTTGTTTGTTCACTTACTTGGTGACGTGGCTAGACCAATCCTGTGAAGTCCATTCCCCCAGTGTAGAGCCTCTAATGACCCCATTTAGATTTTTTGTTAGTTTGTTTTTATCTTTAAATCTGGCTTCCTAAGGGTCATCCTTAGGTCAGTACAGTTTAGCAGTCAGCCACTGATAGATCAGAAGTTGTGCTTAAGCCTCTCGAGCCAGTAAGATTTTTTGTTTTGTTTTGTTTTTGAAACAGTCTTGCTCTGTTGCCCAGGCTGGAGTGCAGTGGGCGATCTCGGCTCACTGCAACCTCCACCTCCCGGGTTCAAGCAATTCTCCTGCCTCAGCCTCCCTAGTAGCTGGGATTACAGGCACATGCCACCATGCTCAGCTAATTTTTGCATTTTGAGTAGAGACGGGGTTTCGCCATGTTGGCCAGGCTGGTCTCGAACTCCTGGCCTCAAGTGATCCGCCCGCCTCAGCCTCCCAAAGTGCTGGGATTACAGGCATGAGCCACCATGCCCAGCCCCAATAAGGTTTCCATTCTTTACTGTTTGCTCTGTAGCTTGGAGACTGGTTTCACACTTCAGGGAGTTTATAATTTTGCCTCACATTTAGTCAGGAACTAATAGCAAAGCAATTCCTTCTTCAGTTGCTTCTGAGAGAATGCAGATTTATATGTGTACACTTTTCCATATCACCAAGTATGACCGTGATTTTATTAGCAAGGCCTCCTTTGCTCTTTCTCTGATCTCCCTTTTAAACTTCTGGCTGGTCTTCCTCTGTAGGTATTATACCATGCTGTTAGTCTCCACATATTGCTAACTGGTTATC
>NW_026652282.1:83977252-83982247 GCF_009828535.3 Hylobates moloch | reverse complement strand
ATGAATCACATGTTCCCATTTCTTTGCATGTCTCATTTTTACTGCACTGAACACTTTAGGTACTACACTGCTGCAGCTCTGGGTAACGATACTCTCTAGTCCAGGATTTGTCACTGTTGTTTGTTCACTTACTTGGTGACGTGGCTAGACCAATCCTGTGAAGTCCATTCCCCCAGTGTAGAGCCTCTAATGACCCCATTTAGATTTTTTGTTAGTTTGTTTTTATCTTTAAATCTGGCTTCCTAAGGGTCATCCTTAGGTCAGTACAGTTTAGCAGTCAGCCACTGATAGATCAGAAGTTGTGCTTAAGCCTCTCGAGCCAGTAAGATTTTTTGTTTTGTTTTGTTTTTGAAACAGTCTTGCTCTGTTGCCCAGGCTGGAGTGCAGTGGGCGATCTCGGCTCACTGCAACCTCCACCTCCCGGGTTCAAGCAATTCTCCTGCCTCAGCCTCCCTAGTAGCTGGGATTACAGGCACATGCCACCATGCTCAGCTAATTTTTGCATTTTGAGTAGAGACGGGGTTTCGCCATGTTGGCCAGGCTGGTCTCGAACTCCTGGCCTCAAGTGATCCGCCCGCCTCAGCCTCCCAAAGTGCTGGGATTACAGGCATGAGCCACCATGCCCAGCCCCAATAAGGTTTCCATTCTTTACTGTTTGCTCTGTAGCTTGGAGACTGGTTTCACACTTCAGGGAGTTTATAATTTTGCCTCACATTTAGTCAGGAACTAATAGCAAAGCAATTCCTTCTTCAGTTGCTTCTGAGAGAATGCAGATTTATATGTGTACACTTTTCCATATCACCAAGTATGACCGTGATTTTATTAGCAAGGCCTCCTTTGCTCTTTCTCTGATCTCCCTTTTAAACTTCTGGCTGGTCTTCCTCTGTAGGTATTATACCATGCTGTTAGTCTCCACATATTGCTAACTGGTTATCCTATTCTTCTGGGCAATTCCTAGAGTCATAAGTTGCTCCACAGGCCAAATAAAGTCAGGCCTCTCAGGAAGGGCCAAGGTCTTGCCAGTCTTTAAGGCTTGCACTGACTCCCTCCCTTGGCAGAGCCTCTGTATTATGGAGCAGTATCTGGAGGAGATGGGAGTTCTACTTTGGACCACGCCCATTGGAATACTTCTTCCATAACAATAGCTCTTCTGCAACATGAAGTTGGGTGGGAAAATAAGTGCAGCCTCTAGTTCAGATGTTATGACCTCCACTATTATTGAGTTCTGTAAATTTTGAATAAATTGAGTTTCAATTTTGTGAATCTTCTGATCACTCTCCAGAGACTTTGAATGATTGCCTTTGCTAATTTTAAGCAATGAAACAGGTATTTCTCTGGGAAGAAGTTCCACTGAACTCTTCACAGTGCCAGCCAGAGGTACCTCACATTCCAATTTTCAATTGATTATGCAGAAAGTGGTAATCAAATTTGGGAATTTAACCTAGTCCATGAAGCTGATTATAAATGCAAAAATGATTCATTTCTAATTTTTAAAAGCTGGAATTAAAGGTTAATTTTTAAAAATTATATACTATGTTCTCCCTTATTATCCCAGGTAACAGTAAGTTGCATATAAATGGATGCAAGGGCAACGTACAACGCAAAAAAATCAGTCTTGTTCAATTTCGTAGGTGTCATTATATCCAAGGCTGGAGTACTCATAAATGCCCAGGATATCAGTCTATTAAATACGTGCTCATTCATTCATACTTTTTGCATTTTGTCCAAAAAGGCTCAAGCAATCTGTTCACCCATGAAGATTCCCAAATGTAAATTATCTCAGTAAGAATTACAAAGAATCACTTTTCTAGTAAACAATTCTATGTTAATAAAAGTTATGTGTGACACCATAGCCTTACTTTTCTTTCCAGATCAACCCCAAGATCAAAAGGAAGGAGAAAGTATAATAAAAAGGAGAAAACGGGCCAGGTGCTGTGGCTTACACCTGTAATCCCAGCACTTTGGGAGGCCAAGGCGGGCGGATCACAAGGTCATGAGATTGAGACCATCCTGGCCAACATGGTGGAATCCCATCTCTGCTAAAAACACAAAAATTAGCTGGGTGTGGTGGCATGTGCCTGTAATCCCAGCTACTCGGGAGGCTGAGGCAGGAGAATCGCTTGAACCAGGGAGTCAGAGGTTGCAGTGAGCCAAGATCGCGGCACTGCACTCCAGCCTGGCAACAGAGTAAGACTCCGTCTCAAAAAACAAAAGGAAAAAAATGTTAGAACTCTAATAGCGACTTTAGTATTCTTTAGTATTGAACATTAAGTCAATATTAATAATGCCACCAATTCTACACAAACACTGGGTAAAGAAAATACTTTTTTATAACTGGAATAATAAACCAAATTTTCCATTTCTTTTATCTTCTAGACATGTTTTGCACCAAAGCAAAATAGCTATTCTTTATTTAACTATTATGGTTTTTGCCATGAAAAATCTTCAAAAAATATGTTTTCAGACAACTATATTTGGCTTATTTGCACTGCCATATAATCTTAAGTAAGCTAAAAAATTAAAAGAGGGCTGGGCGCGGTGGCTCATGCCTGTAATCCCAGCACTTCAGGAGGCCGAGATGGGTGGATCCCGAGGCCAAGAGATCAAGACCATCCTGGCCAACATGATGAAACCCCATCTCTACCAAAAATACAAAAATTAGTTGGGCATGGTGGCAGGTGCCTGTAGTCCCAGCTACTCGGGAGGCTGAGGCAGGAGAATCGCTTGAACCCGGGAGGCAGAGGTTGCAGTGAGCTGAGATCACGCCGCTGCACTCCACCCTGGCAACAGAGTGAGACTCCGTCTCAAGAAAAAAAAAAAAGTTAAAAGAGAAATATGCACAAAAAAAGGTATCCAGGTATGTCTAAGTATTTTATTTGAGGGGAAAAAAAGATACCCAGGGAATCATTATTGAACAAAAAGACAAACCTAAGGGAAAAATTATTTTTCATAAATTTAAGTTTAGAAAAGTTTCTTTAATGATAATCAAATCCCTTCTCACAATGGAAAGTTCTACATGATCTTAAGGACCAAAATATCATGATCTGAAAAACAATATGGAAAGTTATTTGCAGTAGAAACTATCACATTTACTTAAAAAGCAGCTGAAGTTGCTTTTTTCCAGGTATATAGGCAACATTCCACACCATTCAATACTACCTTCCTTTTGTGAAACATTTTCTTCGGATGGCTTCCAGAATACCAGCCTCCTGATTTTTCTTCTAGGTCACTGGTGGGTCCTTCTCAGTCTTTTGCTGGTTCCTCTTCTCCTCTACTTCTCAATGCTGGCATACCTTAGGTCTCTGTCTTTTGCCACCTTCTCTTCTCTAGCTGTACTAGGTGATCTCATCCAAAGTCATGGTTATTCCCTAATGACTCCCAAATTAATTTTTTAGTCCCAAATTGTACTCTGAAGTCCAGACTTGGATATCCAATTGCCTACACAGCATTTCCAACCTAACATAGCCAAAACAGAACTTGATTCCACATTCCTCCAAATCTGTCCCTCCTCCAGTACACTTCTCAGAATCTCAGAGTTTACCCAATTGACAGGTCAAAAATCTGAGTCATCCTTTACTCCTCTCCTTTTCCTCCTCATATCCAAGCTATCAGCAGACATTATCTTCTCTACTTACAAAATAAGAGTCTGAATCCAATCTCTAACTCCTCCCACCTCAACATTTATCACACTAGTCCAAAACTGTTACCTAGGACACTATAATAACCTAACCAGTCTCTGCTTTCCTCTTTAATCTTCTTCAGTCTAACCTTGACATTGTAGCTCCATATTTCATAAAGGTAAATCAAATTGTCACTCCTCTTCTCAATCTAATTGCTTCCCATTTACATATTCATGCCAGGCTATAAGGACCTGGCTTTCTTCCTTATGTCACTCCTTACCATTCTTCTCTCTTAATCACTACGCTGTAACCTTACTGGCCTCTTTGTTATTCCTCAAACATGCCAAGTAAGTTAACATTTTAGGGCCTTTTCACTTGTTTTTTACCTTTGTCCAGAATGCTCTTTCCCCAAATATTTATATGGCTCATATGCTTACTTCACTGGGGCCTCTGCATATGTCATCTCTTCAAACAGGCTTTCCCAAACTATCTTATCTAAAGTTTCAACCCTCTCCACATTCTGTCCCAGTGGGATTCATCCCGGGATGCAAAAATAATTCAATATACACAAATCAGTAAATGTGATATATCATGTTAACAGAATGAAGGACAAGAGCCATATGATAATCTCAAAAGATACAAAAAAAGCATTTGACAAAATTCAACACATTCTATCCCTATTCCCTGCCCTTTCTTTATAGCATTTGATATATGTTATTGTCTGTCTTCTCCATTGGAATGTAAACTCCATAAAAACAGGTACTTTGGGCTGGGTGCAATGGCTCACACCTCTAATCCCAACACTTTGGGAGGCCAAGGCGGGTGGATCACTTGAAATCAAGAGTTTGAGACCAGCCTGGTCAACATGACGGAACCCTGTCTCTACTAAAAATATAAAAATTGGCTGGGCATGGTGACAGGTGCCTGTAATCCCAGCTACTTGTGAGGCTGAGGCAGGAGAATTGCTTGAACCAGAAAGTAGAGGTTGCAGTGAGCCGAGATCATGCCTCTGCACTCCAGCCTGGGCAACAGAGCGAGACCCCATCTCAAAAAACAAAAGCAAAAACAAAAACCCAGGTACTTTGTATTGGTCACAACTGTATAACCAGTACACAGAAGAGTACCTGGCACAGAGAAAGGAGCTCAATAAATATTTATTGAATCAATTAATGAGTCAATGGACGAATGGGATTTCTAGTCTGAACGCCATCCAATAATATAGTTTAGGGTTTGTTTTTTTAATGGGGAAAAAAAAGAACCCCAAGTACGCATCCTTAAAGACAAAAATTAATTCAGCTTGATTCTTCTCAAATGATATGAATTTTATTAGAAGGGACAGTTATTCAATAGCATTGAGGTAAATTTTTTTTTTTTT